>NW_024070192.1:56952501-57341131 GCF_014754425.2 Oryx dammah | reverse complement strand
TATATATATATATATATATATATATATATATATGTAGGACACCAAGATTTAAAATAGACAATTGTAACTTATTTTCATTTGCTATGTCATCAGCAAAAGAGAGTCAGAATCTACCCAAATAATCTTCAGGGTTCCAACTTTCTCTACTTTAGTCAAGATATTCCATAAATGGAGAGGAGAGAGGGGAATAGGATATGTTAAAAAAAATGTCTTTATCTTTCATTATTTCTCAAAGATTGAGAGAAAAAGAAAAAATGTTCTAGGCATATTATTTCTTCTCAACATACTCTTGTTGGGCTTCTGTATCTATCACACAGATACTGTTCTTGGACAATAATAGCCTCCTAGACATCGAATCCTAAAAATGAGATCTTTTATACTACTTAACTTCTTGGCAGTAGTCAACATATTGCGCTACTCTCTTCTCCTTTGACATATTCTTTTCTGAGTTTCCATGGTAACATCCTGTGATGGTAAATTTTATATGTCAGCTTGGGTAGGCCATGGTGCCCTGATATGTATTTGATAAGACAAGTCTAGATGTTGCTGCAAAGGTATTTTTAAATGAGATTAATATTTAAATCAGTAGATTTGAGATTAATATATAAATCAGTAAATTTGAGATTAATATTTAAATCAGAAGAGTTTGAGTAAAGCATGTCAGTCTTCATAAGGCAGGTGAATCTTATCCAATTAGTTGATGACATTAAGGAAAAAAAAAAAAAAAAAAAACAGGTTCTCCTAAGAAGGAGGAAAATGTGCCAACAGATTGCCTTCAGACTCAAGCTGCAATATCATCTCTTTCCATGGGTCTTCAGCCTGCTGGCTTTGGAACTGCCCATCTCCACAGTCTCTCTATTCTCTCTCTCTCTCTCTCACACACACACACACAGTTATGTAATAGTATTAACTATTAGTTCTGTTTTTCTGCACACTCCTAAGTCATGCACACCCTTTCCACTTTATGCGCCACAAGCATGCAGTTTCTTTGTCGGCTCCTCTTTCTCTGGCTTCCAAAATGCTAATGTACCCAGAATTATGTCCTGAGACCTACTTCTCTGTCAACATGTTCTCTCCAGGAGATGGCTGCCTCAGATGTGTGTTCCAGGGTTTTTAATGACTCTCAGATCTCTAGCTTTGATCTCTTTCTAGAACTCCAGAGGACAGGTTTATCCATCCAATAGGTATGGCAGAGTTAACATGGACAAAACCAAACCTTTGATTTGCTCCTCTAGACCAGCTTCTTGCCCAGTATTTTCTCTCCCAGTAAAAGAAATCAACATTCACATGTTGCCTTCCCTTATTCCTAACGTCTAATTCCTAAACAAGTTCCATCTATTCTACGTGCAAACATATTTCAAATCTGTTTCCTCTTTTGCAAACTACTGTCATCTCTTGCCTGAATTGTTCCATAGCCCCTTATTCACTTAAGCTTCCAATTACTCATTCTACACACAAAGCAAGCTGAGTAATCATGTTCAGTGATAAATCAAATTATGTTACGCCCTTACTTAAAAGCCTCCAATGGCTTCTGACTTCATATGAAATAAAAACCAAACTCTTCATCATAAAGGAACTGGCCCTTGCCCAGCTCTTTGACCTTCTCCCTACCATCCTGCATTGTCTGCTCTAACACATTCCGGCTCTTTCTCCATTTTAAACACAGCAGGCTTGCTTCCCTCAAAAGGCTTTGTTAGAGTCGTCACCTTTGCTTAGAATGCTTCTTTTGCTGTATTTCCACACCCTTGAACTTACACCTAAACTTTGTTTAAATATTAGTCCTTCAGTGAGGCCATCCTTCACCTCACCAGTCTCTCTCTCTCTCATTTCACTGCTTGAATTCTCTGCATAGCAAGAAATACTCTGAAATTTTCCCTTTGTTTTTCATGTTTATTTTATATTTCCATTTCCCCCGCTTAGGTGCAGGTTCATGACAAGAGACCTTGTTCATCTTTTTCACATTATCCCAGGTATCCCAGACAGTATCTAGCATGGATCATATAGCCAATAAAGAAGAATGAATGATGTAAGAACTCTAAAAGAAAAGATGGTACAATGTTAATAGTAATTTGGGAAAATTGAAATAAATGTATTTGGTATATCATGGTTTTAACTTCTCTATATTTTGGGGATATTTCAGAATTGTGTGCAAATAGAGGTATAAAATCAGGGCTTCCTAGGTGGCTCAGTGGGTAAAGAAACTGTCTGCCAATGCTGGAGACACAGGAGACACGAGTTCGATCCCTGGGTCAGGAAAATCCCCTGGAGGAGGTCATGGCAACCCACTCCAGTGTTCTTGCTTGGAGAATCCCACGGACAGAGAAGCCTGATGGGCTACAGTCCATAAGGTTTCAAAGAGTTGGACACGACTGAAGCGACTGAGCATGCAGGCAGAGGTCTTGTTTGAAGAAATGTTTGAAAGAAGCAGCCTGTCTTATCTAGTAAGAACTTGTCAAATTGAACTGGAGTGTAATATCACTGAAAGAAAGAGCGGTGTAACTGATGCTTCATGACATCTAGACTGGAAGTTAGGAGCTGAGTTTTTCAGTTTCTATCTAAAAACAGATGGTACACTTCT
Source organism: Oryx dammah (assembly GCF_014754425.2). NCBI lineage: Eukaryota > Metazoa > Chordata > Mammalia > Artiodactyla > Bovidae > Oryx > Oryx dammah. The sequence goes on along the minus strand of NW_024070192.1, from coordinate 57,338,553 downwards.
TGGAAATCTTACAGACCTTCAAGTGTCACCCCCACTACTGCCTTCTCAGTTTTGCATCAAGTTGAGAAATGCATCGATGGGGTCCATGATGATTAGACACAGATGTGTAAAGGATGTTGTGAGCAGCATACTTAGGCCAGGAGACCTGGCCTTTTCCACCAGCTAGTTGGGAGTCAGAGATGAGGAAGGAATGCAAAATGGAACTTCACCTTTGTGTGTCTGAGTGTGTGTGTGTGTCCATTTTCCTCTCATACAAAAATGAAGAAGTTACACACTTCTATATTTAAAATGGATAACCAATAAGAGCCTGTTGTATAATACATGGAACTCTGCTCTGTGTTATGTGACAGCCTGGATGGGAGGGGAATTTGAGGGAGAATGGATACATGCATGGCTGAGTCTCTACACTGTTCACCTGAAACTATCATAGCATTAGTAATCAGCTATATCTGAATACATTAAGGCTTATATTGTCACTCTGCTTATTTAACTTACATGCAGAGTACATCATGCAAAATACCAGGCTGGATGAAGCACAAGATGGAGTCAAGATTGCTGGGAGAAATATCAATAACCTCAGATACTCAGATGACACCACCCTTAAGGCAGAAAGTGGGAGGAACTAAAGAGCTCTTGATCAAAGTGAAAGAGGAGAGTGAAAAAGCTGGCTTAAAAACTCAACATTCAAAAATGAAGATCATGGCATCTGGTCCATCATTTTATGGCAAATAGATGGGGAAACAGTGGAAACAGTGACAGACTTTATGTTCTTGGGGTCCTGAATCACTTCAGACAGTGATGAAATGAAATTAAAAGATGCTTGCTCTTAGAAGAAAAGCTATGACCAACATAGACAGCATATTAAAAAACAGAGATATTATTTGCCAACAAAGGTCTGTATAGTCAAAGCTGGTGTTTTCCCAGTAGTCATGTATGGATATGAGAGTTGGACCATAAAGAAGGCTGAGTGCTGAAGAATTGATACTTTCTAACTGTGGCATTGGAAAAGACTCTTGAGAGTCCCTTGGACTGCAAGGAGATCAAACCAGTCAATCCTAAAGGAAATCAACCCTGAATATTCATTGGAAGGACCGATGGTAAAGCTGAAGCTCTAATACTTTAACCACCTGATGTGAAGAACTGACTCACTGGAAAAATCCCTGATGTTGGGAAAGATTGAGGGAAGGAGAAGAAGGGGCCACAGAGGATAAGATGGTTGGATGGCATCACTGACTCAACGGACATGAGTTTGAGCAAGCTCTGGAAGATGGTGAAGGACAGGGAAGCCTGGCGTGCTGTAGCCCATGGGGTTCAAAGAATTGGACACAGCTGACAACTGAACAACAACAGCATCCCAATACAAAGTAAAATCTTTTTAAAATGAGGGCATTAAATAAAAGTATATTTTTTTCTAAATAATTGCAGTTTTCACTGAGATGATGCTTTTAGAATTTTACTTAAACATATCTGGTACTTCAGCCAAAATTTTCAAGCTCCATAAGTTACATTAACTGAAATGTTGTGATCTAGAATCTGGCTGTTAGAACGTGTCTGTGGACCAGCAGCACTGGCTTACTCTGGCAGCTTTGTAGATATGGGGATTGTTAAGCCCCACCCCAGATTAATTAAATTTAATATGCATTTAAACAGGTTTCCCAGATGATTCTATGCATACTCTGAGGTTAATGTTCTAGTCTACAGCACCTACTACAGGTTTCTGCATGAGCTGACTTCATTAGTCTAACCCGCTTAGCAAAACTCTGGTGAGTTTTAGCACAATAATATTTAAATTTGTATCACATTTCAAATTTTTTCTTTTGTATACATTATTCTGCTAAATCCTCACAACAATACCATTAAGTTGTTAAGTGGTTCTTACTGTCACCAAATTACAGGTGAGAAAAGTAATATTAAGGGAAAATAACACACCTAAATCATATAGCTAATTGACAGAGGCTATAAATCTGGGGAGTACATCACCAATATTATTGTTAAGATGGGAGATGCCTTAGCAACATTTCCCCAAACCCAAACAGTTTATATCATGTGAGATTTGCTAGGGTTTCTGCTCAATATAGAATCTTAAAATTCCTGTAGGTACTGAAAAATAAATCACATCCTCCAAGTCATTCTGAGTTGAGCTAAAAATTCAATTATCACCTCACTGGCTGACATCATAAATCTACCACTTCCCAGCAACCAAGTGATAACCTTAAAGACACTATCTCCACTGAGCTATGACCTTCTCCTTTTGAAGTTTCTCAGCACAAGCCCTTGGAGCTTTGACTTGAGTTAGAATGTCAAGCAGAAAAACTTGGATTCAAATTCTCACCTTGACTCTGTCTTGCTAGATGCGATATAGGTGAATTATTTAGCCTGTTTGAAACTTAGATTTCACTTCCGTAGGACAAAGATTGTTAAAGGTGTTAGGGAAGCATTGACTGAAACCACCCGCTTTGTTCAGGTACAGTAATGACCGCTTGCATCCTCACAAGTTGTCTCACAACAGAAGGTCCCCATAACTGACAGAATTGGGGAGGGGCCAAAAGGAGAGAGGAAGTGCAAGCCCATAATATGTCCTGCCAACCTCCAAGAGGCCCTCATGATAGAATCCACCTTGGCTTAGAGATGTGTGTACCGCCAGGAAGGACCACGGTCATACCAAATATAGGAACAGGCAAGATGACGGGCCAGAAACAGCCTGGAAATGAATCCTATTATCCTAAAACCCGAGACTGTGAACATGTAACAAAGTAGTTCTCCTGGGTTCCCTGACCCTGCTGCTCTCTGCCTGGCCGTGCCGTCCCAGTAAAGTCTTTCACTGAGTCAGCACATGTCTCCTCAGACACTTCATTTCCAAGTGTTAGACTAGAGCCCACTCTGAGGCCCTGGAAGGGGTGCCCCCTCTGGTAGTAAAGGTGAAGAAATCAGAGAAGATAATGCGTGCACAGTGTTTAACACAATCTTGAACTCCCAGTATACAGACCATAATCATAGTTATTACCGTTTACCTCCCAAAGAAAGTTTCTTCATCTTGGAATTGAGGGAATGGAATTGAACAACCTCTGAAACTCCTCTATTTCTCACTTTTGAAAAGTTTGACTCATGCTTACACTTCATGCTTTAACCCTTCATCCAGAATTCAGAGCTCACCTTCATTTAAAAAAGGGAAAACATATTTATATGATTGAAGTATGAAACTGTTTTCTGGTTGAATGAGATGTCAAGAACATGTGAAGGATAGAAACTGGAGAAGTTATTATATGAGTTATCACATGTTGACTTGAATTCTATAAAGTCAGTGACATGGGCATGCAAAAAAAAAAAAAAGAGAGAGAGAGAGAAAGAAGAGAAACAAATATGTCCTTTAAATCACTAGAGTTTTTAAATGACTTTTTCTATATTGGGAGAATGAATATTCGTAGACATTGGCCTTACCTGAAAAGACATTGGCCTTACAAAAATTATAAGAGCAGTGGTATATTCTGCAGCTCCTCCCAAAGAACAGAGCAGCTGACTGAGGAGAGGCATTTCCCAGTTGGACTCATCATGTGCTACAAGAGAAAGGCAGCCATTTATTTACCTTCTTATTTATTTAGATACGAGTCTGCCCTTGAAGATTATAAATATTTTATTCCTAAAAGAAAAGAAAGAGAAAGAAGAATAAAAACTCTACAACACAGTCACCCTGTGCTTCTTTACTGCAAAAATAATGAGGATGACACTCTCTAAATCCAATTCCACTGAGGATAACTGCCTGTAACTTCCATATAGGTCCTTAAAATCTACGTTTTCTCTTTTTGGATCATTGTTGCTGATATTATTGTGACCCCACTGACACTAAAGTGTGAATCAAAATAGAACATAGAACATCCAGTTCATCCCTTTGTCTTATATGTTGTTTGAAAAAATAACTTTTTTATTCTTATGGAAAATAAGAACTAGAAAAAATGAGTACATTTCCTCACTGAATATTTGACCATCTTTCTCCAGGAAATGCCATGCCTCTGTCATCAACTGTCTAATTAATTTTTTGGCAAAAGTATAAAAATATGATAAAGAAAAATAATAACAAAGGATAACATTCTTTTAGATACTTAAATATGTATTGTTGGTGTTCTGCACTCAGGAGACAGATGCCTTCATAATTTCATCACCAAATTAAATTTGTCTTTAAGAAACAAAGAAATTTCTTTCCTAGCATAATTCTAAGAAGAATATGTGCAAAATGAATTTTAAAAAAAGACATTTCAGGATCAATTTCAATTTCACCATTCAATTATTATTTCTATTACCATTTGAATGCCCACCATTTGTCAGAGTTTGGGCTGCATTTGGAAACAGAATAAGTAAAACAAACAAACAAAAAGAAAAGGAAGTAAAGCAAATAATAATAATACCTTTCCTCATTTCAAGGAACTAAATTTATGTGGAAGAAAGAAACTTTATGAATCTAAATGAAATTATTTAAATAGGAATATATTCAAAATACTTTGAAAATAGTATTTTCAAATGATGAACATGACTATATCTTGAGGTTGAGGAAATAAATAAAAAGACCTTCATATAAAGAAGTATATTTTCTTGGCCTTAAGATAATTGCACCCCATTGCTCTATAATTAACTACACAGATATATCATCCTTTTTCTTCTTCTTCATTGATTAATGCAAATTTACTGTGCATCTGCATGCATTGCACATGCATTTAAGGGACTGAGAGTTATTGTAACTCAAAGAGTGGGAGTGGTCAAATGGTCAAAAATCAGTTCAGTTCAGTTCAGTCGTTCAGTCATGTTTGACTCCTTGCGACCCAATGAATTGCAGCACACCAGGCCTCCCTGTCCATCACCAACTCCCGGAGTTCACTCAAACTCACGTCTATCGAGTCAGTGATGCCATTCACCCATCTCAACCTCTGTCGTCCCCTTTTCCTCCTGCCCCCAATCCCTCCCAGCATCAGAGTCTTTTCCAATGAGTCAACTCTTTGCATGAGGTGGCCAAAGTACTGGAGTTTCAGCTTCAGCATCAGTCCTTCCAAAGAAGTCCCAAGGCTGATCTCCTTCAGAATGGACTGGTTGGATCTCCTTGCAGTCCAAGGGACTCTCAAGACTCTTCTCCAACACCACAGTTCAAAGCATCAATTCTTCGGTGCTCAGCCTTCTTCACAGTCCAACTCTCACATCCATACATGACCACTGGAAAAACCATAGCCTTGACTGGACGGACCTTTGTTGGCAAAGTAATGTCTCTGCTTTTGAATATGCTATCTAGATTGGTCATAACTTTCCTTCCAAGGAGCAAGCATCTTTTAATTTCATGGCTGCAGTCACCATCTGCAGTGATTTTGGAGCCCCCAAAAATAAAGTCTGACACTGTTTCTACTGTTTCCCCATCTATTTCCCATGAAGTGATGGGACCAGATGCCATGATCTTAGTTTTCTGAATGTTGAGATTTAAGACAACTTTTTCACTCTCCTCTTTCACTTTCATCAAGAGGCTTTAGAGTTCCTCTTCACTTTCTGCCATAAGGGTGGTTTCATCTGAATATCTGAGGTGATTGATATTTCTCCTAGCAATCTTGATTCCAGCTTGTGCTTCTTCCAGCCCAGTGTTTCTCATGATGTACTCTGCATAGAAGTTAAATAAGCAGAGTGACAATATACAGCCTTGATGTACTTCTTTTCTTACTTGGAACCAGTCTGTTGTTACATGTCCAGTTCTAACTGTTGCTTCCTGACCTGCATATAGGTTTCTCAAGAGGCAGGTCAGGTGGTCTGGTATTCCCATCTCTTTCAGAATTTTCCACAGTTTATTGTGATCCACACAGTCAAAGGCTTTGGCATAGTCAATAAAGCAGAAATAGATGTTTTTCTGGAACTCTTTTGCTTTTTCCGTGATCCAGAGGATGTTGGCATTTGATCTCTGGTTCCTCTGCCTTTTCTAAAACCAGCTTGAACATTTGGAATTTCACGGTTCACGTATTGCTGAAGCCTGGCTTGGAGAATTTTGAGCATTACTTTACTAGCGTGTGAGATGAGTGCAATTGTGCAGTAGTTTGAGCATTCTTTGGCATTGCCTTTCTTTGGGATTGGACTGAAAACTGACCTTTTCCAGTCCTGTGGCCACTGCTGAGTTTTCCAAATGTGCTGGCATATTGAGTGCAGCACTTTCACAGCATCATCTTTCAGGATTTGAAATAGCTCAACTGGAATTCCATCACCTCCACTAACTTTGTTCATAGTGATGCTTTCTAAGGCCCACTTGACTTCACATTCCAGGATGTCTGGTTCTAGGTGGGTGATCACACCATCGTGATTATCTTGGTCTTGAAGATCTTTTTTGTACAGTTCTTCCTTGTATTCTTGCCACCTCTTCTTAATATCTTCTGCTTCTGTTAGGTCCAGACCATTTCTGTCCTTTATTGAGCCCATCTTTGCATGAAATGATCCCTTGATATCTCTAATTTTCTTGAAGAGATCTCTAGTCTTTCCCATTCTGTTGTCTTCCTCTATATATTTGCATTGATTGCTGAGGAAGGCTTTCTTATCTCTTCTTGCTATTCTCTGGAACTCTGCATTCAGATGCTTATATCTTTCCTTTTCTCCTTTGCTTTGGCTTCTCTTCTTTTTGCAGCTATTTGTAAGGCCTCCCCAGACAGCCATTTGGCTTTTTTGCATTTCTTTTCCATGGAGATAGTTTTGATCCCTGTCTCCTGTACAATGTCACGAACCTCAGTCCATAGTTCATCAGGCACTCTGTCTATATGATCTAGTCCCTTAAATCTATTTCTCACTTCCAGTGTATAAAAATAAGTGGTCAAGTCAAATTTGTTTCCAAAATAGTCTTACTTTAAGACCCCATGTTCTCACATTACCCTATAGTTACCGTTGGTATTGCACAGAATATTTATCCTACCAAAATCATTCTCAAATTATCGTCTATAGACCCTGGGGTTTCCTAAAATCCTTTTTAGAGTCCCACAAAGTCAAAGATCTTTTCATAACAATACTCAGATGTAATTTACTATTTTTTGTGTGTTCCTATTTCTACTGATGGTGGTGGAAACAATGGTGGTTAAACTGCTGGCAGCTTTGTGCAAATCAAGACAGGGAGACAATCTGCATTCCTACCAACAGAGCAGAGGGCTTCCAAGGTGGCTCAGTGGTAAAGAATCCTCCTGCCAATGCCAATCCTCCTGTTCAATTCCTGGGTCAGGAAGACTTCCTGGAAAAGGAAATGGCCACCCACTCTAGTATCCTTGGCTGGGAAACCCTATGGAGAGAGAAGTCTGGCAGGCTATAGCTCATGGGGTCACGGAAGAATCACACACGACTTAGTGACTAAACAACAACAGTATAGAAGATTTCCCTGTCCTCCATATCCTCTTCAGCATGTATTGTTTATAGACTTTTTAATGACGGCTATTCCGACTTGTGTGAGGTGATACTTCATTGTAGTTTTGATTTACACTTCTCTGATAATTAGTGATGTTAAGCATCTTTTCATGTCTGTGTTGGCCATTTGTATGTCTTCTTTGGAGAAATGTCTATTTAAGTCTTCTGCCCATTTTTTGATTTGGTTGCTTTTTTTAATATTGAGCTATATAAGCTGTTTGTATATTTTGGAGATTAACTGTTTGTCAGTTGCTTCATTGCAAGTATTTCCTCCCATTCTGAGGGTTGTCTTTGGTTTAAACAAGACATAAACAATGGTTTCCTTTGCCACAATGGAGAACAGCATACATGTTCCTTAAAAAAACTAAAAATAGAACTAGCCATATGACCAGCAATCCCATTTCTGGGCATATACCCAGAGATAATCTTAATTTTAAAAGACACATGCACTACAGTGTTCATTGCAGCACTATTTAGAATCTCTAGGACATAGAATTAACCTGAATGTCCATCAACAGAGGAATGGATAAAGAAGATGTGGTATAATATGTATACAATGGAATATTACTCAGCCATAAAAAGGAACAAAACGGGGTCATTTGTAGAGACATGGATGGACTTAGAGACTGTTATGCAGAGTGAAGTAAGTCTGAAAGAGAAAAAGAAATATTGTATATTAACATATATATGTGGAACCCAGAAAAACGGTATGGGTGATCTTATTTGCAAAACAGATACACAGACATAAGAGAACAAATGTGTAGACACCAAGGAGGGAAAAGAGAGGTAGTATGAATTGGAAGATTGGGATTTACATACATACACTACTTATCATGTGTAAATAACTAATGAGAACCGATTATATTGCTCAAGGAACTCTACTCAGTACTCTGTGGTGACCTAACTGGGAAGGGAATACAAAAAAAAGAGGCGATATGAATCTGCCTGCAGTGCAGGAGACCTGGGTTCAATCCCTGGGTTGGGAAGATCCTCTGGAGAAGGGAAAGGCTACCCACTCTAGTATTCTGGCCTAGAGAACTCCATGGACTGTATAGTCCATGGGGTCGCAAAGAGTTGGACACGACTGAGCCACTTTCACTTCACTTCACTATAGGTATACATATAGCTAAGTCTCTTTGATGTACAGTAGAAATTAATACAGCATTGCAAAGCAGCTATACACCAATAAAAATTAACAAAAAAATAAGCTATAAAAAAGACAGGACAAAATTGTATTAGAAGTAATGTTATCAAAACCACACAAAGACAGTGGGGGGAAAAAAGAGCTAGTTTTAGCTCCTTTTTATTAGAATGTTCTTGCTGTTAGTGTTATTAAATCTTGACCTTTGAGAATACATATGTTTAATATCTGTGTAAAAAATATAAAATACAACTAAAACACCTCTACTGCATGTTGAAGTACAATAGTGCTCTTGAGAAACAGGATTTGTGAGACTACTTGAATTGCAGACTGAACTATCCACCATTTTTACTTCCAAGAGTAACAGACAAACTCTGACCACTCAAACTTGGAATATTTGGCAGGTGTTTTCAGAAAAATAAATTAAGCCTGTCTCATCAAGAAAAACAGCTACCAGTATTTGTTGTCAATTATAAGACATGCACTTTCAAGTGAAAATTAAAATTTTGAAGAACTTGTATCTGCCACCATGAGCTTGAGAGCTTCCTAATAATGGAGAATTTTTTTGATGACATCTTCAGTGATATTGATTAATGTGATTCTTTTTGACACTGTCTAATAAAGTACCTCAACATTTGGAAGATTCTGCATACCTTAGCAAATCAATATTTTCCAAATGACAAATACACGATGTTACAAAATCATACTTGAATATAAGATCCATTAGATCTTGAGAGATACCAATGAATTTTAAATTTACATTCATTGATGTGATTTCAGATTCCACACTAAAAATAACCTCTAAGAAACTACTTTGTCAAACTTCTGTATATGATCAAAGAATAATATACACACTTGTCTGAGAAGATTATTAAAATATTCCTTCCTTTTCCAACTACCTATGTGTATGTGAAATGTGCTTCATGCAGTTCAAGGGAAACAGCATGCTACAATCCATTCAGTTCAGTTGCTCAGTCGTGCTCGACTCTTTGTGAGCCCACGGACTGCAGCCCGCCAGGCTTCCCTGTCCATCACCAATTCCCAGAGCTTGCTCAAACTCACGTCCATCGAGTCAGTGATGCCATGCTATAACCAACTCTATGTAAATGCAGATGTGGCAATACAAACATTTTCTGTTATACATTAAAAATATGTGAAGCAATTTCAAGCAATAAAATGCTCCTTATTAATTTGTGGGGAAATGTATTTTCCATAAAATAGGTTATGTTAACATGTAATAGGTTTACATTATTATCAGATGAATTATAAAACATTTTTAAAGATCTTCATTTTAATTCTAGTATGGGAAAATTTTGGTAATTTGTCTCTCATAAACAAAAGCTCTTTGGACTCAACAATTTTTAAAAGTGAAAGGACATCCTGAAACCAAAATGTTTAAAAACTGTTTGCCCTATCAGATGTAAAACTATACTATAATGCTAGATTAATTAAAATAATGTGTTGTTGGTGCAAGAACATTCAAACACATCATGAAGAGAACAGAGTTCAGAAATAGACTCATATATATGATAATTAAATACTATGATAAACTTTGCATTTTAAATTAGAAATTATATCAAGCAGGGTCTTGACAGGAAACAGATGGCACTGTGAAATGAGGTAACTGAAGAATTTTTTAATAAAGGAACTGTTTTCAAGGGTAAGAAATGGATGAAGGGAAGTTAGTAAGAATAGAAAAGCACCATTTTGCTAGAAACAGTGAGATGCTTAACCATCCTAAGTCTGAAGGTCAAACAAAGAGAATGGATTCTGGCAGCTGGGGATTGAGCTGTTTCATTAGTAGCTGCAGGAGAGGGTCTCCAGGCAGCAGGGTGACCTACAGAAGAGAAGCAGTCTTTGTCAACAAGCACGCCAACAAGGAGAGAACTAGAGGAACAACCGACCCTCAGTCCTCATCTCTCCTCTGATTTGCTGCTGCTGCTTCTGATTGGCCAAACTCAACAGAGAGATAGACCATTTCCGATAAAAGAAAAAGCTGAAAATGGTGGAAAGAGGATCTGCAAGGGCAAGTAGATGACACCCATCTGTGTACCCCTTCAACTCCTCAACATATTCTCTTATTCTTTGCCTAAACCTGTCCAGCTTCATTGACCATTTGCATTTAGTAATGGAGTGCTGCTGTGCATATCTCATTTTATGGTTCAGTGGATTAGATAATATGTAGCTCACCATGGGCACTATGGGCTAGGTTTTTCCAGTGGTCATGTCTGGATGTGAAAGTTGGACTGTGAAGAAGGCTGAGTGCCAAAGAATTGATGGTTTTGAACTGTGGTTTTGGAGAAGACTCTTGAGAGTCCCTTGGACTGCAAGGAGATCCAACCAGTCCATTCTGAAGGAGATCAGCCCTGGGATTTCTTTGGAAGGAATGATGCTAAAGCTGAAGCTCCAGTACTTTGGCCACCTCATGCGAAGAATTGACTCATTGAAAACACTCTGATGTTGGGAGGGGTTGGGGGCCGGAAGAGAAGGGGACGCCAGAGGATGAGATGGCTGGATGGCATCACTGACTCGATGGACGTGAGTCTGAGTGAACTCTGGGAGATGGTGATGGACAGGGAGGCCTGGCATGCTGTGGTTCATGGGGTCGCAAAGAGTCGGACACGACTGAGCAAATGAACTGAACTGATGGGTACTTGGATGGCAGAGTCACTTAGTGTTTCAGCCTCTCAGGGCACTGCTTCAGATTTAGGAAATGTATCAGGAGGGAATAGAATGAAATGTCAGCCATCCCTCTTCGATTTTTCCACCAAGATATCAAATTTTCAGATCCTCACCACACTGATAGCCTCACACAGACTTTTAAAAAGTACCTTAGCCCGTTTTTCTGCTAGTTCTTAGTAGGAGGATTTTTCTGATACAATGTACTCTCTCATAACTGTGAGCAGAAGTTTTACTCTCGTGTTTTGGTTGATGACATGGTTGTTTATGGATGTCCAGATTGGAAATAATTTCTTGACTGTATAACAGAGCCTTTGTAGTTGAGAACTGCAACTCAATTTTGATTTCTCTTCCTACTCATTTCTGTTGTTTCACTATGCTTTGCATTTCATTCTGGAAGCTTTCCTTACCTTAATTTTTTTTAATTTTGTCCTTAATTTTTTGAAATTTCAAGATGGTGTACCTTGGAAAAATCTTTTCTCATCCTTTGTTCAGTCATTTTAAAACCCTTTTAATTGAAAGAAGCATTCTTCAGCTTTAGGAATTTATCTTTAATTATGTATTTATAATTTTTCCATGACATTGTTAATGTCTCTTTTAAAATTCTCTTACAAAGATATGCATTCACTCAGACTAATCATTTGCTTTATATTTCCTTTCCCATTTCATGTCTTTTTTGTCTTTTATCTTACTTTCTGGGAAGGTTCCCTAACTTTATCATCTAAGATTTCTATTGATGCTTTAATTTTTACTATCATGTTTTAAATTTACACAATCTCCTTCTTGTTCTCTGAAATATATTTTTTATAATATGATTTTCTTATTTCATGAAAGAACAATTATCTTTTATCTTTCTGAAGATAATGAATTCTAGTTTTTATCTCCCTGCCATTTCTAATTTCTCCCTTTTCATTGTTGTTTTGTTTATATTGGTTTCTGTCTTTCAAGTCAAAGATTTTTTTTTTTTTCAAATTTCTGATAGCACGATCTTTGGCTGCTGCTGCTGCTGCTAAGTCATTTCAGTCGTGTCCGACTCTGTGCGACTCCACAGACGACAGCCCACCAGGGTGCCCCATCCCTGGGATTCTCCAGGCAAGAACACTGGAGTGGGTTGCCATTCCCTTCTCCAGATCTTTGGCTGTTAGCTCATAATGAATAATCTGGCAATAAAAAAAAATCTTGTGAGTTTGCGAATATGACTGGGAATTGTGCGCTATGGGTTCCACTGTTTTTGCTGTTCAGTAACTCAGTCGTGTCTGACTCTTTGAGACCCAGTGAACTGTAGCATGCCAGACTTCCCTGTCCTTCACTATCTCCTGGAGCTTGCTCAAACTCATGTTCATTGAATTGGTGATGCCATCCAACCATCTCATCCTCTGCCATCCCCTTCTCCTCCTGCCTGCAATCTTTCCCAGCATCAGGGTCTCTTTGCATTAGATGGCCAAAGTATTGGAGCTTCAGCCTCAGCATCAGTCTCTCCAATGAATACTCAGGATTGATTTCCTTCAGGATTTACTGGTTTGATCTCCTTGCAGTCCAAGAGATTCTCAAGTGTCTACTCCAATGCCACGGTCAAAAGTGTCAGTTCTTTGGTGCTCAGCCTTCTTTATGGTCCAAGTATCACATCTATATGTGACTACTGGAAAAAATGTAGCTTTTACTATATGGACCTTTGTCAGCAAAGTAATGACTCTGCTTCTTAATATGCTTTCTAGGTTTGTTATAGTTTTTCTTCAAAGGAGCAAATGTCTTTTACTTTCATGACCACAATTTACCATCTGTGGTGATTTTGGAGCCTGAGAAAATAAAGTCTGTCTCTGTAAGGTGATCTTTTTTCCCTGAAGATAGTGAGATTAGCCAAGGAAGACGTTCAGTTCCCTTCCTGCAGGTTTAGTTTTGGTTTTTAGTGTCCTTGTATTCTAGTACACTATCCTCACCCTCAGCCACACACAGATTCCTGTAGTTCCTAGAATTTGTTTGAAATTTTCCAGAAAGTAAACCCTCATTTCTTTGCCACCCTGGATAAAAGCCAATAATGACTTTTATGGGAGAGAATCTGGCAGTTAAGCATGTCTTAAAGAATGTCTCAATTAGAGCTTTTAAAAAACTCCTTAACTTCATCATTATTTTTCAAAGGTGCCTGATTTCAGTTATGACATTTTGCAAAACAAATTAACTTGCTAGTGAGCTTATAATAATGCCAATCTAGATTTAAATTTTCTCAAATTGGCTAATTCAGTTGTCCACCTACTATCCTTCTTCTGGAAGTCCTTGGTATTGTTTCCTGTTTCATTCTTCATGTTTGTCATTGATACTTTTTATAAGCTACCATTTTAGTGAAATTTCAGAAGTTAGCAGATAAAGGTATGCATTCAAATCATTTTTAACTTAATACCACTATTTGATTTTAATAATAAAACATTTTGTATTGTTTAAAAAGTACACATATTTATCTGTTAAGTCCATCTAGTTTAATGTGACATTCAGGGCCTATGTTTCCTTATTAATTTTCTATCTGGATCATCTATCCACTGATGTAAATGGGATGTTAAATTTCCTATATTATTACTGTATTTCCTCTTGTTTCTCCATTTACGTTTGTTAAGACTTGTTTTGTGGCATAATATAGAATCTATCCTGGAAAATGTTCAAAGAACTCTTGAGAAAAATATGTATTCTATTGTTTTTTGCAAGGAATAATCTGTTTCATTCCAAGGGAGTGATGTAAGAAGATACTGACCTCACCTCCTTCAATGGATACACTGAGTCAGCAGCTACATATAGAGTAATTTCCTCTTAAAAAATAATCCAAAGTCTGTCCGAGTGGTGACTGCACATCAGACAAAGGAGAAGAAAGCCACATAGAAATTGGTAGGACTGGTTGGGACACAATATTGCCATAAACCTAATCTTATCTTCTCAGCAGAGAGACCCTAGCCCAGTGAGGAAGAGAAAATTATTAAGTGGGAGCTTTTCCAAGTGGAGTAAAAGGTTCCAATCCCACATAGAGCACTTCAACTTTTAAGACCTGTACCTGAGAGATGAGCCCCCAAAACATCTAATTTTGTAGAGCAGCAGGTTTTGTGTCCTGAGACTCACAACACTGTAATGATTTAAGAAATGCCTCTTAAAACTCATGTACAGTCACGCATTCCTGGCCTGTGGTCCAGCTCAGAGGCAGCCAATACTTCCCAACCTTAAAGTGAAGGAGACTCCCCTGTTTATATTAAAGCGCCTCACTAAGGAGGTAGGCATCTAATTTAACATACATATCTAGGAGCCTGCTGAAACACCACCATATATTGAAGACCTGTATATTGAAAACTCTTAGGGATTAATTTAAAAAATTAAAGAAGACATAAATAAGTGAAAGGCATTTCATGCTAATGGGTTGTAAGAATTAATGTAAATGTCTATATTACAAAAGGCAATCTATAAATACAATGGAATTTCTATCAATATTCCAATGGCACTTTTCACAGAACTAGAACAATTAGTACTAAAAATTTTTGTATAATCAAAAAAGACCCTGAGTATCCAAAGCACTAATGAGAAAATAACAAAGCTGGAGGCATCATGAGCCCTGATTTCAAACTATATTACAAAGCTATAATAAATAACACAGTAAGATATTGATATGAAAACAGACATAGAGATCAATGGAAGAGGATAGAAAGCCAAGAAATAAACCTTTGAATATATGTTGAATTAACTTAAGACAAAAGAGTCAAAATATAGAGTAGGAAAAAGACATGTCTCTTCAGTAAGTGGTATTTGGAAAACAGGACAGTCATCTGCAAAAGAATGCAAATGAACCACTATATTTTACCACAAACAAAACTTAAAATTGTCAAAATGGATTGAGGACTTGAACATGAGACCTGAAACCATAAAATTTCTAGAAGAAAACATTGGTAGTAAGTTCCTTGACATAAGCCTTGGTGATAATTTAGAAAAGGACAACAAAAGCAAAAGCAACAGAACTTCAGGAAACAAAAAACTTCTGCACAACAAAATGAAAAGGCAACATGTTGAGTGGAAAAAGTATTTGCAAATCATGTTTTTTTTTTAATTTTTATTTTTACTTTATTTTACTTTACAATACTGTATTGGTTTTTATAAGGGACCAATATTAAAAATATATGGAAAAATTATTTGCTCAACAGTAAAAAAAAAACTATCAAATTAAAAACTGGCCAGAAGATCTGAGGCATTTTTTCTGGAGAAAACACACAGATGTCAAACAAGTACATAAAAAGATGCTCAACATTAATCATCATGGAAATGCAAACCAAAATCACAGTGAAATATCATTTCACGCCTGTTAGAATGGTTATTATCAAAAAGACAAGACACAACAAGTGTTGGAAAGGATAAGGAGAATACTGTTGTTGGGAATAAAAACTGATGTAACCACTATGAAAAAAAGTAGGGAAGTTCATCAAAAATTAAAAACAGAACCACCATAGGAGCCAGCAATCTCATTTCTGGATACTTATCCAAAAAAGAAAACCCCATGATCAAAAAAGAGATATGCACACACACACACATTCCTTTATTTAACAGAGCATTATTTACAATAACCAAGATATGGAAACAGTGTTAGTGTCCATTGATGTATGGATGAATGAAGAAATGTATGTTAAGTTTATATTAAATTTATCAGGATATTATTTAGGCATAAAAAAGAATGAAAGCTTGCCATTTGCCACAAAATGAATAGACTTCAAGAGCACCATGCTAAATAAGTCAGACAGAGAAACATAAATATTGTATTTTCTCTTTTATTTGTAGTATTTAAAAAAACCCTCATATTTAGATAGGATACATGGTGGTTGCCAGAATTGAGGGTGGGGGTTGGGGAAAATGGGTGAAAGAAGCCAAAAGGTAAAGAAAAATTTTTAAAGAAAAGAAAAATTTTTTAAATTATTAATAGGGTAAATGATGGTCATTCAGTTCAGTTCATTTGCTCAGTCGTGTCCGACTCTTTGTGACCCCATGGACTGTAGCACACCAGGCTTCCCTGTCCATCACCAACTCCTGGAGTTCACTCAAGCTCATGTCCATTGAGTCAGTGATGCCATCCAACCATTTCATCTTCTGTCATCCTCTTCTCCTGCTGCCTTCAATCTTTCCCAGCATCAGGGTCTTTCCCACTGAGTCAGTTCTTTGCATCAGGTGGCCAAAGTATCGGAGGTTCAGCTTTAGCATCAGTCATTCCGATGAATATTCAGGACTGATTTCCTTTAGGGGGTACTTTTGGGTCTCCTTGTAGTCCAAGGTACTCTCAAGTGTCTTTTCCAACACCGCAGTTTGAAGATATCAGTTCTTTGGCACTCAGCTTTCTTTACAGTTCAACTCTTACATCCATACATGATTACTGGAAAAAACATAGCTTTGACTAGATGGGCCTTTGCTGGCAAAGTAATGTCTCTGCTTTTTAATATGCTGTCTAGCTTTGTCAAAGCTTTTCTTCCAAGAAGCAAGTGTCTTTTAATTTCAAGTCTGCAGTCACCATCTGCAGTGATTTTGGAGCCCAAGAAAATAAAGTCTGTCACTGTTTCCATTTTTTTCCCATCTATTTTCATGAAGTGATGGGACTGGATACCATGAACTTGTTTTTTTTAATGTTGAGCTTTAAGCCAGATTTTTCACTCTTCTTTCATCTTCATTAGGAGGTTCTTTAATTCAAAGTTAATTTAATTTAATAGCACGGTTTTTTGAAGTATAAAATTCTACATTAGACTTGAAACAATATAGACCCCAGTAAAAAATATATCCCTACCCCTGAAAACCTTTGAACAATCAACTTGACATGAAATAAATAAACAAATAAAGTCTCAGGAATCTATGACCATATGTTGGAGTTGGCATGAAAAATGCAAACCATGCCATCAGGATAAGTCATTTGGCAACTGAATTCTTGGTGGGCAGTCAGGGTTATTTTGCAACCCAGCATAAATACCAAAGCAACGACTACATCACAGACTAGAAGGCCTATTGAAGCAAGCTAGAAAATACCCATATAAACTAATTATAAGGGACCTTGAACAACAGGAAATTAGCAGTTATTAAAAGGAAATACCTTTGGGTTGGAAGTGAGGTAAGTTAAACATAAAAAGCAGTGGTAATGATCTTACTATGTGGCTGTGAAGCAACAGTAAGTGATTGTTAAAAACAGTAAAAGAAGAGAGAATGCTCTCCAAAAGCAATTTTTTTTCATCTTTAGGGGAAGAAATATGGTCAGAAATAGTAAAATTAATGCACATTTATGAATATAATTTTTCCTGGAGAAAAAAAATGGACCCTGAAACTCGGCCACCCATCTACTTTTTTTTTTTATTTAAAAGTTTCTAAGTTGGCTTGTTGATATAGTTCAAGAAATCAATGTTACACAAAAAATGAATTGTTCAGGTATAATAGGGCTTCCCTGATGGCTCAGCAGGTAAAGAACCCATCTGCAATGTGGAGGGTGCAGGAGATGCAGGGTTGATCCCTGGGTCAGGAAGATCCCATGGAAAAGGAAATCGCTACCCACCCCAGTATTCTTGCCTGGACAAAGGAGCCTGGTGGGCTACAGTGCAAAGGGATACAAAGAGTTGGACATGACTGAGCACACACTGAGTGAGTATAGTCATAATACATGGTGTTCAGATCTGACTCAGAACATATAGGATATATTACCACGTGTTTATATCAGGAATATGAGCCCTGAAAGAATAGGATGACATAAAGCAAGTTTAAAAAGTAAAAATGCTGATTTTTCTATAATTGAAGTTAGAAGCAAAACAAATATATTTGGGAGTTACTGGCAATTGGTTAATGACATATGAGATAACATATTTAAGTCTTGTTGACTTGAAATTTTCTGTTGAGAGAAAAGTGCCCATATCATTTTTAATAGAAAGTATATTATTAAGTAAATATTTTAAAATAAAAATATTAAAGCATGAGCATATAAACTTGTTGTCCCAGAGAGTATGTGTGAGTCAGAATTGAATTTTGGGTACCCAGTACATGGGTAGCACTGGAGAGGGATTTTCAGGTACAAAATCTGAAGAAGTCTTCACATTTTCTTTATTAACAAGCATGCATTCAAAATGTGTTTAAATTTAAAATACAGCAAAATAAGGACTTCCCTGCTGGTCCAGTGGCTAAGACTCTGCTCCCACTGCAGGGCATGCAGGCTTGGTCCCTAGTCAGGGAATTAGATCCCACATCCATGACTGTGAATTTGCATGCTGCAACTAGAGATTCCACGTGCTGCAAGGAAGTGTGTGCCACTAAGAGCTAGTGCAGCCAAATAAGTAAGTAAATAAGTATTTTTAAAATAAATAAAATATAGCAAAGTGAATATATATATATATTAATATATACAAAATATAATGGTACTTTTTGGCATGAATAAAGCCAGGTTAATGGTGGAACTGAATGAATTACTAAAGAACATGTATATACACATACTTTTTAAACTTTTTATTTTGAATTGCGGTATAGCCAATTAACAATGTTATGATAGTTTCAGGTGAACACCAAAGAGACTCAGCCATACACATACATGTATGCATTCTCCCCCAAACTCCCCTCCCGTCCAGGCTCCCGCATAACATTGAGCAGAATTCCCATGCTATACAGTAGGATCTTATTAGTTACACATTTTAAATATAGCAATGTGTACATGTCCACTCCCAACTCCCTAACTATCCCTTCCCCCATCCTTCCCCTGTAACAATGGTTAAGTTCGAAGAACATATTAATTACCCACAGTGAAATCTATGTATACGTACCATGCTTTTGTTTGAGCACACCCAAGAAACATAACATGTAAATCATTTGAGAAGTTCCTATTAGATACAAGTTGAACAATTTAATGTTGGTCAAGTGTTAACTACAACGACTTCAGAATTCAAATTAGCAAAACCTCAATCAAGAATGACTTGGTACGGAGTCTCCTGGTAGTCTAGTGGTTACAATGCAGGTTTTCATTGCTATGAACTTGGGTTTGATTTTTGGTCAGGGAACTAAGATCCTACAAACCTCGTGGCATGGTCAAAAAAAAAAAAATAGTAGAATGCCTTGGCAATGACTGCATGGACTGCAGCACGCCAGGTCTCACAGTCTATCACCATCTCCCGAAGTTTGCCCAACTTCATGTCCATTACACCAGTGATGCCATCCAGCCATCTCATCCTTGAACATGCTCCTCTACTTCTGCCCTCAATCTTTCCCAGCATCAAGGATTTTTCCAATGAGTCATCTCTTCACATCAGGTGACCAAAATACTGGAGTTTCAACTTCAGCATCCATCCTTGCAATGAGTATTCAGGGTTGATTTACCTTAAGATTGATTGGTTTGATCTCTTTGACATCCAAGGGATTCTCAGAAGTCTTCCCCAATACCATGGTTCAAAGGCATCTATTTTTCAGTGCTCCACCTTCTTTACAGTCCAGCTCTCAGAACTGTACCCCTTGACTATATGGCTCTCACAACTCTCACTTGCTTTGACAATATGGACCTTTGTCAGCAACGTCTCTGATTTTCAATGCACTGTCTAGGTTTGTCATAATTTCCTGCCAAGAGGCTTTTCATTTCATGGCTGCAGTCACCATCTGCAGTGATTTTAGAGCCCAGTTCAGTTCAGTTCAGTCGCTCAGTCGTATCCGATTCTTTGCGACACCATGAATTGTAGCACGCCAGGCCTCCCTGTCCATCACCAACTCCCGGAGTTCACTCAAACTCATGTCCATCGAGTCGGTGATGCCATCCAGCCATCTTATCCTCTGTCGTCCCCTTCTCCTCCTGCCCCCAATCCCTCCCAGCATTGGAGTTCACTCTTTTCCAATGAGTCAACTCTTCACATCAGGTGGCCAAACTATTGGAGTTTCAGCTTTAGCATCAGTCCTTCCAATGAACACCCAGGACTGATTTCCTTTAGAATGGATTGGTTGGATCTCCTTGAAGTCCAAAGGACTCTCAAGAATCTTCTCCAGCACCACAGTTCAAAAGCATCAATTCTTTGGCGCTCAGCTTTCTTCACAGTCCAACTCTCACATCCATACATGACCACTGGAAAAACCATAGCCTTGACTAGACAGACCTTTGTTGGCAAAGTAATGTCTCTGCTTTTCAATATGCTATCTAAGTTGGTCATAACTTTCCTTCCAAGGAGTAAGCATCTTTTAATTTCATGCCTCAAGAAGAGAAAATCTGTCACTACTTCCACATTCTGCCCTTCTATTTGCCATGAAGCAACGGGGCCAGATGCCATGATCTTAGTTTTTTAACATTTAGTTTTAAGCCCGCTCTTTCACTCTCTTCCTTCACCCTCATCAAGAAGCTCTTTAGTTCCTCTTTTCTTTCTGCCATCAGAGTGGTATCATCCCCATATCTGCTGCTGCTACTGCTGCTACTGCTAAGTCACTTCAGTCGTGTCTGACTCTACGCGACCCCATAGACGGCAGCCCACCAGGCTCCCCCGTCCCTAGGATTCTCCAGGCAAGAACACTGGAGTGGGTTGCCATTTCCTTCTCCAATGCATGAAAGTGAAAAGTGAAAGTGAAGTCACTCAGTCGTGTCCTACTCCTAGTGACCCCATGGACTGCAGCCTACCAGGCTCCTCCATCCATGGGATTTTTCAGGCAAGAGTACTGGAGTGGGTTGTCATGGCCTACTCTGCCCCATATCTGAGACTGTTGAAATTTCTCCCACCTATTTTGATTCCAGCTTGTAACTCAAGCTACCCACTGGGCAGAAAGGCAGGACAGTATTAATTAATTCAAGGCACAAGAAATTCCAGGGCGGGAGCCAGTCTTTGATACCTGATTTCCCAGGTCTTCCCTGGAACTTCTTGTGCCTTGAATTAATTATTAGTGTCCTGCCTTCCCACCCAGTGGACAGCCTCCTGACTGCTGTTTCATTTTTCATAGACAACAGTGGGTGCTCCAGATTCAAGCCCTTCTGTCTCAGCAATGCAGCACTTTTCAACTACCTGTGGTATTTCTTACAATTGTTTACTTCTTCTGGTACTCTAGGAATTTCTGTTCTTGCTTTCTAGTCCTCAAAAGTTCTATATTACAAGCCTTTACAGAAACTCTAAGACAATTCCAAATCTGTCCAGAAGTGCTTTACTGGGGCTATTTGCCTACCTGTTTAAATTTCACATTTCCTGGAAGAATTTTCCAATTTACTCAAATCCCTATTTGCAGTTGCATTGCCACTGATCTATCTCTTTAAACTTTACCAAGTTCAAGTAGTTTTTATTAGCTCTATTTTTTATGGGAAATATTATTGAGCATTTACCAAATGTTTGGCAGTCTATATTTCTATCTCTTATAACTCTTCCAATTCTGTGAGGTACATAGGGAAAGTTGCAAAATACAAACAGGAGACAGAGCCAGTAATTTGGGTTAAGAACCTGGTTATACCACTTACTGGCTGTGTCAATATAGACAAGTAACTTAATTTGTAGACACTTCAGATAATAAAAGCACCCACCTTAGAGTTTTGTGAGTAGCAACTGAGCTAATAAATATAACTCACTTAAAGCAGTGACTGCATACAATCAGCATTATATGAATTTCAACTACTTATATTTTACTCATTTTGCAAATACAAAATAGGCTCAGAAGGACTGAAGTTATTCAAGTTCAAATAACTATATCATTATTTAGATGGCTGTCTATTTTTGAAAACCTATATTACTCTAACCTTTGATGAAAAATGCTTTATCAACACCCTATCTCTAAATCTTCATGCATGTCAGCTCCCCCCAATGCATACACATACAGCTTAAAATCCATAGAAAAAAGTCTGAAAGTTTAGTGATATTTAAGATTTGGGGATGTATTACCAAAATATTTCTCAATTTCATCTTTCACCAACCGTAAATGAAGGTATCCATCCACCAAAACTCTTATCAACATTGAGTCATATTTACTTTTTATATCAGAATCCATTCCCACTCAATTTAACAATATTAAGAAGATGGCTTTATTTTTAAGTAATTTTTTATTTGCTAATATTTGGCAACAATTAAATAATGTCAAAATCTCTGTTTGGAAAATATAGATAAAATTCCAAACTATTGTTCCCCGTTCCGAGCATAGACTATACTATTTTTGGATGAGTGTCTCATATCTAGCATTTTGTGGCTGGAAGGACTTTGGGTTGGCATCTACAACATCATCTGAATTAATATTTTCTTTCATTCAACTTTCTCTCATGTGGCATGGTTGTAAGTGGCTTACCAAGCATAATCTCTCTCCTCTAAATGTGCTGGTTGGGATTCTAGATATATTTTCAAGGCAAACATTAATGTTTGGACATTCAGCATTTATTTTCATTTTTCCCCAAGGAATATGCCTTAAACTATTATGTTTTAGCCAAAAATACAAATACTGTTTGTCAGTGTCAGAAGGTCTTATCTTTCTGTCTGAGGCTGCAGTGAAAGTTAAAGAGTGGCTACTATGAAGAGAAGATAGGAGACAGGAGAATAAGAAAATAGATTAATTTGGGAACTCTATAGGGCTTCCCAAGTGCTGCTAGTGCTAAAGAACCTGCCTGACAATGCAGGAGACATAGAGACATGGGTTGGATCCCTGTGTTGGGAAGATCCGCTGGAGGAGGGCATGGCAACCCACTCCAGTATTCTTGCCTGGAGAATCCCGGGGAGAGAGGAGCCTGGCGGGCTACAGTCCATAGGGTCATAAAGAGTCAGACATGACTGAAGTGACTTAGCATGCATGCACAGGGATTCCATACTGAATGGATGTTTGGAGAGACTGTGCTAAAGAAATATGGATTTTTAATACCTAATATTCAAAAGTTCTTTAAGTTGTAGAAACTAAAAACAAATATAAAGTTGACCAGTTAAAGACCCAACGGAGGAGTATCAGTTTCACATGAAGACTTCTGAAAAACTAACTGAATGAAAGAAACAAAATCTCCATGCATTTTTGACTTTAATCTTTCTACATTCAGAAACAGTAAAGTTGTTCAATTACATTTGATACATACAGAGATACACACACACTTAGAGAGAGTAAACGCATTGGAACATGTTTAATACTAGCTCTCTAAAGAAGCAAAATACCCCTTTTTCTGGGTTGCAACCAGGTAAGGTGCAGAAAAGAAAAAGAAGCTTCATGCTATGCCAGAAACCCTCAAGAAAAAGCTAAAAAATTTGGCAGAGCTTAAGATCAAGTGCCTGAGAAAGAAGTTTGCCCAGAGAAATGCTTCGAAAGGCAAGGAGGAAACTTCTCTCTGAAAAAGCTAACCACCACAAGGAATACAGGGAGATGCACAGAAATGAAATTTGAATGGCTAGGATAACATGAAAAGCGGGCAACTTGTATGCACCAACCGAACCCAAATTGGCATTTGTCATTAAGATCAGAGGTATCAGTTGGTGTGAACCCAAATGTTTGAAAGGTGTTGCAGCTTCTTTGCCTCTGTCAGACCTTCAATGACTCCTTTGCGAAGCTCAGCAAGGTTTCAGTTAACATACTGAGAATTATGGAACCATACAGGTAACCTGAATCAACCCTGAATATTCATGGGAAGGACTGATGCTGAAATTGAAGCTCCAATAATTTGGTCACCTGATGAAAAGAGCTGACTCATTGGAAAAGACTCTGATGCTGGGAAAGATTGAAGGCAGGAGGAGAAGGGGATGACAGAGGATGAAATGGTTGGATGGCATCACCAACAATGGACATGAGTTTGAGTAAGCTCTGGGAGACAGTGAAGGATAGGGAAGTCTGGCGTGCTACAGTTCATGGGGTCACAAACAGTCAGACAGGACTGAGCAGCTGAACAACAGCAACAATGTTACCATCTGAAATCTGCAAAAGAACTGGTCCACAAGCATGGTTATGGCAAAATCAACAAGAAGCAAATAGCCTGAAGAATAATGTCTTGATTGCTCGTTCTCTTGACTAACAAAGCATCATCTACACAGAGGATTTGACTCATGAGATCTATACTGTTGGAAAATGTTTTAAAAAAGCAAACAACTATCTGGGGCCCTTCAAATTACCTTCTGCATGAGGTGGAATGAAGAAAAAGACCGTGCATTTTATAGAAGGTGGAGATGCTGGCAACAGGGAAGACTAGATCAACAGGTTGAAGTGTACCTACCAACTAAGGTATCTACCATGATTATTTTTGTAATATGGTCAGTTGATAAACAGTGATTGCTTTCAAATTGAGAAAAAAAGAAGGAAAAGACCTGATTTGTGACATTTGCCAATTTCTTTGGTATAAATGCCTTCACTGTGGTCAATTTCAAGCTACCAACAAAATATCGCCAGTGTTAGGAAGAGGTTCACAAATCAACTTTCATGAGACAGCACCAGCTGGGTCTAACACACCACTATGGAGCCTTCAAAACAAATGGCAATTTATGACATTGTCACAGGAATCTTTAACTGCAGCTTCCTACATCACTACACACAATTAAACCTGATGTGTGCTGTCAGATGCAGAAAAATGCATAACAAGGACAGAGGAATAAACTTCCATACTTGCTCTATCCCTTAGTTTATATGGGCAGTGCTACCACTTGATCTGCATCTAAAAGTTTCCTCCTTGATCTGTGGAAAATAAATGAAAGCGACCTTCTTGAGGCTGAAGAAAATAAATGGTTAACCCCTGGGGCCATGAAAAATAAATAGGGAGGCTTTGTTCAAGCTAAAGAAAATAAATTAAACATAAAAGATGCTATTTCAGGGACAAAGATTTATCATTTTTAAAGCTGTTTGAGGGCTAGACTAATATTGCAAAGTTCCAGAGGGTAGCTCCACACTGCTTCCCTGAAAAACTCATTATAAATCAACTACAGTCATTCTCTGAATTGCAAAATGCCTGGCAGTAGTCTGGTAGTTTGTCCCTCTGCTTATTTTTCAGGAAATAAATTGTCTTCTTTCTTTATAGACGATGATGCCTCTGTTCTCTTTGCTTCTTAAGTTGCTTTGCATGTAAGCAGTAAACTGTCCTATTTCAGCTCAGAGACAACTTGTCAGAGCACATATTCAAAGTCATCCTTCCAGCTTCCCAGTCTCCTCTGAAAGTGTTTTGGAGTATTGGGTAATCCATTCACTACCCATACATGGCTTACAATTATTTCAGTGGCTGATTTGTGTCTCAAAAAACCTAACTTTAAATTGTTATTTAATATGGCAGTACTTCTTGCATTATCCATAAAAACCTTCAAATAACTAAGTCTGAGGGAAAGAATGTAGTACATGTAAATTTGAAAAATGGTGCATCTTAATTATTTTTTTCCTATTAAAGTTTTCTCCTTTTTTCTCTGAGAAACATAGAATAAATGTAAAAATGAAGCTATTTTTTGCCATTTGCTCCTAAACTGAGTATTTTATCACTGAAAAAATTATATATCTTGTTTTCTAGTTACTGTTTTGAACAGCAACTTAATCCCAAAGCACCTATCAAGTGCACATGATATGATGGCCCTCTACTAGTTGCTAGAACAGTCTTACTCATCTTTGCACATAAGAACAAATTTTATAGCATTGTTAAGTTCAGGTATTTCTCATCTAAAGTCTATAAAGTCATAAGCACTGGAGATATCGCGAAGTGCTGAGCCAGCATCACCCTGTTAGGTTCATCCTTTTTATAAAAATTTAAGGGGCAAAATGAACAAAAGTTAAAAATGGTTATGCAAAACAGAGTTTAAAGCAATATGATAAGTTCAGTTTGTATGATGATTTTTAAACAGGAACTCAAATCTGACAGTGACCAGCTAAATAGGTGAAGAGATCAGATGTCATCAGGTGAAATTTGTTGTAACCAATGAGCTTGTTTCCTGATTTTGTGTAATTGAGTTTTAAATCTCTCCAGTGGCATTTATCCTTGTGCAGAAGGTGGCATTTGTTATTTCATAAATGCCTCTTTGTTCAACAAGTAGATAACTGAGGACTGTGTGATTGTCCCAAATTATTAGTTTGGCAAAAATTTTCATTCAAATTTTTCCATAAGATGTTAGTTACCTGAACAAACATCTTGGTCAAGCCAATACTTTAGCCAATGAGTCAAATGATCACCACTCGGTTCTTATTACCTTGGCTGTGGAACCAGCCAGCTCTGCTAATGTCAGAGAGAGATTTCTGATCAAGCATTCATTAGCAGTTTTTTCCAACACAAAAGAGGAGGACTTTCTATATGGAAGCAAACTTAGAGTCATGTATGCCTTCTGGAAGTTCTCATTGAAGGTGGCCATGGACGAATGAGATGCTTCAGGTCTTTCTTATAGCTGCTGTCAAGGAGACACCAAGTGAAATTAGCAGTAGCACTTGTGACAAGTGAAAAGAATTGTTACAGTATGGACTAAAGAGTCACCATTGAAATGAACAGATAGAAATTTCTGCTGGCAAACCCAACAAATAGGTAAGTTTCCCACTTTTACAATAGATTGGAAATGTGGATACAAGCATTGTTTTTCCAAGAAAAAGAAGAGGTTAAGGAAAAAGATACACAGGTCTGTTTCAATCATCTTAAGAAAGCTGTCTCCCTCAACTGACATCTGCTTCAATTTCTGGTTGGTTGGATTCAGACATTTCCATGGCTTGTATAGAACTAGTTGTCAGATGGACTCTCCTTTACTGTGAGATGTGCACTTACGGCTGGAGTCTCTGAAGTCTGACTGCCATCTGGCCGGTGAGGAGAACCTGGCATGATCCTTTCTAAGAAGACTTAAGGGTAATCTTGTTCTTACTGATTTTAAATCAGATGAGTGGAAGAAAAATGGAAATGTTAGTTTAGAGATTTGTAGTCAGATATTTGGAGAAACTGAAATAGTTTAGAATTCAGTCCAGCTTACAGCATATAATAAAACCTTGAAGAAAATTTAGTTCAGTTCAGTCAGTTGCTCAGTCATGTCTGACTCTTTGTGACCCCATGGACTGCAGCAGGCCAGGCTTCCTTGTCCATCACCAACTCCTGGAGCCTACTCAAACTCATGTCCATCATGTTGGTGATGCCATCTAACCATCCCATCCTCTGTAGTCCCCTTCTTCTCCTGCCTTCAGTCTTTCCCAGCATCAGGGTCTTTTCCAATGAGTCAATTCTTCTGCATCAGATGGCCAAAGTACTGTAGTTTCAATTACTAGAACAAGAATCTAATATCTCTATAGGTGTAAACATAATTTCTTTCTCCATAATTATTCCCCCTTTTATCAAAGATAATCACAGTAAAATTAATTTGTCTATATTAAACTTGGCCTGATCATTTACATAAGTGCAGCAAGAATAGTGATTGATCATATAAGTTCTTTTTAAAATTATTTTGCTGGAATCTTGGCCATTTCTAAAAGCTGTCTGAGTCTATGTCTGTTATTCTTGAATATAAAATTCAGTCAAAGCCTTGGTGATATAACCAATATTTCCAATTGCTTTCTGTCACAAGGAGAATAGATTCTTATTAAATTTATGCAAATGCATATATTGTTATAAAAATAAGAATATTTAATGACAGTTTTCAATTTTTGGAGGGATCAGCTAGGGAAAAGACAGATAAATGTCTCATCTTTGTTTACAAAAAAAAGTATGTTTTATTAAATTGCTGTAAGTCACAGATTCTTAAAAGAAAAAGTTTCTTAAATCTAGAAAATAAAACAGCAGAAAATATGTATAAGAAGTCATAAAAATTATAATCTCACTCAATCATGTCTGACTCTTTGTGACCTCATGGACTGTAGCCTACCAGTCTCCTCCATCCATGGGATTCTCCAGGCAGTAATACTGGAGTGGGTTGCCACTTCCTTCTCCAGGGGATCTTTCCGACCCAGGGATCGAACCTGGGTCTCCTGCATTGGAGGCAGACACTTTAACCTCTGAACCGCCAGGGAAGCCATAATCATCCTTAGTCTCTTGTAATTAGAAGGACTAATAATTCTGTCAGTCTTGATCTTGGGTTAACAACTTTAGGAATCAATGAGTTTTCCATTAAAGTTTTAAAACATTTACCTAGTTCAGTATCGCTGCTGCTGCTGCTAAGTCACTTCAGTCGTGTCCAACTCTGTGCGACCCCATAAATGGCAGCCCACCAGGCTCCTCTGTCTCTAGGATTCTCCAGGCAAGAACACTGGAGTGGGTTGCCATTTCCTTCTCCAGTGCTTGAAAGTGAAAAGTCAAAGTAAAGTCTCTCAGTCGTGTCCGACTCTTAGCGACACCATGGACTGCAGCCTACCAGGCTCCTCCCTCCATGGGGTTTTCCAGGCAAGAGTACTGGAGTAGGGTGCCATTGCCTTCTCCAAGTTCAGTATTATGATCTTAGTTATCAGAAACCTTCATGCTAGAGTATACTTACCAGGGCCATTTCCATGAATCTCCTTGAAGATGAAGCATTTCTCTAGGAACAATTTTGCAAGGCATCAGAGAAAAACAATAGTGCTGTTGTCTAGTTGTTATGTCTGACACTTAGGGGCTCCATGGACCGATCTCATGGACCATAGCAAACTGGTCTCCTCTTCCCATAGGATTTCTCAGGCAAGAATACTGGAGTGGCTTTCCGTTTTCTTCTCAGGGGATCTTCCTGACCCAGAGATCAAGCTCATGTCATCTGTATTAACAGGAGGGTTCTTTAACACTGAGCCACCAGGTAAGCCATGAGTAAAACAATAACTGTCTATAAATGATAAAATACCTGAGAATAGTAAAGGTTAAAGATCTCATGAGAGTTAAATACAATGCATTGACAAAGGAATTGGGCTATTTATCTGAAGTA
This sequence comes from Oryx dammah, assembly GCF_014754425.2. Taxonomy (NCBI): domain Eukaryota; kingdom Metazoa; phylum Chordata; class Mammalia; order Artiodactyla; family Bovidae; genus Oryx; species Oryx dammah. Next base: position 57,309,594 of record NW_024070192.1, on the reverse strand, counting down.
CAAAATTTTTTCAGGTAACATACTTTAAGATAGTAGTTAGAAGAGAATAATAGTTATACCAGGATATATCAGATTTCTGAAACACTTATATATACTAAGATACATAGATAGATAGATAGATAGATAGATAGATAGATAGATAGAGAGATAGAGAGATACAGTCAGTTCTGTTCAGTCACTTAGTCGTGTCAGACTCTTTGCAACTCCATGAATCGGAACACACCAGGCCTCCCTGTCCATCACCAACTTCCAGAGTTTATTCAGATTCATGTCCATTGAGTCGATGATGCCATCCAGCCATCTCATCTTCTGTTGTCCCCTTCTCCTCCCACCCCAAATCCTTCCCAACATCAGGGGCTTTTCCAATGAGTCAACTCTTTGCATCAGGTGGCCAAAATATTGGAGTTTCAGCTTTAGCATCAGTCCTTCCAATGATCACCCAGGACTGATCTCCTTTAGAGTGGACTGGTTGGATCTCCTTGCAGTCCAAGGGACTCTCAAGAGTCTTCTCCAACACCACAGTTCAAAAGCATCAATTCTTCAGTGCTCAGCTTTCTTCACAGTCCAACTCTCACATCCATACATGACCAGTGGAAAAACCATAGCCTTGACTAGACAGACCTTTGATGGCAAAGTAATGTCTCTGCTTTTGAGTATGCTATCTAGGTTGTTCATAACTTTTCTTCCGAGGAGTAAGCGTCTTTTAATTTCATGGCTGCAGTCACCATCTGCAGTGATTTTGGAGCCCCCAAAAATAAAGTCTGATACTGTTTCCACTGTTTCCCCATTTATTTGCCATGAAGTAATGGGACCAGATGCCATGATATTGGTTTTCTGAATATTGAGCCTTAAGCCAACTTTTTCACTCTCTACTTTCACTTTCATCAAGAGGCTTTTTAGTTCCTCTTCACTTTCTGCCATAAGGGTGGTTTCATCTGTATATCTGAGGTTATTGATATTTCTCCCAGAAATCTTGATTCCAGCTTGTGCTTCCTCAGCCCAAAGTTTCTCACGATGTACTCTGCATAGAAGTTAAATGAGCAGGGTGACAATATACAGCCTTGATGTACTCCTTTTCCTATTTGGAACCAGTCTATTGTTCCATGTCCAGTTCTAACTGTTCCTTCCTGACCTGCATATAGGTTTCTCAAGAGGCAGGTCAGGTGGTCTGGTATTCCCACCTCTTGAAGAATTTCCACAGTTTATTGTGATCCACACAGTCAAAGGCTTTGGCATAGTCAATAAAGCAGAAAGAGATGTTTTTCTGGAACTCTCTTGCTTTTTCCATGATCCAGCGGATGTTGGCAATTTGATCTCTGGTTCCTCTGCCTTTTCTAAAACCAGCTTGAAAATCTGGAAGTTCACGGTTCACGTATTGCTGAAGCCTAGCTTGGAGAATTTTGAGCATTACTTTACTAGCGTGTGCTGCTGCTGCTAAGAAACTTCAGTCGTGTCCGACTCTGTGTGACCCAATATACGGCAGCCCACCTGGCTTCCCTGTCCCTGGAATTCTCCAGGCAAGAACACTTGAGTGGGTTGCCATTTCCTTCTCCAGTGCATGAAAGTGAAAAGTGAAAGTGAATTCGCTCAGTTGTATCCGACTCTTAGCAACCAGATGGACTGCAGTCTACCAGGCTCCTCCGCCCATGGGATTTTCCAGGCAAGAGCACTGGAGTGGGGTGCCATTGATGAGTGCAATTGTGCGGTAGTTTGAGCATTCTTTTGCATTGCCTTTCTTTGGGATTGGAATGAAAACTGACCTTTTCCAGTCCTGTGGCCACTGCTGAGTTTTCCTAATTTGCTGGCATATTGAGTGCAGCACTTTCACAGCATTCATCTTTCAGGATTTGAAATAGCTCAACTGGAATGCCATCACCTCCACTAGCTTTGTTCGTCATGATGCTAAGACCCACCTGACTTCACATTCCAGGATGTCTGGCTCTAGGTGAGTGATCACACCATCATGATTATCTTGGTCATGAAGATCTTTTTTGTACAGTTCTGTGTATTCTTGTGACCACTTCTTAATATCTTCTGCTTCTGTTAGGTCTGTACCATTTCTGTCCTTTATCGAGCCCATCTTTGCATGAAATGTTCCCTTGGTATCTCTAATTTTCTTGAAGAGATCTCTAGTCTTTCCCATTCTGTTGTCTTCCTCTATATATTTGCATTGATCGCTGAGGAAGGCTTTCTTATCTCTTCTTGCTCTTCTTTGGAACTCTGGATTCAGATGCTTATATCGTTTCTCTTCTCCTTTGCTTTTCACTTCTTTTCTTTTCACAGCTATTAGTAAGGCCTCCTCAGACAGCCATTTTGCTTTTTTGCATTTCTTTTTCTTGGGGATGATCTTGATCCCTGTCTCTTGTACAATGTCACAAACCTCCAACCATAGTTCATCAGACACTCTGTCTATCAGATCTAGTCCTTTAAATCTATTTCTCGCTTCCACTGTATAGTCATAAGGGATTTCATTTAGGTCCTACCTGAATGGTCTAGCGGTTTTCCCTACTTTCTTCAATTTAATTCTGAATTTGGCAATAAGGAGTTCATGATCTGAGCCACAGTCAGCTCCCAGTCTTGCTTTTGTTGACTGTATAGAGCTTCTCCATCTTTGGCTGCAAAGAATATAATCAATCTGATTTCGGTGTTGACCATCTGGTGATGTCCATGTGTAGAGTCTTCTCTTGTGTTGTTGGAAGAGGGTGTTTGCTATGACCAGTGCATTTTCTTGGCAAAACTCTATTAGTTCTGCCCTGCTTCATTCTGTACTCCAAGGCCAAATTTGCCTGTTCCTCCAGGTATTTCTTGAATTGCTACATTTGCAATCCAGTCCCCTATAATGAAAAGGACATCTTTTGGGGGTGTTGGTTCTAAATGGCCTTGTAGGTCTTCATAGAACCATTCAACTTCAGCTTCATCAGTGTTACTGGTTGGGGCATAGGCTTGGATTACTGTGATATTGAATGGTTTGACTTAGAAATGAACAAAGATCTGTCTTTTTTGAGATTGCATCCACGTACTGCATTTCAGATTCTTTTGTTGACCATGATGGCTAAGGGATTCCTGCCAGCAGTAGTAGATATAATGGTCATCTGAGTTAACTCCACCCATTCCAGTGCATTTTAGTTTGCTGATTCCTAGAATGTCAACGTTCACTCTTGCTATCTCTTGTTTGACCACTTCCAATTTGCCTTGATTCATGGACTTATCATTTCAGGTTACTGTGCAATATTGCTCTTTACAGCATTGGACTTTGCTTCTATCAACCCGGTCACACCACAACTGGATATTGTTTTTGCTTTGCCTCCATCCTTTCATTCTTTCTGGAGTTATTTCTCCACTGATCTCCTGTAGCGTATGGGCACCTACGCTATGCGTATGGGCACCTGGGGAGTGCCTCTTTCAGTATCCTATCATTTTACCTGTTCATACTGTTCATGGAGTTCTCAAGGCAAGACTACTGAAGTGGCTTGCCATTCCCTTCTTCAGTGGACCACATTCTGTCAGACCTCTCCACCATGACCCATCTGTCTTGGATGGCCCCACATGGCATGGCTTAGTTTCATTGAGTTAGACAAGGCTGTGGTCCATGTGGTCAGATTGGCTAGGTTTCTGTGATTATAGTTTCAGTGTGTCTGCCCTCTGATGCCCTCTCGCAACACCTACTATCTTACGTGGGTTTCTCTTACCTTGATCGTGGGGTATCTCTTCATGGCTGCTCCAGGAAAGCTCAGCTGCTGCTCCTTACCTTGGACGAGGGGTATCTCCTCAGGGCCACCCCTCCTGACCTTGAACGTGGAGTATCTCCTCTTGGCCCTCCTTCGCCCGCCCAGCCACCACTCCTTGGACATGGTGTTGCTCCTCTTGATATAGATACAATATATTACTTCATATTTGACAGTGCTTTCCATATGATTTCCCACATCAGATAACCCTAATTTATTTAATATCCCCCTTCTTATAAAGAGAGAAAATATATATTTTGAGATATTCTAAGGATCTTAGAGGAAAATCCCAAAGTTAATTCAGGGTCACAAAGATTTCATTTAGCATTTGACTTTGTGGAGTTCATTAAAAATATCAAAACGTTTGGAAACTTAACTAAATTGGATTACAGTTCATTATGGAATAATACTTAATTACCTATTTAATCAAATGGCAAAAAGATTTCAATGGCAAATACAAAAATCTACATTCCTGCAAAAGAGGAATTTCTTTTAACATTGAGAAGATACAGCTTTCTGAGTTGTCAAATACATGATAAAGACAAAACACAGAATTTTTGTTTTTCAGGCAGATTATGGTGAAGACAAAGAAACTTTCTCCTTTTAACAGAGAAAAAACAAATTCTAATTTTGGTTTTAATATCAACACTACCAGTGTACCTTTGAACTAAAATTCACTTTAATTAAATTCATTTTAATTTTAGCCAAATTGAGCGTTTACAAAAATTCCTCTTTAAAGATTCCTTTCTCATAAACCATCTATAACTTACAATTCTCATTGTCCTATCTTTTTTGCCCTTTCTTATTCTGACAAATGTTTTAGTTTAGAACATTATTTTTTTCCTCAACAGCCATGAGAATAATACATTGTTATTATTCATAATGTCTTTTACAGAAAATATTTATCCTACTTTTCATATTTAGTCATTTTTTGTCTTTTTTATTTTTAGTAGTTTTATTTAAAAAAAAAAAAACTTCTTTTGCTGACAATTTCAACTTTGTTTTTTCAAGATGGTATTCTCTCAAATTCAAAAGCTTACAAAGCTTATCTAAGAAATATATGGTGCAAGAATAACTACAGATTTACTCTTATAGGATAGCATAATTGCCTATGCCTTAAGTTAGATATAGTTAAAATAAACCACAAAATTTTGGGAAATTTAAGTATGAAATTCACTTGTATCTGTAGATTTATACACTTATTGCTCTGCTAGACTGGAGTAGTAGAATAAGCATGGGCGATAGGATCCTCACATTATCCTGAAGAGGGTTGCTCTAAGTCGAGTAAGCAGAATAAAGATTTGAAAGATGGGATGACATCTTCTAAACTGATAACAGAGTTATAAACATCTTGGAAGCCAAGACCAGAATTTCCAGCCTTGCAAGTATTTAAAAGAAATGGGAGAAGTTCTTTTAAACAAAGAGTGCTGCCTGGCTGTAAATCAGAAAAGACAAGGCAACAAAGTATCAGCCTGCTAAAGAGTGATTATGGTCTGGCCTTGAGGAATTGTCACTGTGTTTGTGCAAGACAGAAAGAGTAGTTGTTGTTTTATTGGCCTTTCCAGCTGATTGTATAGACTCTTCTGTTGCTCAAGTCACCGTGGTATAAGAGCAGTGGCTTTCACATATGTTGGCTCATTCTGTAGCAAGAAATATTAGTGTATATATATATATATGGCCCAGCATATAGCTATACTTATACAACTAATAAGTAATTGAAATAAAAGTTTAACAAGCTGACATGTAAGTCTTATTTTTTAGTATATGCTATACATTTATTCTGTTTTTGCATTTTATAAAATCACCCATATATATGTACATAATGTGAAAGTGAAAGCATTAGTTGCTCAGTTGTGTCTGACTCATGGCGACCCCATGGACTTGACTGTAGCCTGCCAGGCTCCTCTGTCCGTGGAATTCTCCAGGAAAAAATACTGGAGTAGGTTACCATTCCCTTCTCCAGGGGATCTTCCCAACCCAGGGATCAAACCTGGGTCTCCTGCATTGCAGGCAGATTCTTTACCATCTAAGCCAGCAGGAAAGCCTCAAATATATAGAATAAATCTGGCATCCTGGTTTGCTGGGCAGAGGCACATTTGTTGAGTTGTGAATGCTTTACTTGTTGTATATTAAAGGGGAGAGACAAAGGGAGCATCTCAGTCCATTATGATGCTGATATCTACTGAACATATAATTTTTATAAAATTGAATATATGTTATTTGCTTGTCTGTATTGATATGGATACCATATATATTTTCTATTCAAATAAATGCTAATCAGGGTGTGGCATCAGCATCATAATGAAGTGAGATGCTCCCTTTGTCTCTCCCCTTTAATATACAAGTAAAACATCCGTAACTCAACAAAGGTGCCTCTGCCCAACACACCAGGATGCCAGAGTATTCTACACACTGGTACATCTAAAGGTATGTGGGCTGGAACACACAGAGGAGGCAGAACCAGGGAAAGAGTGGAAACAGTGTCTGCAAGCCCAATCCCAGTAGCTGAACCCACTGCCCAGAGAACCCAGTAGCAGCAGGGGAGGCAGCATGCATGAGTCTCACCTCTGGACCACAGGAGCACCCACAGCCACAGATAACTGGCAGCAGGGGCAGTGGGCCTGTGACCCTGCTTCTCCAGCTGGGGAGGCTCCCAACAGTCTAGCCTCTTACCCCTTCACTGCAGTGACTGAATGCATGAACCCAGCAACAGAAGACGTGGCTTGTGGGCTTAGCTCCTCTTCCCCTGCTTCTCCACAGTGACAGAGCCTGTGACTTGGGACATCCTGGACACTGCAGAGGCACACACCATCCCAGTCCCCCAGGCAGGCACCCCAGCGACACCTGCTGCAGCAAGGCAGCAACAACCCTGGAGGCACAGTGATGATATCAAGAGAACTGGGCAACAATTCTGACCGAGACAGAAGAGGAAAGTGCATTTCTCAAAGTGACCACAGCTCAGGTTGTTGTTCAGTCACTCATCCATCTCATCCTCATCCTGGTTACCTGACAATTCAGGTAAGAGACACTAAAAACTTGTGTTATAACCACTCCCTGGAAAACAAAAGAAAGACCCCTAATTTACAAACTGTTGAAACATTAGAATCAAGTGGAGTGGGGGAAGAATTTACCTAAAGAAGAAAGGACAATACTTACTTCAAATGTGCCAGTTGTGGTGCCATCAAACACCATGAAGAGCCACAGTAACACTTTATCACAAAAGAAATGACAAATCTTCAGAAACCAAACTTTAAGTCATAGAATGTTTGATCTAAAGAATATAAAATTAAAAAATAATTGTCATGGGGACTTCTCTAGTGGTTCAGTCGTTAGAATTCTGCCTTCCAATGCAGTGGGTGTGGATTGGATCCCTGTTTGGAAAACTAAGATGCCACATGCCATGGGTCAATTAAGCCTACATGCCACAAGTGGAGAGGCCACACACTGTAGAGCCCATGCATCACAACAAGAGAAGAGCGTGAGCTAAAATGAAGACCCCATGCAGCCAGAAACAAAATATAAAATAAAATCTGACAACATAAGCAGTAAAAAAAGAAGAAGAAGAAGCTGTCATGAAGGAATTTAGTGAGTCACAAGAAAACTCAAAAGGACAATTCATGAGCTCAGAAATAAAATGAATGAACAGAAGAAACATTTTACCAAAGAGATTGAAATTCTAAAAAAGAACCAAACATAACTTTATGTTAGACATAAAGTTAGAGTGTTGAGAGATTTTAGAGCTTGAAAAACAAGACAAAGAATGCTTTAGAAAGCATTAGAAATGGAGTAGATGGCATGGAAGAGAGAATTAGCAAGCTTGAAGATAGAAATATAGAAATGATACATGTAGAAGAGGAAAGAGAAGATATTTTAAAAATGAGAAAATTCTATGGGTGCTATCTGACTCTTTTAGGAAGGGCAATATTAGGGTAATGTCTATCCCAGAAGAAAAAGAGAATGAGAAAGGAGAAGAGTTTAAAGAAACAATAGCCAACAACTTCCCAAACCTGGGAAGTAACTGGATATACAACTCCATAAAACTAAAAGAACACCTAATTGCCACAATGCAAAAAGACCTTCTCTAAGACACATTTCAATGAAATCGTCAAAAGTCAATGAAAAAGAAAGAAACTTAAAGGGGAAAATGATCCTACAAAGGAACCCTATTAAGCATGAGAAGATTTCTCATCAGAAACTCTATATGACAGGAGAGAGGATATTCTCAAAACACTGAAACATAAACATGGTCACCCAAGAATCTCTATCCAATGAAGCTATTGTTTGGATATAAAGAAGTACATTTACAGACAAACAAAATCTGAGTGAGTTTATCAACACTAGACCTGCCTTACAAAAAAATGTTGAAAGGATCTCTTCTGCTAGAATCAAAATTCAAAAGTACACAAAACCTTGAGTGGCATGATAAGTAGACAGAATCAGAAAATTGCTACTCTATTAGAATAGATTTTAAAACATTTTATTATAGCACAATGGTGAAGGGAAGAGAAAGTAGAAAAAATAACTATAGCTATTTCAATTTGATAACAAACTCACAACATAAAAGTCCTTAATTTAGGGAAACAAAACAAAAAGGTAAGAGGAAAAAGACAGAGCCTGTATAGGCAAATAAAGATGAGATGTTATCAGCAGGAAAAAAAGGACTACTATATCAGTAATACATTTTGTACAAACATCGTGGTAACCACAAACCACAAATCTAGAGCAGAGATATGAAAGAGAAAAACATCGTATAAAACCACTCAACCAAAATAGCAGGGGAAAAAAAAAATAATGCAGATATTGAGCAACCAGAAAACAAAAGATAAAATGGCAATTCTAAATCCTCATCTGTGAATAGTCACCCTAACTGTAAATGGATCAATTTCCTCATCTCAAAAGCCAACTAAAATAAATAAATTTATATTTTAAAAAAGCCAGAGTGGATGGATGGATTAAAGAAGAAGACACAACTGTATGTTCTCTCTAGAAGTCTCATCTCAGCTCTAAAGACAAACATGAGCTCAAAGTGAAGGGATGGAAAATGATTTCCTTAAGCAAATGGCAACCCTCAAAAACACATGTGTAGCTATACTCATATCAGACAAAATAGACTTTGCCAGAAGACAAGGATGAACATTATATAATGATAAAGGGGACAACTCAAATTAAGACATAATAGTTGTTAATATATATGCAGCTAATATAGGAGAAAAAACATATAAAGTAATTATTAACAGAACAAAAAGGGAAATTGATAGCAACGTGGCAATAATAGGGGACACTAACATCCCACTTACATGAATGGGCAGATTATCCAGACAGAAAATCAACAACCAAATAGTGGCCATAAGTGAAAATTAGACCAGATAAACTTAACAGATTTATACAGAACATTTCATCCAAATGCATCAGACACATTCTTTTCAAGCATGTATGGACCATTCTCTAGGATACACCATGTATCAGGTCAGAAAATAATCCTCAACAAATTTAAGAGGATGGAAATTAGTTCAAGCATCTTTTCTGATCACAGAAACTAGAAGTCAACTGCAAGACCAGTTGATCTTTTCTGATCACAGAAACTAGAAGTCAACTTCAAGAAGAAAGCTGAAAAAATTACAAATGTGGAAATTGGACAATATGTTATTGAATAACTGTTTGGTCAACAAAAAACCAAAGGAAATTTTAAATATACCTGAAGATGTATGAAAATGAAAACACAATGAATTAAAATTTATGGGATGCAATAGAAGTGGTACTTCAAGGGAATTTTATACCAAAACAGGTTTACTTAGGGGAAAAAAAGGCAAGAAGAAAAAAAATCTCTAAACACTCTGTGTGTAACAGAACTAGAAAAAGAAGAATAAGCAAAGTCCAAAGTAAATTGAAGGAAGGAAATAATAAAGATCAGAGCAGAAATAAGTGAGATAGAGACTTAAAAAAAAAATAGAAAAGATCAGTGAAATTAAGAGCTGATTCTCTGAAAAGATAAAATTGAGATACCTTTAGTAGACTCACTAAGTAAAAAGAGAGAATGTTCTGATAAAATCAGAAATTAAAGAGGAGAAACAATGAATACCACAGAAATACAAAGGATTATAAGAGAATGTTACATCGGGTATATAGAGTAATGAATTCCTTGAAACATATAACCCCCTAAGACTGAATAAAAAAGAAAAAGAAAGTATAAATAGAACAAACTCTAATAAAGGGACTGAAAGTGCTGAGGTCCAGCCTCAGCAGAGTCCAGGGATATCCTCAGGATGGAAGACGTCAGTGAATAAAGAAAGATAGATAAAGAGATAAGGAAAGAGACACGGGGTGACCAGGCTTCTTTGGTGAGCAAGGCCCCTTATTTTATTTTTCTCAGGGTTTTTATACCCTGAGTTATACATACAGCAACGTGACAAATGCAGAGTCAACTCAACATTCCATCAGTAATAACTTTTATCGATATCAGGTTCCTTCCTACAAAAGTCTTATTTTCTGTACATCATCTTTTATTCTGGAGGCCTGTTGATATTCCACAACCTCCTTTTGATAAAGGTTGGTCAGTCAGAACACCAGAACAATGATTTTCCCTTAAAGTGTTTCTTCTTAAATTCTTAGCCTGGGTCACCCTTAAAGTACAGAGTTACACTTTTATGGAGCAAAGATTCAGCGGGTTACAGCAAAGAAAGAACTTATTAACTCAAAGTCTAATGTTGCTAATGCTAAGGCTATTAGTTGTTTCTACTACATCCTGACTATATGCACTCCCAGGAACACAATGGATAAGGGATGTGAGAACTTGGCAGCAAGCATAGGCTCAACAATGTTGCGAGAGTCTGGATAAACCTGCCAAGTAAGCTAGAATGCTAACAGGGGGTCTGAAACACTCCTTTCATGCCCAGGAGATTTAGAAACTAAAGCCCTAAGTTAACTCTTTCCAGCGAAAGGTGGTTAGGGCAGCCCCCTGTTAATGTCAGACGAGTTGATGAAAGGCATAAAATAGTAAGACAGATTCTGGTTTGGGGGTAGATGCTCGAGTAAGTTCAGGGGGTCCCTTGAGTCCTGATCTCACTTTTGCCGTCAGGCCTCTTCCTCATGACCTTTGCCAAGGGTGGGATTCTTCACGCTGGCTCCCGGCATGAAAGGGCAATCAAAAACCTTCCAAGAAACAAAAGTCCAGAACCAGAGAGCTTCATGGGTGAATTCTATCAAACAATGATAGAAGATTTAATATACTCTTCCCAAACTCTTCCAAAACAGAGAAGAGGAAGGAATACTTTTTAACTCATTTTAGAGGCCAATATTACCCTGATACCAAAACCAGACAAATAAAACAGGCAGATATATCTGATGAACATTGATGTAATAATTCTAAAAAGCATTAGCAAGTCAAATACAACAATACATTTAAAAGGTCATGTGCCACAGTCAAGTGGGATTTATTCCAGGGAAGCAAGTATGGCTTAACATCTATAAATCAATCAGTGTAATACACCACATTAAAGTATATGATCATTTTAATAGATGCAGAAAAAACAGTTGAGTTGACAATATTCAGCATCCATATATAATAGAAACTCCCAATAAAATGGGTACAGGTGGGACATACCTCAATGCATTAAGGGTCACATATAACAAACCCATAGCTCACATCATACTCAATGGTGAAAAACTAAAAACAAACCACTTATCTTTTAGGAACAGGACAAAAATATCCACTTTTGTCACTTTTAGTCAACATAGTACTGAAAGTCCTACAGAGCATCATCTAGAAAGGATAAGTTATAGTCAATGTCTTAATTCAGAAAAGCAAGAAAATTTATAACACTTAGAAACAACATTCTTTAAATTTTAAAGAGTTAATTTCAGTATTAGCAAATTTATGATTCCTTCAATCAGCTGAAAGCTCAATCAAGCAAAATAAATTATCATTTTTAGAAATCAAGGTAATTATAATATCCACACCTTGGTTATAATACAGCCAGTGAGTGCCATTGTATGTTTGCTCATTTGTTTTTTGCTGGAGGTATATTTAATTCCTGGGTTCCTTGAAGAGGGTAGTATGATCATTTTACTCTGAAATCCCAGCTCTTTCTGATATGCTATAGCAATTCTTAAAGATGCATATGAGGAGATTAACTAAGATCGGAATACTTCTTTGATATAGGTTATGTAAATTTCCCTGAAAAGATGTTGCTGCTGCCGCTGCTGCTGCCGCTTCCAAGTCGCTTCAGTCGTGTCTGACTCTGTGCGACCCCATAGACGGTAGCCCACCAGTCTCCCCCATCCCTGGATTCTTCAGGCCAGAACACTGGAGTGGGGTGCCATCGCCTTCTCCGCTGACAAGATGAGTAGGACGTATATCTGCTAAGTGTGCATCACACTTTTATGTACGTCCTCCAACCTAGAGGCTTAAAAATTACATAAATACAAGCAACTTCCTGAAAAAGTCTCCAAATTTGTTTATTCTTCCACTAACAAAAACTGTAATCTTTCCTCTGCAAAATGGTGAGCAACTCTTTGAAAAGCTGTTTAGAGAAATCAGTTGTTGAGAGTAAATGAAGATTTTAATCATGTATAGTCAGAAACCGTAGTTGAAGACCATGCATTTCCATGTGGCCTAATTTTAGGTGTCCTAAAAAGCTGCAGTTGTTATGCTATTATAAAAGTCTTAAAGGCTTTTAAAACTTCTGACTTAGCTAGCAATCAATAAAATTAATCAGCCTTTTCCTAAGCAATTAAGTATTGATAAGAGACTGTCATTTCATTCTATTTTTTAGACATCATTAGAATAGGCTGCAGTCCATGAGGTCGCTAAGAGTGGAACACGACTGAGCAACTTCACTTTCATTTTTCACTTTCATGCATTGGAGAAGGAAATGGCAACCCACTCCAGTGTTCTTGCCTAGAGAATCCCAGGGATGGGGGAGCCTGGTGGGCTGCCGCCTCTGGGGTCACACAGAGTCAGACATGACTGAAGCCACTTAGCAGCAGCAGCAGCAGAATTTTATATTGACTGTTTGCTTTCTGCATACTTCTTTAAAAAGTTTTTCTACTGGTTATAAAATTTCTACTAGTTATACATAAAAAAACGGGGAAAAAATTAATCATTTTAATCCTACCACCCAGAATCAATAACTTTTAGCATGACAGTGTACTTTAAGTTGGGTTTCCCAGGTGGCTCAGTGGTAAAGAACTCACCTGCCAATGCACGAGATGCAGGAGACGTGGGTTTGATCCCTGGGTTGGGAAGATGTCCTAGAGTAGGAAATGGCAGCCCACTCCAGTATTCTTGCCCAAAATACCCCCAGAGGAGCCTCGCAGGCTGCAGTCCATGGGGTCACAGAGTAGGACATGACTTAGAGACTAAACAACAACAATCATTGATCAATCACTTAGTATATGTTTATTTAGCATCTTTGATGTATTTTGTGCTGAACTAGGAGCTTTAAAGAATGACACAGTTCTGAACTAGGAGACTTGGATATGAGTGGGAATGAAGGGCCAGTGTGATGATCCTAAGAAATAGCATCCATATGAGCCCTGGGTTCTCATCCAAGCTGCACATAACACAGCAAATAATCAAATTGCTCTGAGCCCATTCTCTTTGTCTTTTAGTGAGAATTAAACAAAATGACACACATGTAGCTCTTAGCAAGATCCCTGACCCATAAAAACATTCACTATTGGCTAGTACTATTTTTATAGTCACTTGCATTGTGATTTTTAGGTAAACACTGAGATTTATGGAATGCAGGATTCCTTAAAGCCCCCTTGAAAGTGCTGACATGTGCCAAGTCACTTCAGTCTGTCTCAGTGGTAGAGAAGTTGCAACCCTGTGGACTGTAGTCCACCAGGATCCTCTGTCCATGAGATTTTCCAAGCAAGAGCAATAAAGTGAGTTTCCATGCACTTCTCCAGGGGATCTTCCTCACTCAGAGGACCTTCCATACCCAGGGATGGAATCTGAGTTTCATAGGTTTCCTGCATTGACAAGCAGGTTTTTTACCACTGGCACCACAGGTACTTTAGAGACAACATACAATTTCAGCACTTCCAGGCCATTAAATGGAGAGTCAGACAGTAGACTTCTCTACCACTTAGGACATCTAGAAGTCTTATCACAAGATCTATTTAACCAAAATACACATGCTACTCTGTGTGGGCACAGGAGGGCCGAAAGGAGCTACTACACATTCAAGGTCAGGAGGGGCGGCCCTGAGAAGATATCCCTAGTCCAAGGTAAAGAGCAGCAGCTCCGCTTCCTGAAGCAGCCATGAAGAGATACCTCACAACCAAGGTAAGAGAAACCCAAGTAAGACAGTAGGTGTTGTGAGAGGGCATCAGAGGGCAGACACATTGAAACCATAATCACAGAAACCTAGCCAAACTGATCACACAGATCACAACCTTGTCTAATTTATTGAAACTAAGCCATGCCTTGTTGGGCCACCCAAGATGGATGGGTCATGGTGGAGAGGTCTGACAGAATGTGGTCCATTGGAGAAGGGAGTGGCAAACCACTTCAGTATTCTTGCCTTGAGAACCCCATGAACAATATGAACAAGTAAAATGTTAGGATACTGAAAGAGGAACTGCCCAGGTCAGTAGGTGCCCAATATGCTACAGGAGATCAGTGGAGAAATAACTCCAGAAAGAATGAAGGGATGGAGCCAAAGCAAAAACAATACCCAGCTGTGGATGTGACTGGTGATAGAAGCAAGGTCCAATGCTGCAAAGAGCAATATTGCATAGGAACCTGGAATGTCAGGTCCATGAATCAAGGCAAATTGGAAGTAGTCAAACAGGAGATGGCAAGGGTGAACATCGGCATTCTAGGAATCAGCGAACTAAAATGGACTGGAATGGGTGAATTTAACTCAGATGACCAGTATATCTACTACTGTGGGCAGGAAACCCTTAGAAGAAATGGAGTAGCCATCATGGTCAACAAAAGAGTCCGAAATGCAGTACTTGGATGCAATCTCAAAAACGACTCTGTTTCCAAGACAAACCATTCAATATCACGGTAATCCAAGTCTGTGCCCAACCCAGTAATGCTGAAGAAGCTGAAGTGAACGGTTCTATAAAGACCTACAAGACCTTTTAGAACTAACACCCAAAAAAGATGTCCTTTTTATTATAGGGGACTGGAATGCAAAACTAGGAAGTCAAGAAACACCTGGAGTAACAGGCAAATTTGGCCTTCGAGTATGGAATGAAGCAGGGCAAAGGCTAATAGAGTTTTGCCAAGAGAACGCACTGGTCACAGCAAACTCTCTCTTCCAACAACACAAGAGAAGACTCTACACATGGACATCACCAGATGGTCAACACCGAAATCAGATTGATTATATTCTTTGCAGCCAAAGATGGAGAAGCTCTATACAGTCAGCAAAAGCAAGACTGGGAGCTGACTGTGGCTCAGATCATAAACTCCTTATTGCCAAATTTTGATTTCAATTGAAGAAAGTACAGAAAACCACTAGACCATTCAGGTAGGACCTAAATCAAGTCCCTTATGATTATACAGTGGAAGCGAGAAATAGATTTAAAGGACTAGATCTGATAGAGTGAGTGAGAACTATGGATGGAGGTTTGTGACATTGTACAGGAGACAGGGATCAAGATCATCCCCATGGAAAAGAAATGCAAAAAAGCAAAATGGCTGTCTGGGGAGACCTTACTAATAGCTGTGAAAAAGAGAAAAGCAAATAAAAAAGCATCTAAATGCAGAGTTCCAAAGAATAGCAAAGAGAGATAATAATGCCTTTCTCAGCGATCAATGCAAAGAAATCGAGGAAAAGAACAGAATGGGAAAGACTAGAGATCTCTTCAAGAAAATTAGAGATACCAAGGGAACATTTCATGCAAAGATGGGCTCGATAAAGGACAGAAATTGTATGGACCTAACTGAAGCAGAAGATATTAAGAAGAGGTGGCAAGAATACACAGAAGAACTGTACAAAAAAAAAAAAAAAACTTCATGACCCAAATAATCACGATGGTGTGATCACTCACCTAGAGCCAAACATCCTGGAATGTGAAGTCAAGTGGGCCTTACAAAGCATCACTACAAACAAAGCTAGTGGAGGTGATGGCATTCCACTTGAGCTATTTCAAATGTTGAAAGATGATGCTGTGAAAGTGCTGTACTCAATATGCCAGCAAATTTGGAAAACTCAGCAGTGGCCACAGGACTGGAAAAGGTCAGTTTTCATTCCAATCCCAAAGAAAAGCAAGGCCAAAGAATACTCAAACTACTGCACAATTGCACTCATCTCACACGCTAGTAAAGTAATGCTCAAAATTCTCCAAGCCAGGCTTCAGCAATACGTGAACTGTGAACTTCCTGATGTTCAAGCTGGTTTTAGAAAACGCAGAGGAACCAGATATCAAATTGCCAACATCTGCTGGATCATGGAAAAAGCAAGAGAGTTCCAGAGAAACATCTATTTCTGCTTTATTGACTATGCCAAAGCCTTTGACTGTGTGGATCACAATAAACTGTGGAAAATTCCTCAAGAGGTGCGAATAGCAGACTACTTGACCTGCCTCTTGAGAAATCTGTATGTAGGTCAAGAAACAACAGTTAGAACTGGACATGGAACAACAGACTGGTTCCAAATAGGAAAAGAAGTACGTCAAAGCTGTATATTGTCACCCTGCTTATTTAACTTCTATGCAGAGAATATCATGAGAAACACTGGGCTGGAAGAAGCACAAGCTGGAATCAAGACTGGCAGGAGAAATATCAATAACATCAGATATGCAGATGACACCACCTTTATGGCAGAAGGTGAAGAAGAACTAAAAAGCCTCTTGATGAAAGTGAAAGAGGAGAGTGAAAAAATTGGCTTAAAGCTCAACTAAGATCATGGCATCCAGTCCTATCACTTCATGGGAAATAGATGGGGAAACAGTGGAAACAGTGTCAGACTTTATTTGGGGGGGCTCCAAAATCACTGCAAATGGTGATTGCAGCCATGAAATTAAAAGACGCTTACTCTTTGGAAGG
This sequence comes from Oryx dammah, assembly GCF_014754425.2. Classification (NCBI taxonomy): domain Eukaryota; kingdom Metazoa; phylum Chordata; class Mammalia; order Artiodactyla; family Bovidae; genus Oryx; species Oryx dammah. The sequence continues at coordinate 57,292,860 of NW_024070192.1, read as the reverse complement.
AAAGTTATGACCAACCTAGATAGCATATTGAAAAGCAGAGACATTACTTTGCCAACAAACATCTGTCTAATCAAGGCTATGATTTTTCCAGTAGTCATGTATCAATGTGAAAGTTGGACCTTGAAGAAAGCTGAGCACCAAAGAATTGATACTTTTGAACTGTGGTGTTGGAGAAGACCCTTGAGAGTCCCTTGGACTGCAAGGAGATCCAACCAGTCCATTCCGAAGGATATCACCCCTGGGATTTCTTTGGAGGGAATGATGCTAAAGCTGAAACTCCATAGTTTGGCCACCTCGTGAAGAGTTGACTCATTGGAAAAGACTCTGATGTTGGGAGGGATTGAAAGCAGGAGGAGAAGGGGACAACAGAGGATGAGATGGCTGCATGGCATCACCGACTCAATGGACATGAGTTTGGGTGAATTATGGGAGTTGGTTATGGACAAGGAGGCCTGGTGTGCTGCAATTCATGGTGTTGCAAAGAGTCAGACATGACTGAGTGACTGAACTGAACTGGACTGAACTCTGTTTTAAATAGCAGAATTTAAACCAATTAAAAATATGTTTTCCAGTCATACACATAAAATATTGACATGAAAGCCAATTTATTTTACATTGTTTTGTTACTGTACATTCAGTAAACATTAGACTATTCCTTAAATGACCTCCAACTAACCAACATGCCTGATAAACTCTTACATTCCAATCCCTCTGTAATACTCACTGACTGATGCTTATAGCAATTGAATAGTCATAACTAGTAGAAAGTTCTCTAGTAGGATTCCCTGATAGTTCAGATGGTAAAGAATCTGACTGCAATGCAGGAGACCTGGGTTCAATCCCTGGGTCAGGAAGATCCCCTGGAGAAGGGAATGCTACCCACCCCAGTATTCTTGCCTGGAGAGCTCTATGGCAGAGGAGCCTGGTGGGCTATGATCCAAGGGTCACAAAGAGTGAGATAGAACTAAGCAACTAATACTTTCACTTTTCACAACCAGTAGGCAGTTCTGTCCTGTGACCATGAACTTCTGCAACCATTAGATCAATTAGGGATGTATTTGGCAGTAAGAATCAGCAAGCCCCAAGGAATTGTTTTTCTTTTTTTCCAAGATGTCAGTTATAGTTCAGTAACTCAGGATCTCAACAGTCAAGAGCATCAGATTGCATTGTTCTCTTCTTTTTTGTCCCAGAATTGTTGCTGAAACCTCAGCTATCATGTCTATGTCCATCTAATCATGGAAGGTAAAAAGCAAGAGAAAAACAAGGAATATTATCAATTACATTGTCTTGTTTTTTTTGGTACTGTTGCTAGCTTCTTCTTCTTTTTTTTTTTTTTTTAGAAAAGGAAAAAATTCTTTAAATGCTAAAACAATAGCTTTAAAAATGTTGCTGAATTGTTGCATTAGGAGTATGAGGGAAATTGTAAAACATTTGGAGAGAAATCATGAAAATCTAAAAAACTTCCTTGTTCCATTCAAAGATAGCAAAAACTGGAAATTTTGAAAGATGCACTATTGGTGTGTTTTATGTGAAAAAATAAGGAACTTCACTGGGTATAACAATTCACAAAGAAAGTTCTTGACCCTATATCAAAGTACTGGCAAATAAGTGGGAACTTCTATTCCTGATTAAAATAAAATAATGAAAGCTGAAAGCATATATGTTTACTTTCATAAGAGTCTCTTCTTTAACTGACTTTTGAATTAACCAGTTACTTCATTCTTTCACTCATTCATTCATCCATTTATTTAACAAACTTCATGTTGGTGTATGGCAAAACCAATACAATATTGTAAAGTAATTAACCTCCAATTAAAATAAATAAATTTATATTTAAAAGAAAAGAATAAAATCAATTTAAAAGTGTTAAAAAAAATATCAGTGAATGACTGCTCTGTGCCAGGCAGCACAAGGTGCCAGTACTATATATGAACAAAGCATGATCCCACCTGGAAGGCACAGAAAACCAACAGAAAAGGTGTTTTTAAAATACCAGGAAACTCTAAGTCAGTTGGAGAACTTTACTTCCTTACAGGAAAAGAGAAATAGCAACCAAACCCTGCCACCCATTACTGAATCATGTGAACAACTTGTACTTCAATGATTTGTAAGAATCACAAGGGAAATTGTAACAGAGGCTTTATATATTTTTCTCTCTAAAAGCATTACCTATGTTATTTAAAATGCATGCCATCACATTTGAAACACAGCCATCACATGCTAATGCAAAGGGAATAAAACTGTTTTGTTGGGCTTAGCACTTTTCAAAGCTCTGGGAGTTGATCATCAAAATAAAAACTTATTGTTCAGGGAGAGGCGAACAGGAGGAACATCAAGAGTCCTGGAGAAGATTATTCATTTGCAGTCCTATTTGGCGGAATGTCAAATCTCTGAGTCTCTCTGTGCCCGGAAATGCTGAAGTCACAATGCTTGGTTTGATCAATTTCCACCTCCTTGGCCTCTCCTCACCAGTTAGGGCAATTTACCATGCCAGGCCTGCCTCCAGGCTCAGCTCGCATTTTTAATGAGGATATTGCCTCTTTCTCCCTCGCCTCTGAGGTGTCTTCGCTATGCTTGAGTGGGTTCAAGATCGTGTAGAAGTAATGGAATTAGTCTGTCAGCACAGCTCTGCTTAATATGTTTCTAGTCCGCTTTTGTTTGAGAGATTCATCTTTCTTAAATTCTCAGTGCTCTTCAGCACCACCGAACAGAATAACATTAGCGTGCACTTGTCATTATATCACTAGTTAGACATACCCTTCTTTCGCAGGAGAAAACTCAGAGCAATAGCACTCATTAGCTACTTACATTCAAGCCATGACAAAGCCAGGTTGGAGTATGAAAACTCATTTACACCTGCTGGAAGGGGATCATTAGCCAGCTGAATGATGAGAGGAGGTGCACGCCCAGGACTGGAAAGGACAAGAGGGCCCCAGAGCTCGGAGGTTTTAATGCCAGTGATGTGGGACTCTTCAGGATTCCGAGCCCAGAATTAGAATTAGTTCTGTGACAAGTCTGAAGTGACACAGCCCTGAATTACTTCAGGGATTTTTCTCCATTCTCAGAAGGAGAAGGTCAAGAATATGCTGTTGATTAGAAAGTGCCACGCATGGTGACTAGCAAACCCTTCTGAAATTTGGTGTACTTTGCTTCAAGAGTCCTCACAGCATAAGGTGATTGCTTCCTCTTCTCTATTTCTCTTGTTTTTGTGAGGAATGCAGTTGGAAGACAACGTGATCACATCGTTCTGTTTTAGTGGAACTAAGAGACATACAGTAAAGGATGATTTATCGACCGACCAGCTAGTCTAATGCTCTAGGTCAGCAGTGTCTGCATGCATCCTTGCCATCAAGACAGTAGGCAAACCGGCTGCTCCTCCACCGGTCCTCCCCGCTGCCTCCCCTCATGCTAATTCTCATCCTCTCGCCGCCTACATATGGGCAGAGAGCAGAGGTGCAAATACCTTGGAAACACTGTGTTCATCCAGGCAGTGTGATGCCTGTTTTCCCTCCTTCTTATAGTGTCCCCCAATCTCTATAAATGACTCTCTTAAGTTTTTCCCATCACTTATCATCAAAGCAGGATCTATGCGTCATCCATGAGACACTTACACACACTTGATTTTTCTGCTCTTTCGCTTCTTCTTAGGTGATATGAGAGCAGGAAATGAGAAAAGCAAGTTCATCTGGTTCTTAACAAAGCCTGAGGGGCGTGTGCAGCCCCAGTTCTGAGGGTTCTTTCTCTTCTCTCTGCTTAGAATATTCAGGACCTAATGCGTCTTTAACCCAAGCTTTGGACCCCTGTCATCATCCGCGGGGCTCAAATGGTAAAGAATCCGCCTGCAATGCAGGAAATCCAGTTTTGATCCCTGGGTCCGGAAGATCCCCTGGAGAAGGGAATGGCAACCCAGTCCAGTATTTTCATCTGGAGAATCCCACGCACAAAGGAACCTTGGTGGGCTACAGTCCATGGGGTCGCAAAGAGTGTGACAGGACTGAGCGACCAACACTTTCACTTCTTTTTATGATCCAGATAAAAGAGTTAAAGTCTCATCTAATACTGCTTCCATTCGTCTGACAATTGTGCAGAAGAGCCAGTCCTGCCCTTCCTGTTGGCAAGTGTAATAACACAGGCCCTCCTTTGGATTCAGTAATAATGCAGCTCAAATCTTGACCCAAAGGAGCTGATGAAAAGTGGAAGTGCTTAAGAAACGGGACTCCCTAAGGAGACTGTGGAAGAACTGCCTCCACCCCAAGCCCAGCAAACATCTGCTTCTGACAGTTTCTCAGTAATCACAACAATCTGCCTGGAAGGGAAGGGAGGGAGGGAGAGTTTGACAGGTCTTTGTGTCTTCTGGTTGAATAATCACCACTATCCTATCTACTTAATTAGAGAAGAAAGAAAAAGGTTTGCTTTCAGGATGAAGGATGAAGGGAGTTACCTAGCCTGAAAAATATGGGTGTTTTTTTTTCCTCCAGAGTTTTTTGGTTGTCATCAAAATCGCCAACCTTATTTATTACATTTTGATAAAAGGGAAGTTGAGAATTGAGCACTGAAGACAATTTTTAAAGTTTTTCTGCAAATTTCTTTAAAGAGGTTTTGGCTGGCTGCTAGTTCTGACTTGGGCTTGCACTGCAGGCAAAGGGAGGGAAGGGAGCCATGGTAAACTTCATTTCAGTAACAGAATGAGTCTTCAGACGAGAAATATGTAGCTGTTTTAGAGGGGTCAAAAAAACATTGACTTAGCCTTGCAAAAAGAGAAAGTCTAACAAGTCTTTTTACATAACCAATTCCCTCCCCAGAGCCCAAAAAAGATTGTAAATTGGATCCAAGTGATTTTTGGAAATTAATTAATTTGTTTATTTTCCCAAGCAACTTTGTATTTTGCCAGAGAGAGAAAATAAGAGCACATGTGACCAGTCATAGGATGGAAGAAAACCCTCAACTCAGAAACTCTCGCATTTTGTGTTTGATTGAGCTATGGACAAGTGACAACACCAACAAACAAAATCTCTACAAGAAAGTGCTTAATACTTTCTCAAATTTCTGTAACTCTTCACAGATGATCAAGTACTTTCCCACATATGAAGTCATTTAGACCTTAGAACAATCCTGTAAAATCGCTGTTTGTCATCTCCAGTTTTACAGATTACTGAGCATAAACTGTAAGGGACCTGCTGACTGTCTCACAAGTTACTGGCAATGATGGGTCTGGAAACAAGGTGTCATGAACCCATTCCCCCACACTGTATTGCCCGCTTTATCATCTCATTGAATTGTCTGGTATCTTCTCTACTTATTTAGTTTTACCTGGTAAAAGTCTGATACAGAAATCTGACTCAAGTCAGGGCCATCACTCCAGGATTCCCTTAACAGTGATGAAGGTGGCATTAGACCTTAAATAAATGCTCATCTGATGAATGTATGCCTATTCCATTTATTGAGAACACATTTCCTTTTCTTAAATTTTATTCTTTTACTTTCTATTTTGGAAAATATTTTAAAAGTTACTGGACATACATTTTTATTGAATAATTTTTATTGGAATATAGTTGTTTTACAGAGTGGCATTGATATACTTACAAGATACTTTTACAAACAAAATATTATGTGATCCTTAAAATACTTAATTAGGTATCATCTTCATTTTATAGCAGATGAAACTAAGGCCCAGAAAAGTAAGAGAACACTTCCGCAAATCACTCACTAGAATGTATAGATGAATTTGCAGACTATGTTTATTTCCATATGTCTTTCCTGTTCTCCCTGCATCTCTCCTTCAGTTCAGTTCACCTCAGTTGCTCAGTCGTGTCCGACTCTTTGAGACCCCATGAATTGCAGCACGCCAGGTCCATCACCAATTCCCGGAGTTCACTCAGACTCATGTCCATTGAGTCCGTGATGCCATCCAGCCATCTCATTCTCTGTCATCTTCTTCTCCTGCTGCCCTCAATCCCTCCCAGCATCAGATTCTTTTCCAATGAGTCAACACTTTGCATGAGGTGGCCAAAGTACTGGAGTTTCAGCTTTAGCATCATTCCTTCCAAAGAAATCCCAGGTCTGATATGGATGGCTAACAAACACATGAAAAGATGCTCAACATCACTCATTATCAGGGAAATGCAAATCAAAACCACAATGAGGTACCATTTCACACCAGTCAGAATGGCAGCGATCCAAAAGTCTACAAGCAATAAATGTTGGAGAGGGTGGGGAGAAAAGGGGACCCTCTTACACTGTTGGTGGGAATGCAAACTAGTACAGCCACTATGGAGAACAGGGTGGAGATTCCTTTAAAAATTGCAAATAGAGCTGCCTTATGACCAGCAATCCCACTGCTAGGCATACACACCGAGAAAACCAAAATTGAAAGAGACACATGTACCCCAATGTTCATCGCAGCACTATTTATAATAGCCAGAACATGGAAACAACCTAGATGTCCATCAGCAGATGAATGGATAAGAAAGCTTTGGTACATATACACAATGGAGTATTACTCAGCCATTAAAAAGAATACATTTGAGTCAGTTCTAATGAGGTGGATGAAACAGGAGGCTATTATACAGAGTGAAGTAAGCCAGAAAGAAAAACACCAATACAGTATACTAACACATATATATGGAATTTAGAAAGATGGTAATGATAACCCTCTATGCAAGACAGCAAAAGAGACATAGATGTATAGAACAGACTTTTAGACTCTGTGGGAGAGGGAGAGGGTGGGATGATTTAGGAGAATGGCATTGAAACATGTATACTATCAGGTAAGAAATGAATCACCAGTCTATGTTCAATACAGGATACAGGATGCTTGGGGCTAGTGCACGGGGATGATCCAGAGAGATGATATGGGATGGGAGATAGGAGGGGGGTTCAAGATAGGGAACTCATGTACACCCATGGCTGATTCATGTCAATGTATGGCAAAACCAATACAGTATTGTAAAGCAAAATAAAGTAAAAATAAAAATTTTAAAAATAAATAAATAAATTTATATTATGAAAAAAAAAAAAGAAATCCCAGGTCTGATCTCCTTCAGAATGGACTGGATGGATCTCCTTGCAGTCCAAGGGACTCTCAAGAGTCTTCTCCAACACCATAGTTCAAAAGCATCAATTCTTCAGTGCTCAGCTTTCTTCACAGTCCAACTCTCACATCCACACATGGCCACTGGAAAAACCATAGCCTTGACTAGGCAAACCTTAGTTGGCAAAGTAATGTCTCTGCTTTTGAATATTCTATCTAAATTGGTCATAACTTTTCTTCCAAGAAGTAAGCGTCTTTTAATTTCATGGCTGCAATCACCATCTGCAGTGATTTTGAAGCCCCCAAAAATAAAGTCTGACACTGTTTCCACTGTTTCCCCATTTATTCCCATGAAGTGATGGGACCAGATGCCATGATCTTCGTTTCCTGAATGTTGAGATTTAAGCCAACTTTTTCACTCAACACTTTCACTTTCATCAAGAGGCTTTTAGTTTCTCTTCACCTTCTGCCATAAAGGTGGTATCATCTGCATATCTGAGGTTATTGATATATCTCCCAGCAATCTTGATTCCAGCTTGTGCTTCTTCCAGCCCAGAGTTTCTCATGATGTACTCTGCATAGAAGTTAAATGAGCAGGGTGACAATATACAGCCTTGACTTACTCCTTTTCCTATTTGGAACCAGTCTGTTGTTCTATGTCCAGCTCTAACTGCTGTTTCCTGACCTGCATATAGGTTTCTCAAGAGGCAGGTCAGGTGGTCTGGTATTCCCATCTCTTTCAGAATTTTCCACAGTTTATTGTGATCCACACAGTCAAAGGCTTTGGCATAGTCAATAAAGCAGAAATAGATGTTTTTCTGGAACTCTCTTGCTGTTTTGATGATCCAGCGGATGTTGGCAATTTGATCTCTGGTTCCTCTGCCTTTTCTAAAACCAGTTTGAGCATCTGGAAGTTCAGGGTTCACATATTGCTGAAGCATGGCTTGGAGAATTTTGAGCATTACTTTACGAGTGTGTGAGATGAGTGCAATTGTGCAGTAGTTTGAGCATTCTTTGGCATTGCCTTTCTTTGGGGTTGGAATGAAAACTGACCTTTTCCAGTCCTGTGGCCACTGCTGAGTTTTCCTAATTTGCTGGCATATCAACTGCAGCACTTTCACAGCATCATCTTTCAGGATTTGAAATAGCTCAACTGGAATGCCATCACCTCCACTAGCTTTGTTCATAGTGATGCTTTCTAAGGCCCACTTGATTTCACATTCCAGATGTCTGGCTCTAGCTGAGTGATGACACCTTCATGATTATCTTGGTCATGAAGATCTTTTTTGTACAGTTTTGTGTATTCTTGCCACTTCTTCTTAATATCTTCTGCTTCTGTTAGGTCCAGACCATTTCTGTCCTTTATCGAGCCCATCTTTGCATGAAATGTTCCCTTGATATCTCTAATTTTCTTGAAGAGGTCTCTAGTCTTTCCCATTCAGTTGTTTTCCTCTATTTCTTTGCATTGCTCACTGAGGAAGGCGTTCTTATCTCTCCTTGGTATTCTTTGGAACTCTGCATTCAGATGCTTATATCTTTCCTTTTCTCCTTTGTTTTTCGCTTCTCTTCTTACCCAGACTCTAAATCTTCACCATCCAATATGAGGATCACTAGTGACAGTGAAGTAGTCCAAATTGATATCTGCCATGAAGTACAGAGTATACACCATATTTCAAAGACTTAATATGAAAAAATAAATGGATGGTATTTTGCTAATATTTTATGTTGATCACACATTGAAATTATAATCTTTCACATAGAGTGAGCTAAGTAAAATATATCATTAATTTCCTCTGTCTCTTTTTACTTTTCATTTTATGACTACTGGAACATTTTAAGTTCCATAAATGACCACATTTTGGGCTTATGTTTTATGTCTACTGGACAGTGCTGCCCTAAATATTCCTTGTGACCTTTCAAGTACTATGTATTCAAATATTCAAGCATATAGCACTTCTTTACCTTTCCAAGTTACTTAAAATCTATATCTAATATATTAGAAAGCTAACACTTCCTTGCATTTTTTTTCCAAATTCTTCTGTGGAGAAAGAATAAAAATATTCCTATAATCGCCTCCTTTTAATTTGATTCAATTTTTGTATGAATCCAAGTTCTCATTTCTCATGCTGTCCCTCCTCTCCTGCATCTCTAATAATAATAAATACAATTTTTTATAGTAACTACCATTGCAATAGTTAAAATGGCCAGGATATGCTAGTCACTAATGACCCAGAAAACTTAACAACAAAATTTCATTTTATCACTGACATAAAACCCAACAAAAGTGTGTATTTCTAAGTATTGACTTAACACTCCAGTTCTCTTTGATTTTATAGCACTTCCATTACAAAACGTGTTTCATCGCATCATTAAAAAGAACAGCACAGAAAATTTTAAACTTTCACTCAGAAATAATATGTATCATACCCGCAATATCCCACTGCCTATAGAAAGTCACATGGATAGGTTTAACTTTAATGGAATGAGAAAAGTAATTCTATGTATCTAAGGTAGCTATGTCTCCTATAATGCCTTGCTGAATTCTGCATTAGTTCAGTTTCAGTTCTTTAGCCGTGTCTTGTCTCACTCTTTGTGACCCCATGGACTGCAGCACGCCAGGCTTCCCTGTCCATCACCAACTCCCAGAGTTTGCTCAACTCATGTCCATCGAGTTGGTGATGCCATCCGACCATCCCATCCTCCGTCATCCCCTTCACCTCCTACCTTCTATCTTTCCCAGCATCAGGGTCATTTCTAATGAGGCAGTTCTTCACTTCAGATGGCCAAATTATTGAAGCTACAGCTTCAGCATCAGTCCTTCCAATGAATATTCAGGACTGATTTCCTTTAGGATTGACTGGTTTGATCTCCTTGTAGTCCAAGGGATTCCCAAGAGTCTTCTCCAACACTACAGTTCAAAAGCATCAGTTCTTCGGGGCTCAGCTTTCTTTATGGTCCAACTCTCACATCCAAACATGACTGCTGGAAAAATCATAGCTTTGACTAGATGGACCTTTGTCGGCAAAGTAATGCCTCTGTTTTTTAATATGCTGTCTAGGTTGGTCATAGCTTTCCTTCCAAGGAGCAATCATCTTTTAATTTCATGGCTGCAGTCACAATCTGCAGTGATTTTGGAGCCCAAGAAAATAAAGTCTCTCACTGTTTCCATTGTTTACTCATCTATTTGCCTATAAGTGATGAGACCAGATGCCATGATCTTAGTTTTTTGAATGCTGAGCTTTAAGCCAGATTTTTCACTCTCCTCTTTAACCTTCATCAAGAGGCTCGTTAGTTTCACTTTACTTTCTCCCATAAGGATGGTGTCATCTGCATAGCTGATGTTATTGATATTTCTCCCTGCAATCTTGATTCCAGCTTGTGATTCATCCAGTGTGGCATTTTGCATGATGTACTTTACATATAAGTTAAATAAGCAAAGTGACAATATACAGCTTTGATGTATTCCTTTCCCAATTGTGAACCAGTCCACTGTTCTATGACTGGTTCTAACTTTTGCATCTTGACCTGCATGCAAGTTTCACAGGAGGCAGGTTAAGGTGGTCTGGTATTCCCATCTCTTTAAGAATTTTCCACAGTTCGTTGTGAGAGTGTTGCATAGGTGGCCTTATGGTTGTTCTTCAGTTGCTCAGTTATGTCCAATTCTTTGTGAGCACATAGATTGCAGCACGCCAGGCTTCCCTGTCCTGCACCATCTCCTGGAGCTTTCTCAAACTCATATCAATTGAGTCAGTGATGCCACCCAACCATCTTGTCCTCTGTCATCCCCTTTTCCTCCTGCCTTCCATCTTTCCCAGCATCAGGGTCTTTACCGATGATTTGGCTCTTTACATCAGGTGGCCGAATTACTGGAGCTTCAGCTTCAACATCAATCCTTCTAAAGAATATTCATGATTGATTTCCTTCAGGATTGACTGGTTTAATCTCCTTGCAGTCATTTTCTCTAACATCAAAGTTCAAAAGTATCTGTTCTTTGGGGTTCAGCCTTCTTTATGGCCCAACTCTCTAATCCATATGTGACTACTGGGAAAACCATAGCTTTGACTATATGAATTTTTTACAGCAAAGGCCTTATAGTGAATATTTATAATTCTCATAACATTCTTCTAAAATAGGTACTAACTTCCTTAAACAGAGGATGAAGAGAGATATTAAATAGGTTTCCCAAGTTTACAGCATATCAGTAGCTGTGTCAGTGTTTTGCCAAAACCCAGATCTCTCTAGTTTCAAAGCCTGTAAATTCCTAAATTTCTTCTTCACTCTTGATAAGTCACTTCAGTGGTGTCTGGCCCTTTGTGACCCTATGGATTATAGCCCTCCAGGCTCCTTTGTCCACAGAATTCTCCAGGCAAGAATACTGGAGTGGGTTGCTGTGTCTGCCTCTGAGGGATCTTCCTGACCTAGGGATCAAATCTGCATTTGTTATGTCTCCTTGGCAGGCAGGCTCTTTCCCACTAGTGCCACCTGGAAAGCCCTAGTCTAAAAGAATTGTTTATTCCCTCTCTGAGTTTCTCTTAGCACTTATTTCAAATGTATAACCTTTTAAAATTTATACATCATAGTTAATTGCCTGTGTGGTTGACTTTCCAGCTATTACTCTGAGTTCCTAAAGAAGATGATTATCTTTCTGCCTGTTCCTAAAAGAGTATCCAGGGTAGAGTTGTGGCTTAAGAAAAAAAATTTTTAAGTGAATGACTACATTGATTAATTTTCCAGGGAACACGGTGGAACCACTTAAACAAACAAAGCTTATTCCATAGATGTTATATAATTCAGAATTCTACCTATACGAAAGGACATTTTACATGGCAATCATAAGGAGAGAGGTGTATGCAGAGTAACCAATTCTAGTTAGGAAAATAAAGGCAATTAAAAGAGTAATTCTTGAGGAAAAACTGTCAATAGTTACCCCAATCAAAACAGTCAAACCCAGTGGTCTAAACACAGCCACTGGGCTGGTCAAATTTAGCCCCACTTGAAACAGCACTCCTTCTCGGGTGGGACTCGCACCTCACACTGGGTGAACTCTTGATCCCTGACTTGATTTGATCCCTGACTCGGAGCAGACTCAAATCCTCTGTCTTTTGATCAAAACAACCCACCTCGTGTCAGGTGGTGTATTGCTCTTCATCCTGTTCACAGCGCCAATTGTCTTGCTGTTCACACGGTCCACACTGTTTGCTGAACCCAGGGTAGGCGATGCTCAAGCTGGGAGGATGGAAGAAGCGAGAAGCTGTACGAACTGCAGATATGCTTATTCTCCTCTGGATGGCACAGCAGCCGTGGCAGCAGACATAACACAGCACAACCTCGCACAACCTCCCTCCTGGCTGACACAGTGGCCGAAACAGTAACTCTCCTGGCTGATGGCAGCCGTAGACATAGGCAGGCGCTATTCTCTTCTCTCGGGGCTGACTCAATGGACACAGCCGGGAGGCAGCAATGATGCCACACTTTTTTTAGATGGAGTTCCCAAGTAGCACAGAGAGTGTTCTGTGACAGAGCAAGTACCTTGTGAGGCATATGCGCTGTGCTATACGTGCTCTCAGCTGTTCAGTTCAGTGGCTCAGTCGTGTCCGACTCTTTGCAACCCCATGAATCGCAGCACGCCAGGCCTCCCTGTCCATCACCAACTCCCGGAGTTCACTCAAACTCATGTGCATCGAGTCGGTGATGCCATCCAGCCATCTCATCCTCTGTCATCCCCTTCTCCTCCTGCCCTCAATCCCTCCCAGCATCAGAGTCTTTTCCGGTGAGTCAACTCTTCGCATCAGGTGGCCAAAATACTGGAGTTTCAGTCTCAGCATCAGTCCTTCCAATGAACACCCAGGGTTGATCTCCTTCAGAATGGACTGTTTGGATCTCCTTGCAGTCCAAGGGACTCTCAAGAGTCTTCTCCAACACCACAGTTCAAAAGCATCAATTCTTCGGCACTCAGCTTTCTTCACAGTCCAACTCTCGCATCCATACATGAACACTGGAAAAACCATAGCCTTGACTAGACAGACCTTTGTTGGCAAAGTAATGTCTCTGCTTTTTAATATGTTATCTAGGCTGGTCATAGCTTTCCTTCCAAGGAGTAAGCGTCTTTTAATTTCATAGCTGCAAGCACCATCTGCAGTGATTTTGGAGCCTCAAAAAATAAGTCTAACACTATTACCACAGTTTTCCCATCTATTTGCCATGAAGTGATAGGACCAGATGCCATGATCTTCGTTTTCTGAATGTTGAGCTTTAAGCTAACTCTTTCACTCTCCTCTTTCACTTTCATCAAAAGGCTTTTTAGTTCCTCTTCACTTTCTGCCATAAGGGTGGTGTCATCTGCATATCTGACGTTATTGGTATTTCTCCTGCCAGTCTTGATTCCAGCTTGTGCTTCTTCCAGGCCAGCATTTCTCATGATGTACTCTGTATAGAAGTTATATAAGCAGGGTGACAATATACAGCCTTGACATACTCCTTTTCCTATTTGGAACCAGTCTGTTGTTCCATGTCCAGTTCTAACTGTTGCTTCCTGACCTACATATAGGTTTCTCAAGAGGCAGGTCAGATGGTCTGGTATTCCCATCTCTTTCAGAATTTTCCACAGTTTATTGTGATCCACACAGCCAAAGTCTTTGGCATAGTCAATAAAACAGAAATAGATATTTCTCTGGAACTCTCTTGCTTGTTTGATGATCCAGCAGATGTTGGCAATTTGATCTCTGGTTCCTCTGCCTTTTCTAAAACCAGCTTGAACATCTGGAAGTTCACAGTTCACATATTGCTGAAGCCTGGCTTGGAAAATTTTGAGCATTACTTTACTAGCATGTGAGATGAGTATAATTGTGCAGTAGTTTGAGCATTCTTTGGCATTGCCTTTCTTTGGGATTAGAATGAAAACTGACCTTTTCCAGTCCTGTGGCCACTGCTGAGTTTTCCAAATTTGCTGGCATATTGAGTGAAGCACTTTCATAGCATCATCTTTCAGGATTTGAAAAAGCTTAACTGGAATTCCATCACCTCCACTAGTTTTGTTTATAGTGATGTTTTCTAAGGCCCACTTGACTTCACATTCCAGGATGTCTGGCTCATCTTGATTATCTGGGTCGTGGTACCCTTTTGGTGATACATTGTTAGTGACCTAGAAAAAAATACAGCAAAATAGCATTTAGTGTATTCTCTCAATTTTCATGGATAAAATATCTTTGAATATTGGAAAGGTTGACTATTTTTACACAACTACTAGTGATTTATAGTTCTTCTTCTATATGTTGAATATTCAGGTTTTTTGGCTATTTTTATTAGGTTAATGATTTTTTCCCCTATATTATCACACCCAAAATAAGTAAAGGTTGATCACTTTTCTTTCAAAAAGTCTCTCTAGTGACATATTGACAAGGAGGAGAATCACTTTATCTGACTACTTGGCTCCTACTTTACGGTTCATGTTGTAATGTTGAGAATGGTATGAAAATGAATAAAATTACAATTAAAAAAATTTATAATACCGAAAGGAGCTAATCTTGACTGCGCTATAGAAATTAGGCACATTGTGCCAACAAAAGGAGAATACTATGGGCCATCTGGTTTTCACTGAATTGTTCTTAGAGCTGACAAATATGTTATGAGCCATTAAAAACTCTTTAGTTCGTCATACATAAATTATGGCCCTAATTAGTTGGTTCAGTTTTGATATGGGTGGTTTGTGAGGCACCAGGCAAAAAAGACCAGCTTCTGCCTGACTTCAGAATGAGTTCACATTAGAATATTGGCAACAGAGAAAATATATCTCAATTACACATTCCAGTGATATCAGAAGAATGTGGCGTGAATTCCATATGGTGAAAAAATAGGCCAAGGAGTTTTGGGTGACATTAGAGCACAAGAAAACCTATAGGACTATGACAGTCCTGCTGGAATCCTGCCATTTTAACAAATGCTCAAAAACAGATGGGATGAAAATTTTTTTTCATGTATATTTTTCTTAATGGTTGCCATGGGATACAATTAATATATTTTAAAACAATGAACCATAGCCAAAGGGTAAAAAAAATAAAATGTGAAACCTTATAATTATCTGTTTAAACAAGTTCAGAGAGCTTATGGGACACACATTCTAGTGACTTACAATTCGGGGTAGAAACTAACACCTAAGGTTTTGAAATACATAGGAGAAAGAGAAAGAAAGCAGTTTTGTTTCCTAAAAAAATAGCTCTTGGGTTGAGTTCTGGGGCAAGATATTGAAAGAATATTAATATTTCCTCATGTAAGACTCTCAGAGTTTATGGCAGAGGCATAACTAAACAGATAGTGCAGTTTTATGACAAGAACTAGACTAAATTATATATAGGGTAAGACTAGAACACAAAAAGAATGATTATCTTCTGGGAAAGATTTGTCAGAGAAGTAGATGGTGTTTTTTGAGACTCCCACCAAAACCCCTAGCTGCTGAAAGTTCTGGCAGATAACAATTTATAGCTGCCCTCTTCATTAGAAAATTAGATTCTTTGTTTAAAGGGGAACTGCCTCCTTGATACGTTCTGCATATACTCCCAGATCTTGGCTGAAGTTAGCAAAAGGGTATTTTCCTTGCCTCAAGACTGGACATAACCCCAGGGTGAAATTTGTGATCCTGACTTTCTTGATGGAAGCTGGTCTTCAGCTGATACCATCTTCTTGCTTAGCTCTTTTGCCCTATTCTTCCTTTGCTCCCTGTCTCCTGTGAGCACTCTCCCAATAATTCCCTTGTACAGGAATTCTCTTCTCAGGTGTCATCTCCAGCAGATCCCATCTAAGACAACTTTGTGTGTGTGTGTGTGTGTGTGTGTGTGTGTGTGTGATCCAACAGACAAAGCTAAGTTTTAACAGGCAGAGCTAAGTGTTAAGGTACATGCATCTTTTCAATCAGATAATAAATTGAATTATAGCAATGAAAATATTTTTTCCATCAACATGTCCCCTTTCATTCTGCATAAAGGTAAATACTGCCTAGACTGTAGTGCATTAAAAGTCAATCACTTCTTTGATATACACTTGGTCCTTTATTTCCTCCACAAATGTTAGTATAGAAAATCTACTTAGTTCTTTGTACTTAATTTGTTTTTTAGCCTGGGCTTCCAAATTTAATGTCTAGTATATGATGCTTCTTTTATGTTTGAAAGATCAATCCTACTCTTGTCAAAAAAAAAAGGCTTCATTATAATCCAGAAGCTCACGATTTTTATGACTATAAGTAATTGAATAGCATCACCAATTTATACTTTCAGGGGAGCCTAAAACCCTAAATAACAGATAGGAGTTCAGCTGACACTCCCAGGGGCATCTCTGAACAGCAGAATAAAAAGTAGTCGATTGTTTCCCTCAACCCTGGATGCCCATCAACCGCTCCAGCTCTCTGTCCCTCTTTCAAACGACAGAAGAGATTTTAACAAGTCACTTAAGCCCGAGTCCCCACCATGTGCTTCAATCCCCACCACATGCTTGAATCTACAGTTGAACGTCTTACCTGGTCATTCAACGTATGCATAAATATCCTAGGGTCAGGAAACTGTTTCAACATAATCCTTTTCATCCTAAAATTATAGAATATTTTAAAATAGAGAAGGCTAGAGATTGATAAATCCACTCTCTTCATTTCGTTTTATGAGGCAGTTGGAGATCAGAGATGAGGAATTTCTTCAGTGCTATGCAGATACTATTTATGATTTTCATACAGTGCCACCAAATGATCTTTTTCTAGATTTCCAGGCTCCTGAACCTGTTCAGTTCTGCTCAAAATAATAAACCAAAACAAACACACAAACAAACCCCCAAACTGACAAACTCATTGTAGCAAGTGACAAATTAGGAACTTTGTTGCAAAGCTTATTAATGTGGGGAACACTTCTAGTATACACCCAAACTTTGGCTCTGAAGATTAAGAGTAGCTGTCAAATTTATTAGGAAATCTGCCCATGTCATGAAGCTTCATGTTTGACAAGTCATAGTCTGACTGTGAAAGACTTCATCATTAATTTGCCTCACTGATACTTCATAAAATAACTTGATTAAATGATATTAGCTTAAATTCCAATTTGGATCTGAGGTTATTTCTCAAGAAAATCTAGTCTAAGTTATAAATACTACAGTTTTAAGGTGAAATGTGAAGTTTCTATTCTCCTATAAAGTAGCTAACTAAGGAAATAGCATCGCAAGAACATTTTAATTTTCTTAATGAAGAATGTATAAAAATGCATTTTTTTATTCATTCAACAAATATTAATGAGAAATTATCAGGTATCAAGCACTGTGCTGATTGAGAAATAAAAGTGCTCTCAGTGTAGTAGGAGGATTGACAAATATAAATATAATATTTGATATGCATAAGGGTTTTATGGAAACAAGCATATGTGTTCCAGGCACTCCTGCTACAAGACAAACCCTAGCACTGGATACTCAGTCATTTCAGTCACTCAGTCATGTCCAACTCTTTGCGACCCCATGGACTGAAGCATGCCAGGCCTCCCTGTCCATCATCAACACCCAGAGTTTACTCAAACTCATGTCCATCAAGTAAGTGATACCATCCAACCATTTCATCCTCTGTCATCCCCTTCTCCTCCTGCTTTCAATCTTTCCCAGCATCAGGGTTTTTCCAATGAGTCAGTTCATCTCATCAGATGGCCAAAGCATTGGCATTTCAGCTTCAGCATCAGTCCTTCCAATGAACATTCAGGACTGATTTCTTTTAGGATTGACTGGTTGGATCTCTTTGCAGTCCAAGGGACTCTCAA
Source organism: Oryx dammah (assembly GCF_014754425.2). Taxonomy (NCBI): domain Eukaryota; kingdom Metazoa; phylum Chordata; class Mammalia; order Artiodactyla; family Bovidae; genus Oryx; species Oryx dammah. The sequence goes on along the minus strand of NW_024070192.1, from coordinate 57,275,058 downwards.
GAGTCTTCTCCAATGCCACAGTTTGAAGACATCCATTCTCTGGTGCTCAGCTTTCTTTATAGTCCAATTCTCACATCCATATATGACTACTGGAAAACTCACAGCTTTGACTAGACAGACCTTTGTTGGTAAACTAATGTCTCTGCTTTTTAATATGCTGTCTAGGTTGGTGTTAGATGTGCATATATGTGAGTGGCAAGTTAAAAAATAATTTCACTGATGATGTGCTAAGTGAAAATGAGGAAATCATTAAGTGAGTTTTCACAGAGGAACAGAACTCAAACCAAGTTTCAAAAACTAGAAAGGCATATATATGCCAAGTGTACCTTGAAGGATCGGGAATGCCAGGCATGGAAATGTCATGGAAACAGATTTGAAGATGTGAAACAAGACAAGTTCAAAACTTCAAATTATTCTTTTCAGGTGAAGTGTAAGGCATAGATATCAACGACAAGAGACTAAGAAGTATAGGAAAAAAGGAAAATCATGGGGGAACTTATGTCCACTGTTGAGAAATTTTGATTTCATTTTTAAACAAGAAGAGAGACAGTGAAGGGTTTTAAGTATATGGGTGATATGATTAGGTTTCATGTATATATCCATACACACATACACATATATTTGTGTATATATGTATATGTTCTATCAACCTGTGTGCATGTATTATAAATATAGGTATATTTCACAGCACCATCATTATCATAATTATGTTTTAGAGTATTCAGAAATAGTGAACTTTTTAATTGATGATGTTTTAACAGCTGATTAGTCAAGTAGGGAATAGAAAGAAGCTGGATTCCTATTAATACTTAAACAAAGATAAATTTTAGGTGTATTAAAGACCAAAACATGAAAAGTAGAATCTTTGAAAGTCCAAAGAATATATAGGAGAATACATTTAAGACCTTAGAGAAGGGTATGCTTTTTAAGAAATGAAAAAGAAAAAGACTGATAAATTTGGCTACATTAAAATGTCAAAGCTCTATTCAAACAAAAGCCTTGAAAATACATCTAAAAGACAGGCAATGTCTATGAGAGATACATCTGAGATGCGTGTAACTGACAAAGGACTAGTATCCAGAATTATAAAGAACAAATCAGTAAGATGACAACCCAAAAGACAAATGGGCAAAATATCTGAATAGGCATTTCACAGAAAAGAAACCCAAAATGGGCAATAAACAGTTTAAAAGATTTTCATCTTCACTGGTAGTTTGGCAAATGCAAATTAAATCCACAATGAAGTACTTTTATTATCCACTTAAAGGCCAGAATTTTAAAAGTAAAACAATTCTTCCTATGTATGAAAAAATGGAAATTTTCACATATTACTGGAGAGAGTAAATATTTGTACAGTCACCATCAAGGACCACTTGGTCATACTCATGGAGCAGAAAGGGTGTGTGTCCTCTTACCCAGCATCTCCACCTGTGAGTGCAGCCCCTGAGACAATGGTAATACATGGAATAAAGGCTTCACCATAATGCTTTTCCGTTATAGTCTTATATGCTTTAGCAAAAATATTAAAAACATCTCAAAGATACATTTCCAGGATGATAGATGAATTGTAGTGAATTGTAATGTCTTAACCACTATAAAGCAATTAAACAAATAAACTGAAAATGTACTTAACAACATGAAAGAATATCAAAATAACATTAAACAAAATAAGTGCATTGTAAGATGATACATAATGTGATAACAGTTATGTACTGTTTTCAAACATGAGTATTTTTGCTACGTAAAATACATAAATATGTAATCATATGCAAAAGTATGCACGCGAATGATAAATACCAAAATTCATGATACTTCTACCTTATCAGGTACCAGTTAGTAATTACAACATTTTTTTGAGAATGGAATTAGTGTCATGTGTTGTTTCAAATTATTTACAGATATTTAATTATATAATTTAACCTCTGCAACAACCTTATAAAATATATGTCATTTTTTAAAGATGTAATTATTTTCGGCTGTTCTGAGTCTTTGTTGCTGCCCGAGGGCTTTCTCTAGTTGCAGAGTGGAGGTTACTCTCCAGTTGTGCTGCAGGACTTTCCAATACCGTGGCTTCTCTTCTCAGGGAACGCGGGCTGCAGATGCCCGGGCTTCAGTAGCTGCAGCTTGCAGGCTCTAAAGCTCCCCCTCAGTAGTTGTGGTTCACGGGTTTAGTTGTCACGCAGCATGTGGAGTCTTCCCGGGGGAGCGATCGGATCCATGTCCCCTCCACTGGTAGGTGGATTCATAACCACTGGACCACCAGGCAAGCCCCGTATATACTGTTATTATCCCAATCTTATATATAAAAATACGGAGACACGTGGACTTCCCTGGTGGCTCAGATGGTAAAGCGTCTGTCTACGATGTGGGAGACCCGAGTTCGATCCCTGGGTTGGGAAAATCCCTTGGAGAAGGAAATGGCAATCCACTCCAGTACTATTGCCTGGAAAATCCTATGGACAGAGGAGCCTGGTAGGCTACAATCCATGGGGACTCGCAAAGAGTCGGACATTACTGAGCGACTTCACTTTCACATTATATTGCTAGTAAATGAAAGTAAAATGCTGGAATTTTAACCCTGCTCTTAACAAGGATGGAGTAATAGTCACCTGCGAGGAAAGCTGGATCCAGGAAAGATATACAAGAGGAGTCAAAAGATCTGATTAATTTTATTGAAACTCTGAAGAAAATATGATAAAATGTTAGGACGTGATTAAACTAAGCAAACTAAGTAGGGAAACACAAACCTTCATTATATTGTTCTCCTTAACTATCTATGTATTTAAATCAGAAGGAAATGGAAAGAAAGGAGGAAGCAGTAGATGATCCAGGAAGGCCAGCGAGAAGGAGGAGTCAGAAGAAGTGAAGGGGGCGGGGTGGGGGGGCCGGGTGCTGATGGGGGGTGGGGCAGAAGACTGCCCTGGGGGCAGAGTAAGGAATGAACTGGAGCAGGGCAAGCTAGAAGCAAGGGAGCACGCAAGAGAATCTTCTCTGGCCGAGACGTGACAGGGGCAATCATGACATCTACTGCCGCTTGGTGATGATGAACCTAAACCATTTTATTCATAGAAAATCTAATAATACACCTTCAGTTCAGTTCAGTCGCTCAGTCGTCTCTGACTCTTTGCGACCCCATGAACTGCAGCACGCCAGGCCTCCCTGTTCATCACCATCTCCCGGAGTTCACTCAGACTCAAGTCCATCGAGTCCGTGATGCCATCCAGCCATCTCATCCTCTGTCGTACCTTTCTCCTCCTGCCCCCAATCCCTCACAGCATCAGAGTCTTTTCCAATGAGTCAACTCTTCTCATGAGGTGGCCAAAGTACTGGAGCTTCAGCTTTAGCATCATTCCTTCCAAAGAAATCCCAGGGCTGATGTCCTTAAGAATGGACTGGTTGGATCTCCTTGCAGTCCAGGGACTCTCAAGAGTCTTCTTCAACACCACAGTTCAAAAGCATCAATGCTTCAGCACTCAGCCTTCTTCACAGTTCAACTCTCACATCCATACATGACCGCTGGAAAAATCATAGCCTTGACTAGACGGACCTTAGTCGGCAAAGTAATGTCTCTGCTTTTGAATATGCTCTCTAGGTTGGTCATAGCTTTTCTTCCAAGGAGTAAGCGTCTTTTAATTTCATGGCTGCAGTCGCCATCTGCAGTGATTTTGGAGCCCAAAAAAATAAAGTCTGACACCGTTTCCACTGTTTCTCCATTTATTCCCATGAAGTGATGGGACTGGATGCCATGATCTTTGCTTTCTGAATGTTGAGCTTTAGGCCAACCTTTTGGCTCTCCTCTTTCACTTTCATCAAGAGGCTTTTTAGTTCCTCTTCACTTTCTGCCATAAAGGTGGTGTCATCTGCGTATGTGAGGTTATTGATATTTCTCCTGGCAATCGATTCCAGCTTGTGTTTCTTCCAGTCCAGCGTTTCTTATGATGTACTCTGCATAGAAGTTAAATGAGCAGGGTGACAATATACAGCCTTGACGTACTCCTTTTCCTATTTGGAACCAGTCTGTAGTTCCATGTCCAGTTCTAACTGTTGCTTCCTGACCTACATACAGATTTCTCAAGAGGCAGGTTAGGTGGTCTGGTATTCCCATCTCTTTCAGAATTTTCCACAGTTTATTGTGATCCACACAGTCAAAGGCTTTGGTGTGGTCATAAAGCAGAAATAGATGTTTTTCTGGAACTCTCTTGCTTTTTCCATGATCCAGAGGATGTTGGCAATTTGCTCTCTGGTTCCTCTGCCTTTTCTAAAACCAGCTTGAACATCAGGGAGTTCACAGTTCACATATTGCTGAAGCCTGGCTTGGAAAATTTTGAGCATTACTTTGCTAGCATGTGAGATGAGTGCAATTGTGTGGTAGTTTGAGCATTCTTTGGCATTGCCTTTCTTTGGGGTTGGAATGAAAACTGACCTTTTCTAGTCCTGTGGCCACTGCTGAGTTTTCCAAATTTGCTGGCATATTGAGTCAGCACTTTCACAGCATCATCTTTCAGGATTTGAAACAGCTCAACTGGAATTCCATCACCTCCACTAGCTTTGTTTGTAGTGATGCTTTCTAAGGCCCACTTGACTTCACATTCCAGGATGTCTGGCTCTAGATTAGTGATCACATCATCATGATTTTCTGGGTCGTGAAGATCTTTTTTGTACAGTTCTTCCGTGTATTCTTGCTGCCTCTTCTTAATATCTTCTGCTTCTGTTAGGTCCATACCGTTTCTGTCCTTTACTGAGCCCATCTTTGCATGAAAAAGATCTCTAGTCTTTCCCATTCTGTTGTTTTTCTCTATTTCTTTGCATTGATCTCTGAGGAAGGCTTTATTATCTCTCCTTGCTATTCTTTGGAACTCTGCGTTCAAATGAATATATCTTTCCTTTTCTCCTTTGCTTTTCATTACTCTTCTTTTCACAACTATTTGTAAGGCCTCCCCAGACAGCCATTTTTCTTTTTTGCATTTCTTTTCCATGGGGATGGTCTTGATCCCTGTCTCCTGTACCATGTCACGAACTTCAGTCCATAGTTCATCAGGCACTCTATGTATCAGATCTAGGCCCTTAAATCTATTTCTCACTTCCACTATATAAACATAAGGGATTTGATTTAGGTCATACCTGAATGGTCTAGCAGTTTTCTTCAATTTGAGTCTGAATTTGGCAATAAGGAGTTCATGATCTGAGCCACAGTCAGCTCCTGGTCTCATTTTTGTTGACTGTATAGAGCTTCTCCATCTTTGGCTGCAAAGAATATAATCAATCTGATTTTGGTGTTGACCATCTGTTGATGTCCATGTGTAGAGCCTTCTCTTGTGTTGTTGGAGGAGGGTGTTTGCTATGACCAGTGCATTTTCTTGGCAAAACTCTATTAGTCTTTGCCCTGCTTCATTCTGTATTCCAAGGCCAAATTTTCCTGTTACTACAGGTGTTTCTTGACTTCTACTTTTGCATTCCAGTCCCCTATAATGAAAAGGACATCTTTTTGGGGTGTTAGTTTTAAAAGGTCTTGTAGGTCTTCATAAAACCATTCAACTTCAGTTTCTTCAGCATTACTGGTTGGGGCATAGTCTTGGATAACCGTGATATTGAATGGTTTACCTTGGAGATGAACAGAGATCATTCTGTCATTTTTGAGATTGCATCCAGGTACTGCATTTCGGACTCTTTTGTTGACCATGATGGCTACTCCATTTCTTCTGAGGGATTCCTGCCCGCAGTAGTAAGTCATCTGAGTTAAATTCACCCATTCCAGTCCATTTTAGTTTGCTGATTCCTAGAGTGTCAACGTTCACCCTTGCCATCTTTTGTTTGACCAATTTACCTTGATTCATGGACCTGACATTCCAGGTTCCTATGCAATATTGCTCTTTACAGCATCGGATCTTGCTTCTATCACCAGTCACATCCACAACTGGGTATTGTTTTTGCTTTGGCTCCATCCCTTCTTTCTTTCTGGAGTTATTTCTCCACTGATCTCCAGTAGCATATTGGGGACCTAATGACCTGGGGAATTCCTCTTTTGGTATCCTATCATTTTGCCTTTTCATACTGTTCATGGAGTTCTCAAGGCAAGAATACTGAAGTGGTTTGCCATTCCCTTCTCCTGTGGACCACACTCTGTCAGACCTCTCCACCATGACCCGCCCATCTTGGGTTGCCCTGCAGGCATGGCTTGGTTTCATTGAGTTAGACAAGGCTGTGGTACTGGTGTGATTAGATTGGCTAGTTTTCTGTGAGTATGGTTTCAGTGTGCCTGCCCTCTGATGCCCTCTTGCAGCACCTACCATCTTACTTGGGTTTCTCTTACCTTGGGCGTGGGGTATCTCTTCACGGCTGCTCCAGCAAAGCACAGCCACTGCTCCCTACCTTGGTCGAGGGGTATCTCCTTACCGCAGCTGTTCCTGACCTTCGACATGGGGTAGCTCCTCTAGGCCCTCCTGTACCTGCTCAGCCACATCTCCTCGGGTTGCTCCTCCAGGCTGCTAGCCCTGGCCACGGGCTCAGGGTGGCTCCTCAGGGTCACCGCCCCTGACCTCAGACACGGGGTGGCTCCTCCCTGCCGTTCCTGCACCGTCACAGCCTGGCACTCTGGGCCGCTGTCCCTGACTTTGGACATGGGGTAGCTCTCGGCCACCTTAGTGTGCCAGCCCGCCGCCACTGCCGCCTGTGCTTAATACACCTTACAATATTTTAATAATTTTTATTGGGGTACAGTTGCTTTACAATGTTGTGTTTCTACTGTATACCAAAGGGAAACAGCTATTTTGTTGTTCAGTTGCTAAGTCATGTCCAGCTCTCTGTGACCCCATGGACTGCAGCACACCAGGCTCCTCTGCCTCCCACTCTCTCCTGGAGTCTGCTCAAACTCATGTCTACAGAGTCAGTGATGCCATCTAACCATCTTATCAAGAATCTTCTCCAACATCACAATTGAAAGCATCAGTTCTTCGGTGCTCAGCCTTCTTTATAACAAATCCATACCTGACTATTGGAAAAACCATAGCTTTTACTATACAGACTTTGGTTGGCAAAGTGATATCTCTGTTTTTTCACACATTGTCTAGGTTTGTCATAGCTTTCCTTCCAAGAAGCAAGCGTCTTTCATTGTAATTTCAAGGCTACAGTCACTGTCCACAGTGATTTTGGAGCCCAAGAACATAAAATTTCTCACTGCTCCCACTTTTTCCCCTTCTGATTGCCATGAAGTGATGGACTGGATGTCATGATCTTAGTTTTTTAATGTTAAGTTTCAAGCCAGCTTTTTCACTCTCCTCTTTCACACTCCTCAAGAAGATCTTTAGTTCCTCCTTACTTTTTACCATTAGAGTGGTATCATCTGTGTATCTGAAGCTGTTGATATTTCTCCTGGCAATCTTGATTCCAGCTTGTGATTCATTCAGCCTGGCATTTTGCATGATATACCCTACATATAAGTTAGGTAAAGAGGGTGAAAATATTCAATCTTGACGTACTCCTTTCCCAGTTTTAATTTTTCCATGTCAAGTTCTAACTGTTGCTTACTGACCTGCATACACATTTCCCAAGCGACAGGTGAGGTGGTCTGGTATTTTTATCTCTTTCTGTAGTTTGCTGTGATCCACATAGTCAAAGACTTAACCATAGTTAACGAAGCAGAGGTAGACTTTTTCGGGAACTCCCTTGCTTTCTCCCTGATCTAGTAAATGTTGGCAATTCGATTTCTGGTTCATCTGCCTTTTCTAAGCCCAGCTTGTACATCTGGAAGTTTTCAATTCATGTACCACTGAAACCTAGCTTGAAAGATTTTGTAGATAAACTTGTTAGCATGTGAAATGAGCATAATTTTGCAGTAGTTGGGACATCCTTTGGCACTGCCTTTCTTTGGGACTGGAATCAACAATATGTTTACATATAGCCCCTTCTGTGGATTTCCTTCACATTTAGGTCACCACAGAGCATTGAGTGGAGTTCTCTGTGCTATAAGTCAGTTCCCATTAGTTATCTACTTTATACATTTGTTAGTTCAGTCGCTGAGTCGTGTCCGACTCTATGCGACCCCATGATAGCAGCATGCCAGGCCTCCCTGTCTATCACCAACTCCCGGAGTTCACTCAAACTCACGTCGATAGAGTCGGTGATGCCCTCCAGTCATCTCATCCTTTGTTGTCTCCTTCTACTCTTGCCCTCAATCCCTTGAGCATCGGAGTCTTTTCCGATGAATCAACTCTTCGCATGAGGTATCCAAAGTACTGGAGTTTCAGCTTTAGCATCATTCCTTCCAAAAAACACCCAGGACTGATCTCCTTTAAAATGGACTGGTTGGATCTCCAGGCAGTCCAAAGGACTTTCAAGAATCTTCTCCAACACCACAGTTTAAAAGCATCAGCGCTCAGCTTTCTTCACAGTCCAACTTTCACATCCATACATGACCACTGTAAAAATTATGGCTTTCATTAGACAGATGTTTGTTGGCAAAGTAATGTCTCTGCTTTTTAATTCGCTATCTAGGTTGGTAATAGCTTTCCTTCCAAGGAGTAAGCGTCTTTTAATTTCATGCCTGCAATCATCATCTGCAGTGATTATGGAGCCCCAAAAAATAAAGTCTGACACTGTTTCCACTGTTTCCCCATCTATTTGCTGTGAAGTGATAGGACTGGATGCCATGATCTTAGTTTTCTGAATGTTGAGCATTAAGCCAACCTTTTCACTCTCTGCTTTCACTTTCATCAAGAGGCTTTTTAGTTCTTCTTCACTTTCTGCCATAGGGTGGTGCCATCTGCATATCTGAGGTTATTGATATTTCTCCAAGCAATCTTGATTCCAGCTTGTGCTTCTTCCAGCCCAGAGTTTCTCATGATGTACTCTGCATATAAGTTAAATAGGCAGGGTGACAATATACAGCCTTGAAGTACTCCTTTTCCTATTTGGAACCAGTCTGTAGTTCCATGTCCAGTTCTAACTGTTGCTTCCTGACCTGTATATAGGTTTATCAAGAGGCCAGTCAGGTGGTCTGGTATTCCCATCTCTTTCAGAATTTTCCACAGTTTATTCTGATGCCAAAGTCAAAGGCTTTGGCATAGTTAATAAAGCAGAAATAGATCTTTTTCTGGAACTCTCTTGCTTTTTCTGTGATCCACTGGATGTTGGCAATTTGATCTCTGGTTCCTCTGCCTTTTCTAAAACCAGCTTGAACATCAGGGAGTTCACCATTCACGTATTGCTGAAGCCTGGCTTGGAGAATTTTGAGCATTACTTTACTAGCGTGTGAGATGAGTGCAATTGTGAGGTAGTTTGAGCATTCTTTGGCATTGCCTTTCTTTGGGATTGGAATGAAAACTGACCTTTTCCAGTCCTGTGGCCACTGCTGAGTTTTCCTAATTTGCTGGCATATTGAGTGCAGCACTTTCACAGCATCATCTTTCAGGATTTGAAACAGCTCAACTGGAATTCCATCACCTCCACTAGCTTTGTTTGTAGTGATGCTTTCTAAGGCCCACTTGACTTCACATTCCAGGTTGTCTGGCTCTAGGTGAGTGATCACACCATTGTGATTATCTTGGTCATGAAGATCTTTTTTGAAAAGTTCTGTGTATTCTTGCCACCTCTTCTTAATATCTTCTGCTTCTGTTAGGTCTCTACCATTTCTGTCCTTTATCGAGCCCATCTTTGCATGATATGTTCCCTTGGTATCTCTAATTTCCTTGAAGAGATCTCTAGTCTTTCCCATTCTATTCTTTTCCTCTATTTCTTTGCATTGATTGCTGAAGAAGGCTTTCTTATCTCTCCTTGGTATTCTTTGGAACTCTGCATTCAGATGCTTATATCTTTCCTTTTCTCCTTTGCTTTTTTGCTCCTCTTCTTTTCACAGCTATTGGTAAGGCCTCCCCAGACAGCCATTTTGCTTTTTTGCATTTCTTTTCCATGGGGTTGGTCTTGATCCCTGTCTCCTGTGCCATGTCACAAACCTCAGTCCATAGTTCATCAGGCACTCTATCTGTCAGATCTAGTCCCTTAAATATATTTCTCACTTCCACTGTATAATCATAAGGGAGTTGATTTAGGTCATACCTGAATGGTCTAGCGGTTTTCCCTACTTTCTTCAATTTAAGTCTGAATTTGGCAATAAGGAGTTCATGATCTGAGCCACAGTCAGCTTCTCGTCTCGTTTTTGTTGACTGTATAGAGCTTCTCCATCTTTGGCCTCAGAGAATATAATCAATCTGATTTTGGTGTTGACCATCTGGTGATGTCCATGTGTAGAGTCTTCTCATGTGTTGTTGGAAAAGGGTGTTTGCTATGACCACTGCGTTCTCTTGGCAAAATTCTATTAGCCTTTGCCCTGCTTCATCTGTATTCCAAGGCCAAATTTGCCTGTTACTACAGGTTTTCTTGACTTCTACTTTTGCATTCCAGTCCCCTATAATGAAAAGGACATTTTTGGGGGGCGTTAGTTCTAGAATTCTACCCAAAATTTAGAGAAGAGCTAACACCTATCCTACTCAAACTCTTCCAGATAATTTTAGATGAAGGTAAACTTCCAAACTCATTCTATGAGGCCACCATCACCCTAATACCAAAACCTGACAAAGATGCCACACCAAAAAAAAAAAAAAGAAGAAGAAGAAAACTACAGGCCAATATCACTGATGAACATAGATGCAAAAATCCTCAACAAAATTCTAGCAATCAGGATCCAACAATACATTAAAAAGATCATACTCCATGACCAAGTGGGCTTTATCCCAGGGATGCAAGGATTCTTCAATATCCACAAATCAATCAATGTAATTCACCACATTAACAAATTGAAAAATAAAAGCCATATGATTATCTCAATAGATGCAGAGAAAGCATTTGACAGAATTCAACATCCATTTATGATAAAAACTCTCCAGAAAGCAGGAAAAGAAGGAACATACCTCAAGATAATAAAAGCTATATTTGACAAACCCACAGCAAACATTATCCTCAATGCTGAAAAATTGAAAGCATTTCCCCTAAAGTTAGGAACAAGACAAGCATGCCCACTTTCACCATTACTATTCAACATACTCTTGGAAGTTTTGGCCACAGCAATCAGAGCAGAAAAAGAAATAAAAGGAATCCAAATTGGAAAATAAGAAGTAAAACTCTCACTGTTTGCAGATGACATGATCCTCTACATAGAAAACCCTAAAGACTCCACTGGAAAATTACTAGAGCTAAGCAATGAATATAGTAAAGTTGCAGGATATAAAATCAACACAGAGAAATGAGAAAATAGAAAGAGAAATTAAGGAAACAATTCCATTCACCATTGCAACCAGAAAAATAAAATACTTAGGAATATATCTATCTAAAGAAATTAAGACCTATGTATAGAAAACTGGTGAAAGAAATCAAAGAGGATACTAATAGATGGAGAAATATACCATAATCATGGATCAGAAGAATCAATATAGTGAACATGAGTATACTATCCAAAGCAATCTATACATTCAATGTAATCCCTATCAAGCTACCAACGGTATTTTTCACAGAGCTAGAACAAATAATTTCACAATTTGTATGGAAATACAAAAAACCTCGAATAGCCAAAGCAATATTGAGAAAGAAGAATGGAACTAGAGGAATCAACCTGCCTGACTTCAGGCTCTACTACAAAGCCACAGTCATCAAGACAGTATGGTACTGGCAAAAAGACACAAATATAGATCAATGAACAAAATAGAAAGCCCAGAGATAAATCCCCGCACCTATGGACACCTTATCTTTGACAAAGGATGCAAGAATATACAATGGATTAAAGACAATCTCTTTAACAAGTGGTGCTGGGAAAATTGGTCAACCACTTGTAAAAGAATGAAACTAGATCACTTTCTAACATAATACACAAAAATAAACTCAAAATGAATTAAAGATCTAAATGTAAGACCAGAAAGTATAAAACTCCTAGAAGAGAACATAGGCAAAACACTCTCCGACATAAATCACAGCAAGATCCTCTATGACCCACCTCCCAGAATATTGGAAATAAAAGCAAAAATAAACAAATGGGACCTAATTAAAATTAAAAGCTTCTGCACAACAAAGGAAACTAGGAAACTATAAGCAAGGTGAAAAGCCTTCAGAATAGGAGAAAATAATAGCAAATGAAGCAACAGACAAACAACTAATCTCAAAAATATACAAACAACTCTTGCAGCTCAATTCCAGAAAAATGAATGACCCATTCAAAAAATGGACCAAAGAACTAAATAGACATTCCTCAAAAGAAGACATACAGATGGCTAACAAACACATGAAAAGATGCTCAAAATCACTCATTATCAGAGAAATGCAAATCAAAACCACAATGAGGGACCATTTCACGCCAGTCAGAATGGCTGCTATCCAAAAGTCTACAAGCAATAAATGCTGGAGAGGGTGTGGAGAAAAGGGAACCCTCTTACACTCTTGGTGGGAATGCAAACTAATACAGCCACTATGGAGAACAATGTGGAGATTCCTTAAAATAGAACTGCCTTATGACCCAGTAGTCCCACTGCTGTGCATACACACCGAGGAAACCAAAATTGAAAGAGACACGTGTACCCCAAGGTTCATCGCAGTGCTGTTTATAATAGCCAGGACATGGGAGCAACCTAAATGTCCATCAGCAGATGAATGGATAAGAAAGCTGTGGTACATATACATAGTGGAGTATTACACAGTCATTTAAAAAATACATTTGAATCAGTTCTAATGAGGTGGATGAAACTGGAGCCTATTATACAGAGTGAAGTAAGCCAGAAAGAAAAACACCAATACAGTATACTAATGCATATATATGGAATTTAGAAAAATGGTAATGATAACCCCATATGCGAGACAGCAAAAGTGACACAGATGTATAGAACAGTCTTTTGGACTGTGTGGGAGAGGGTAGGATGATATGGGAGAATGGCATTGAAACATGTATAATATCATGTATGAAATGAATCACCAGTGAAGGTTCAATTCATGATACTGGATGCTTGGGGCTGGTGCACTGAGACGACCCAGAGGGATGGTATGAGGAGGGAGTGGGGAGGAGTGTTCAGGATGGGGAACACGTGTATACCTGTGGAGGATTCATGTTGATGTATGGCAAAACCAATGCAATATTGTAAAGTAGTTAAACTCCTATTAAAATAAATAAATTTATATTTTAAAAAAAAAGAACTGTTCAACTTCAGCTTCTTCAGCATTACTGGTTGGGGCATAGACTTGGATTACTGTGATATTGACTCATTTGCCTTGGAAATGAACAGAGATCATTCTGTCATTTTTGAGAGTGCATCCAAGTACTGCATTTTGGACTCTTTTGTTGACCATGATGGCTACTCCATTTCTTCTAAGGGATTCCTGCCTGCGGTAGTAGATATAATGGTCATCTGAGTTAAATTCACCCATTCCAGTCCATTTTAGTTCTCTGATTCCTAGAATGTTGAGGTTCATTCTTGCCATCTCCTGTTTGACCACTTCCAATTTGCCTTGATTCATGGACCTAACATTCCAGGTTCCTATGCAATATTGCTCTTTACAGCATCGCACCTTGCTTCTATTACCAGTCTCATCCACAACTGGGTATTGTTTTTGCTTTGGTCCCATCCCTTCATTCTTTCTGGAGTTATTTCTCCACTGATCTCCAGTAGTATATTGGGCACCTACTGACCTGGGCAGTTCCTCTTTCAGTATCCTATTATTTTGCCTTTTCATACTGTTCATGGGGTTCTCAAGGCAAGAATACCGAAGTGGTTTGCCATTCCCTTCTCCAGTGGACCACATTCTGTCAGACCTCTCCACCATGACCCGCCCATCTTGGTTGGCCCCACAGGGCATAGCTTAGTTTCATTGATTTAGACCAGGCTCTGGTCCATGTGATTAGATTGACTAGTTTTCTGTGATTATGGTTTCAGTGTGTCTGCCCTCTGATGCCCTCTCACAACACTTACCATCTTATTTGGGTTTCTCTTACCTTGGTCGTGGGGTATCTCTTCACAGCTGCTCCAGCAAAGCGCAGCTGCTGCTCCTTACCTTGGACGAGGGGTATCTCCTCAGGGCCGCCTCTCCTGACCTTGAACATGGAGTGGCTCCTCTCGGCCCTCCTGCACCCATGCAGCCACCACTCCTTGAACATGGGGTTACTCCTCTGGGCCGCCACCTCTGACCTTGGTTACATAGTAGTGTATATATGTCAGTTCCCATCCCCCAATTCATCCCACTCTCTCCCTGCCTTCTTTGTTACCCATACATTTGTTCTCTATGTCTGTCTGTCTCACACACATATTTTACCATTTAAACATTTTCCATAACACTGTAAAGTAGGCAATATTATTAATCCTTCAGAAACTCGAGGCTTAAAGAACCATTATAACTTGTATAATATGCCTGTAGCTAAGAGATTGTGGGATAAGAACTTGGACTCATGTCTGCTGATTTAAAATCTCTTCTGCTTCTTAGCTGTGAGTAGTTCAAAGAGTCTCACAGCAACCATGTCTACACTAAATTATCTACCTGACTTTAAAAATGTGTTTACATGGTCCTTAGTAGCACTCATATTCTTTAAACATAAAATCTTCATCTTGTGCATCTTTTTCTGTAATCGATACTCTTAGTACTTGTGCTTTCAGAAACATCAGTATTAATTCCAGCTTTAAAGTGAATAAGAGTCTTCATATCACACTCATTTGCTTTAACTATCTTACTTTGAAGTTAGAATAATTACCAAACAGTTGGCTCTCCATTTCCTAGATTCTATCATTCCTGGCAATCTGATGCTATAGTTAGTTATTCTGCCTTGTGATGCAGAGACAAAAGAATTGGGAGAGGGGGAAAAAAAGCCCAAGCAATAATGTTTGCCTCACCCTTGATCACTAACGGTGATGTTTCCACTATGAATGCATTGATTGTTTATAGCCTCTCCCCACAAGTGGGGAGAAGTTTGCTCATGTTCAAACACATTTTCTTCTTGAAGTTGTCAAGCTTCCAATTTGATATCACTGAAAAAAGTGACAGATTCTTGAACTATAGTAACTTTCTTGGATCAGTGCCAGCAGCTAGAAACCTACACTTGGGTACAGAAATTTCTGCACAATGACTTTATGAAAAGATTGCCCTTTAAAAAAGATCATGTCTGAATGGCTTAAGTTTTTCAGTAAAACAGAAATAGATTCACAGGTACGGGAGACAAACTAATGGTTACCAAGGGAGAAAGAGAAGGAAGGAATAAGTTGGGAGATTTGGGTTGACTAGTAAGGGAACTCTATTCAATCCTCTGTAATGACCTATATGAGAAAAAAATCTAAAAGTGAGTGGGTATATGTATATCTATAACTGATTCACTTTGCTATACATCAGAAACTAACACAACATTGTAAATCAATAATAAAAATTAATTTTAAAAAGAAAATTCAAAATGTGATGATTAGTTTGATCAAAATTTCCCACAACTTGTGAATATTTCTGAAGCAAACTAAACCTACACAGACCCAGCTCTGTTTTTTTGGTTTATGCATTCATTTTGTTTTGTGTTATTTTGTCTTAAAGTCTGAATTTGCCTGAATAGATAGTTTGAACAGATCTAATATATCCAGGAGCCACTGGTTTATGCCATCTCTGCTGGGACATGGCCATCAACTCCCCCAACCCTCTCACCATTCAAACCACAGCAAATCAGGAGCCATGTTCTTTTTATTTAATTGGTAGGAAGACTAACCACAATTTGTGAAAATTTGAATTGTGGGAATATATTTTTAAATATATTTGCATTATTTCACTTTCTTGCATAATTAATGCCAATATTTTTCTGTGTGTTTACCTTAAACTAAAGACTGAGGTGTGAAAGTGTACAGTTTGAAATTCTACTCTGCTATTTTCTTCCCTTCAATGACAGCTTTGTGTTTAAAAAAAAAAAAAAAAAAACTTGAAGCTGAAGATCTGTAGATTCTGATGTGAAAAATAGAACCAACTTGTTTACCAGATGTTAAAACCTAATTAACACCTTGATTGATTTAACTTTATAGGTGGCTTTTCTTCCAAAATCTAAAACCATAGTAAAAACTTCCAAGTCCCCAACAAAAAAGTTTATAAATAGGAATTAGGCTTATAACTAGAAACACACTCTTTCTCTCTAATGTCCTTCTATATGCTACAGCTTCCAGGATGCAAAAAACAGATGCCACAATATGAATTAAGCTTTGGGGTGTGTTTATTAACATTTATTTAACATTTGCTTATTGTTATTATTTGGGCTTCCCAGATGGTGTTAGTGGTAAAGAACTTGCCTACCAATGAAGGAGATTTAAGAAAGCACGTTAGATCCCTGAGTCGGGAAGATCCCCTGGAGGAGGGCATGGCAACAGATTCCAGTATTCTTACCTGGAGAATCCCCATGGACAGAGGAACCTGGAGGGCTACCATCAGTGGGGTTGCAAAGAGTCAAACACGACTGAAGTGAATTAGCACATTGTTATTATTATTCTCTGCTTTGTTTGGGGAAAAGAATGGTGGTTTTATAAATATGGAGAGCTGATACCAATAGGATTTTGGGGAAAATGAGTGAGTTGACTTTTAGATATGATTAGACTATTATATTGGTAATGCATCTGTTGGTAATAAACTAAGAATCTCAAGAACTGAGACCTGGTGAGGGGGGAAAAAAAAATGTGTTTATTCGGATGTTGTTAGGATTGCAGCCTGGAAAGCACAAATCCAGAGCAGGGGGTGAAGGGGAGGGGATACACACTTTATTTGTATTTCACTGGATCACAAAATGAGGGAGGCTTATAAAACCAAAATCCCACCAGGTTACATAAATTGTATGTCAAGAATTAGGATTGGTGCTGGCAAGAAGTAAAGGTTCTTGTTAAGCAAGAATTGGTTGGGGTTGAGAATAATTACATAGTTGCAAGGCAGGGGGGACTTTGAAACTACAAGGTTGCAGCTAACAGCAACTAGCAGAAACGGTTTTGAAAATCCTTGGTGGTATCCTTGCTGTAGACACAGTTGAGAGAAAATTCAAGTTCTTAGTAATGTAGGAGCATGTCTAAAACCCTATCTACAATGGCCACCTGGCTCTATTTTGGAGGCTGTAAACATAGTTACTCCATTTTGATTTGTAAATGATCTTAAATTTGTCATCACTACCACAGGTTCATTAACAACCATGATTCCTGGAATAACATTCTACATCTATTTCTGCCTCATTGACTATGCCAAAGCCTTTGAATGTGCGGATCACAAGAAACTGTGGAACATTCTGACAGAGATAGGAATACCAGACCACCTGACCTGCCTCTTGAGAAACCTATATGCAGGTCAGGAAGTAACAGTGAGAACTCAACATGGAACAACAGACTGGTTCCAAATAGGAAAAGGAGTATGTCAAGGCTGTATATTGTCACCCTGTTATTTAACTTCTATGCAGAGTACATCATGAGAAAGGATGGGCTGGAAGAAGCACAAGCTGGAATCAAGATTGCTTGGAGAAGTATCAATAACCTCAGATATGCAGATGACACACTTATGGCAGAAAGTGAAGAGGAACTAAAAAGCCTCTTGATGAAAGTGAAAGAGGAGAGTGAAAAGGTTGGCTTAAAGTTCAACATTCAGAAAATGAAGATCATGGCATCTGGTCCCATCACTTCATGGCAAATAGATGGGGAAACAGTGGAAACAGTGTCAGACATTATCTTTTTGGGCTCCAAAATCACAGCAGATGCTGATTGCAGCAATGAAATTAAAAGACGCTCACTCCTTGGAAGGAAAGTTATGACCAACCTAGGTAGCATATTCAAAAGCAGAGACATTACTTTGCCAACAAAGGTCCGTCCAGTCAAGGCTACGGTTTTTCCTGTGGTCATGTATGGATGTAAAAGTTGGACTGTGAAGAAAGCCGAGCACCGAAGAATTGATGCTTTTGAACTGTGGCGTTGGAGAAGACTCTTGAGAGTCTCTTGGACTGCAAGGAGATCCAACCAGTCCATTCTAAAGGAGACCAGTCCTGGGTGTTCATTGGAAGGATTGATGCTGAAGCTTAAACTCCAATATTTTGGCCACCTCATGTGAAGAGTTGACTCATTGGAAAAGACTCTGATGCTGGGAGGGATTGGGGGCAGGAGGAGAAGGGGACGACAGTGGATGAGGTGGTTAGATGGCATCACTGACTCGATGGACATGAGTTTAAGTAAACTCTGGGAGTTGATGATGGACAGGGAGGCCTGGCATGCTGTGATTCATGGGGATCGCAAAGAGTCAGACACAACTGAGCAACTGAACTGAACTGAAGACCAAAGTAAGGATTTCGGTAGACCTAACATTATACCTGCCATCTGTTTTCTGGGGCATGCAGTTCAGTATTGGAGAAGGAAATGGCAACCCACTCCAGTGTTCTTGCCTGGAGAATCCCAGGGACAGGGGAGCATGGCGTGCTGCTGTCTATGGGGTCTCACAGAGTTGGACACGACTGAAGCGACTTAGCAGCAGCAGCAGGAGCAGCAGTTCAGTATATTACAAGTAAAATACTGAAATTACTATATTGTAACTTACCTGACCTCTTAGAAACCAGTATGCAGGTCAGGAAGCAACAGTTAGAACTGAACATGGAACAACAGACTGGCTCAAAACTGGGAAAGGAGTATGTCAAGGCTGTATATTGTCACCCTGCTTATCTAACTTATATGTAGAGTACATCATGCAAAATGCTGATTGGATGAAGCACAAGCTGAAGTCAAGATTGCCAGGAGAAATAATCAATAACCTCAGCTACCCAAATGACACCACCCTTATGGCAGAAAGCAAAGAGGAACCAAAGAACCTCTTGATGAAAGTGAAAGAGGAGAGTGAAAAAGTTGGCTTAAAGCTCAACATTCAAAAAATTAAGATCATGGCATTCAGTCATCATTTCATGGCAAAGAGATGAGGAAAGAATGGAATCAGTGATAGACTTTATTTTCTTGGACTCCAAAATCACTGCAGATGGTGATTGCAGCCATGAAATTAAAAAATGCTTGCTCTTTGGAAGAAAAGCTATGATCAACCTCAACAGCATACTAAAAAGCAGAGACATTACTTTGCCAACAATGGTCTGTCTAGTCAAAGCTATGGTTTTTCCAGTGGTCATATATGGATATGAGAGTTGGACTATAAAGTTGAGTGCTGAAGAATTGATGCTTTTGAACTGTGGTGTTGGAGATGACTCTTGAGAGTTCCTTGGATTACAAGGAGATCCAACCAGTCCATCCTAAAGGAAATCAGTCCTGAATATTGATTGGAAGGATTGTTGCTGAAGTCAAAGTTCCAATAATGTGGCCACCTGATGTAAAGGGTCAACTCATTGGGAAAGACCCTGATGCTGGGAAAGACTGAGGGAAGAGGAGGATGAGATGGTTGGATGGCATCACCAACTCAATGGACATGAGTTTGAGCAAATTCCGGGAGACAGTGAAGGACAGGGAAGCCTGGTGTGCTGCAGTCCATGGGGTTGAAAAGAATTGGACGGGACTTAAGAGAGTGAACAACTACAACATATTAGTAAGAGTAGGGATAGTAGACTAATTGTAGAGAGAAGATAATGTTGATTACTCAGTAATGTAACAAGAACAAATCCGACCTCCATATTGGAGCTATTCCTTTGTGCTCTGTTGTCTGTGCTTAGTCATGCTGGCTCTGCACTTTTCTAAAAGAACGTTGCCTGAAGCCTGAAGTATACATAGTAGCCCTTTCTCAAGGCTCTGCTTCCTAGACTTGACCTTTAAAATCTTAACACTTTGTCATTCACATAGACATAAAAAGCTGTAAACAGAAAATAACATTTTTCTTTTTGGAGGTTTACAGGAACATAGTGACCAGACCTAGTGGACAGCTTCAGGAACAAAGGATTATCACATCCCCTCTGGCATCTTGGTAACATCAAGAAGTCTGCAAAATCAGCCACACCTCCTCCCCCTTTTTGTGTAAAAGAAGCCTGAATTCTAACTCAGATAAATTGGCTCTTTAGGACTTCAACTACTAAGTCTGCTGACTTTCTGAATGAAGCCACTATTCCTTTCTCCAACACCTTGTCTATTTATTGGGCTGTTTTGTGGTGAGCAGTACAAGCTTAGACTTGGTAACATTTTTGGGTTTTAATCTTTTAAAAAAGATTTAAAACTTTAAAAATATCAACATGCTTTTTATTCCCTATTAAATGCAATGCAAAAATAAAACTATATCATGTGTGTGTGTATGCTGCTACTGCTGCTGCTAAGTCACTTCAGTCGTGTCCGATTCTGTGCGACCCCATAGACTGCAGCCCACTAGGCTCCGCCGTCCCTGGGATTCTCCAGGCAAGAACACTGGAGTGGGTTGCCATTTTCTTCTCCAAAGCATGAAAGTGAAAAGTGAAAGTGAAGTCGCTCAGTCGTGTCTTGACTCTTCGCAACCCCATGGACTGCAGCCTACCAGGCTCCTCCGTCCATGGGATTTTCCAAGCAAGAGTACTGGAGTGGAGTGCCATTGCTTTCCCCGGTGTGCATGCTAAGTCACTTCAATTGTGTCCAACTCTTTGTGACCTTATGGTCTTTAGCCCACTAGGTTCCTCTCTTCATGGGATTCTCCAGGCAAGAATACTGGGGTGGATTGGCATGCCCTCCTCCAGGGGTTTTTCCCAATCCAGGGATCAAACCTGTGTCTCCTGCATTACAGGCAAATTCTTTACCACTGAGTCACTGGGGAAGCCCCAAAACTATGTAATTCCCTATTAAATACAATGTAAAAACAATATTTCACATCACCCCTGACTGAAGTTGAAATCGTCTACAGTTCTTGACTACCTGAGTCCCAATTTAGAGGATTAACAAAGGAAGGATGCTCTTGCAGTCAGCATCTGATGCTCTGCATGAATTTCCCATCCATCAGCTCTAAAGGCTGTCATATACCTTTTTATAATCTTTTCAGGGGTAAAATGAATATTTAGAAAAAGCTTTAGCCCTGTTCTAACTGTTGCTTCTTGATTTGCACATAGGTTTCTCAAGAGGCAGGTCAGGTGGTCTGATATTCCCATCTCTTGAAGAATTTTCCACAGTTTCTTGTGACCCACACAGTCAAAGGCTTTGGCATAGTCAATAAAGCAGAAATAGATCTTTTTCTGGAACTCTCTTGCTTTTTTGATGATCCAGGGGATGTTGGCAATTTGATATCTGGTTCCTCTGCCTTTTCTAAAACCAGCTTGAACATCTCAAAGTTCACAGTTCACGTATTGTCAAAACCTGGCTTGGAGAATTTTGAGCATTATTTTACCAGCATGTAAGAGGAGTGCAATTGTATGGTAGTTTGAGCATTCTTTGGCATTGCCTTTCTTTGGGAGTCTGACACTGTTTCCACTGTTTCCCCATCTATTTCCCATGAAGTGATGGGACCAGATGCCATGATCTTTGTTTTCTAAATGTTGAGCGTTAAGACAACTTTTTCACTCTCCACTTTCACTTTCATCAAGAGACTTTTTAGTTCCTCTTCACTTTCTGCCATAAGGATGCTGTCATCTGCATATCTTAGGTTATTGATATTTCTCCCGCCAATCTTGATTCCAGCTTGTGCTTCTTCCAGCCCAGCGTTCCTCGTGATGTACTCTGCATAGAAGTTAAATAAGCAGGGTGACAGTATACAGCCTTGACGTACTCCTTTTTCCTATTTGGAACCAGTCTGTTGTCATGGCATCTGGTCCCATAGCTTCATGGCCAATAGATGGGGAAACAGTGGAAACAGTGTCAGACTTTCTTTTTGAGGGCTCCAAAATCACTGCAGATGGTGATTGCAGCCATGAAATTAAAAGACGCTTACTTCTTGGAAGGAAAGTTATGACCAACCTAGATAGCATATTAAAAAGCAGAGACATTACTTTGCCAACAAAGGTCCGTCTAGTCAAGGCTATGGCTTTTCCAGTGGTCATGTATGGATGTGAAATTTGGACTGTGAAGAAAGCTGAGCGCCAAAGAATTGATGTTTTTGTACTGTGGTGTTGGAGAAGACTCTTGAGAGTCCCTTGGACTGCAAGGAGATCCAACCAGTCCATCCTAAAGGAGATCAGTCTTGGGTGTTCTTTGGAAGGACTGATGCTAAAGCTGAAACTCCAATATTTTGGCCACCTCATGCAAAGAGTTGACTCATTGGAAAAGACTCCAATGCTGGGAGGGTTTGGGGGCAGGAGGAGAAGGGAACAACAGAGGATGAGATGGCTGGATGGCATCACAGACTCAATGGACATGAGTTTGGGTGAATTCTGGGAGTTGGTGATGGACAGGGAGGCCTGGCATGGTGTGATTCATGGGGTTGCAAAGAGTCAGACACGACTGAGCGACTGACTGAACTGAACTTAACCCTGTTCGGAGAAGGCAATGGCACCCCACTCCAGTACTCTTGCCTGGAAAGTCCCATGTATGGAGGGTCCTGGTAGGCTGCAGTCCATGGGGTCCCTAAGAGTAAGACACGGCTGAGCAACTTCACTTTCACTTTTCCCTTTCATGCATTGGAGAAGGAAATGGCAACCCACTCCAGTATCCTTGCCTGGAGAATCCCAGGGACAAGGGAGCCTGGTGGGCTGCTGACTATGGGGTAGCACAGAGTCGGACACAACTGAAGCAGCTTAGTAGCAGCAATAGCAGTTAGCCCTGCTAAACCCTATAGAAACCAGTATATGCACAGTAAGATTCCTACACAAAATAATTTCAACTAAATAATCTATAAATTGTATTTACCTACTCCTTTTCAAACATCATACAGTAAAAAGGGCTGTATCAATCTTTTTTTTTTTTACTATCTTGTTTAGGAACTGAAGACATAATCTTAATATCCACCATTCCCATAAAGAAAGAAGGGGGGAAATATCATATAGCTGATATCAGAAATAATGGAGGGGGCTTCCCAGTTGGCTCAGTGGTAAAGAAGCTGGCTATCAATGCAGGTGACGTGGGTACAATCCCTGGGTTGGTAAGATCCCCTGCAGGAGGAGATGGCCACCTGTTCCAGTATCCTTGCTGGGCAAATCAGAAAATCCCATGGAGAGAGGAGCCTGGTGGGCTACAGTCCACAAAGTCACAAAAAGTCAGCCATGACTGAGCATGTCCTTGCCTTGCATGGCATAGCATATTATATAAAGAAAAATGGTTAAGTAAAAAAAAATAGCAAATTAAAAAATTATATTAATAAAAAAAGACAATGGAGAGACTTTAACGAAAAAGTCCTCTGTAACAACAATAATGAAAATTTCCTAGAAGCAAAAATAAAAGTATGTAGCCTATGCAAGAAGTAGTACTGTCAGCACAGAGGGTTGAAGGCGTTGATATTTCCAAGGATGAGAATAAGAGAGAATCCAGACCAGCAACCATAGAGGCTAAAAGAATACTTCACTCACCGGATTACAGGAGGAACAATAGAGTCCACAAAGGGAGACAATTGAAATGCTAAAAGAATAACAGCAACATGCTGGTTATAAGAGGTTACGATTGTACAAACGTCAAGGACCCAGCAGAGAGTTCTTGGAAAATGAGAAATGAGAAAAAGGTTAACAGATGTGTGAATAAGAAATTTAGAAAATGGTCTCCTTGAGAAGAATTTCAATAGAATGTGTGGAAATAGAAACTATTTTTCAGGAGTCTATGAGGGAAAATGGTGAAGAAATTAAGGTAGCAAAAAAAGTGCCTATTATGTAAAAAGACTGGCAATGCAGCCAAGGAAAATGCCACAGAATTGCCAATGCAGTTAAAAAGAATTGTACCTAGACTTGTAAACACACAAGTATTCCCTGCCAAGTCACTTTCAGACATAGCCAAATACTGATTTCATCCCAGCTGTTGTCAGAATTTTCAAGAGTGAATTAGTGAAGTGTTAATTAACAGATTTTTCAAAATTTATGTTTTGATGCTCACTATCTAGATTTCTATTTTATCAAAGAACTTCGTAGGATCAGAGTAACAATAATTTTTTTCTTTTTTTTTGGTTGTGATAATTAGAATAAGTTGGATAGTTAAACTAAGTTTCAAGATATGGGATTTTCAGATAGTACTTAGCATTGCCCTGGGTCCTAAATTTGTGGCAAAATAAAAGCCATCAAAAACTGAAGCTTCACAAATCTAAATGTAATTTTTATGTGCAAAGAAAATTTGCTATTTAAAGCGAATCTATTTTTCTAGCTTCATCCACATTTAACATTACTTTTAAACACCTCTATGTTTTTTCATGCACATTTAGAAGCAAGCAGCTGCACATATGTACACAATACTTGGAAATGCAGCTTGAATATTCCTTAAACTGCAGGTTTTCCGTGTCAGTAACACATAAAGCCAAGCTCACCGACTTTGACCTCGTATACTCACTTTTCTCTCCAGCCATCAGGACAATAGTTTTCTTTTCTTGGGTTATTTTTCAGGAGAGGGAATTCCAGGAATTTTTAGTTTGACCTTGCCAACTTTTTTCCCCTCCGAATCTGTAAGCACTTCCACAAGGCCAGATCAGGATGAGTTTCTTCATCACAGTGGCTGCCAACACAAATGCTAATTTGGTAGCACATGGTACAACTCAGAGATCTCAATGATGCCTGTTTTTGTAAAGAGGGAACATAACCACTCTCATTCATCTGTGCATTGTCTTTTGCTGTTTTTCCTGCTACAACAACAGAGTTAAGGAAGTGAGACAGTGACCATATGATCCTTGAAGCCAAAAACATTTACTATTTGACCCCTGAAGTAAATGAGTTGGATAGCAGTAAATAAAAGTGAATGGCAGGGACTGTGATGAACTAATAAAGGTGTTTTACATTTAAAGGGCTTAGCAATTACTACCATGCAGAAAAAAGCAGGCACAGCTTACCAAATTCAATATTTGAAAAAACATAGAAATTCAGATTTCATATGAAATCTTCAAATTGTTAAAGTGTCAGCTACTAATCCAACTTTTTAAATGAATGAAACCAAACAAAATTAATCTACTACCTAGATCTATCCTTTTACAACCTCTTAATAGCTACGTGGTATCTCTGTGTGTCTCAGTTTCTCATCAGCAAGCTGCCAACTTTCCAAAAATACCAACAAAGTAAACCCTGCTGATTAAGCAGAACTGGAATTTTTGCTTGCCTTCACTAAAGAAAGCAAGAACAGAGTCCAAGCCCTGTCTTGGAGAGGGGAGAGAAAAGGCAATAAGATTGGGCAGTGGTGGGGGTCGGGGGGAAGGTTGGGGAGGTCCTGTTTTAAGGTGTGTCTTTCAGGGTTGGGGGTGATAGGAATAAAGCAAATCTGTGACATAGTGTAGGATCAGTGGGCACAAAGGGGAGGCCTTAGATTTGATGAACCTGGTGAAACTATCTGTTGTCCTGAAAAGGGGATATTTACTATGATGAGAGCTGTTGAATAGTCTATCATTTGGACAAATTGATTTGTAGTAAGCACTTGAAACAACAAAAAGTTACTTTCAACTGCATCTTCCTGGGCAAGAATTTCTTGAGATGGTAAATTAGCTCTGTCACTGTGAATGATTTCAGTTCTCAGACCCCCCTCTTGTGATTACTCTTCAGGTGACCCTTAAGGATACACTGTTAAATGTGAGAACAAAAGCAATCCTATTTTTACCATTGTGTGAGCTGTCATGACTGCACATGAAGTTTTAAGGGATGACCATTTTAACTTCTAAAAAGAATCAGATTTCCCTGTACTCACTTGTTGGATCATTTTGAGGAACAGTATCTAGGGGACAGCAGCTATGCATCAGCATTTAAGACTGTGGAGACCAGAGAGCTGAACATAGGAAATGGATACCAAGAGAAGGATTATGATCAGAATTCATATGTAGTGTAATTCTCAACCTGGAGCCAAGATTGTTCTTGGTCAAGTAAGTCAAGAAATGAGTCAAGAGGGTATATCCAAGACCCAGTCTGAAGAAACCCAGACCAGAAATGGGGTTATTAGCTATATCACATAATTTCTTTACTATATCCTTCTTCAATACATTTTATAACATTAAAGACCCTGAAGAGGTATAAGCATAACAATCTTCCTTTAAAATAGCATATGTTCCCCCAGTGAGAGGACAAATTATATCCAAAGAGGTTCAGTTCTAAGCTGTCACCTGTCCAATTTCATGACTCTAGCAAGGAGTTCTGTAGGCTTGGTGTTATTGTCTTGTTCCTCACTCATTCTTTGAATCAAAGCCCATAGGAGTCCCCTCCTTTCTGGGCTATTATAAAGCATGAAGTAAAGAAGCTTGAGGATAAAAGAAACAATCCAGAATTCCCCTTAAGAAGCTAGAGTTTCAGTTTTCAAATCAAGGCTCAGGTTGATTTATTCGTTTCCTATTTTGAACTAAGAATCTAATTATCTCTTCTTTAGCAAAAGGAAACTGAAGGGTTAAAAAGTAACCCTAGTGATATCAGGGACCATCCTTAAGGCAGATATTCCATTCCCTAAATTGACAAATCCATTTCTAGCTTGCAAGTAATATAACCAGTTGACTTTTTTACCACAGGTGAATGACCATCATCCAATGTCAACTATCGATTTATTTTCCACCTTTATATGGCTGTCCAATAGTTTTGAATGAAACCTATTAAAGAGAGCATTGTGGGAATGTGTACGTATGTTGTCGCTTCAGCTGTGTCCCACTCTTTGTGACCCCATGGATTGCAGCCCACCAATCCCTCTGTCCATGGGATTCTCCAGGCAAGAATACTGAGTGGGGTGCCGTGCTTCCTCCAGGGCATCTTCCTGACCCAGAGTTTGAACCTGAGTCTCCTACCCCTCCTGCACTGCAGGTGGATTCTTTACTGCTGAGCCACCCAGCAAGTCCCAAGGAGAGCATTGCTGTGCTGTGATGTTGCTTGAGTCATGTCTGACTCTTTGAAACTGTATGCACTGTAGCTAGGCTCCTCTGTCCATGGGGATTCTCCAGGCAAGAATACTGGAGTGGGTTGCCGCGCCCTCCTCCATGGGATCTTCTCCTCCCAGGGATCAAAAAAGAGAGCATTAAGTAAATCTAAAAGTCGAATTTAACCAGCATATCTGACTTGTGAGGTCTGTCGAAGCAAGCATCCTCCAAATAGGCACGTTCTGTTTCCTAGTCCTTTTTAAGTTCTGTGTCTATAGAAGTTCAGTTATGAAAGGTATCTCCCACAACAGCTCCCTGTTCTTGAGAGATAGGAACCTCTCTCTCCAGGTATGAAAATTTTACATTTCTGAATTTCTTGCTCTTTGACCCACCATATTATACACAATCTAAAAAGTCTCTTAATCGTCAAGCTACTTAGAAAATCAAGATTCATACCAAGTGGTACAAAAGGAAAGAAGCTATTTGGGTCCCAAAGGAAAATTCATACAAACCCAAATGTTGGTTAATTTCAATCTTTTAACAACACATAATTAAAATCTAGTCAGGTATTTTACTTGTAGCTGAAATGACTAGTCAGGCAACAAAAGTCAATACTAAGAACAGGGGCTTTACAGATAATTTTTTTAAAAATTAGTCTGACACCAGAGAAAGAGGAAAAGAAATAGGAAAATAAATACCTAAAGTTTACAGATTAAAGCAGGACAGCTTGAACTTCAAATTGTTATCTGAATTTTGCCTCATGGATCTCAGTTGGAAGATACAGTCCATCCTAATTATTTGCTGATTTGATTTTTGCAAAATTTCCCACTCACTAACATTTAATTATGGCTTCCAAATAAATAGGAGAAGGCAATGGCAACCCACTCCAGTACTCTTGCCTGGAAAATCCCATGAATGGAGGAGCCTGGTAGGCTGAAGTCCATGGAGTTGCAAAGAGTCGGACACGGCTGAGCGACTTCACTTTCACTTTTCACTTTCATGCA
The DNA here is from genome assembly GCF_014754425.2 of Oryx dammah. Taxonomy (NCBI): domain Eukaryota; kingdom Metazoa; phylum Chordata; class Mammalia; order Artiodactyla; family Bovidae; genus Oryx; species Oryx dammah. Next base: position 57,247,243 of record NW_024070192.1, on the reverse strand, counting down.
TTGGAGAAGGCAATGGCAACCCACTCCAGTGTTCTTGCCTGGAGAATCCCAGGGACAGGGGAGCCTGGTGGGCTGCCGTCTATGGGGTCACACAGAATCGGACATAACTGAAGCGACTTAGCAGCAGCAGCAGCAGCCAAACCAATATCCATGGGGCTTTTGTGGTAATTTTTGGACATTTCTGGACATTCCCATTACAGCAGAAAACCTAAGTCTTCCAACATGCTCCTTCCAAGTTAAGGCTGAGCATAGTGAAACTCTACCTTCTTGTTTAGCTCTCATAGTGTTAACAAGATTCCTTCTGTTTTCTATTCAGTGCCATGTAGTTAGGTTTGCTTTTTTTTTTTTTTTTTCCATTTTGGGCTTTTTATTGATGATTTTACTTAGTTAAAATGGCCCCAAGCACAGTGCTGAAATGCTGTTTACTGTTCCTAAGTCCAAGAAGACTTTGATGCCTGCACCCAGGAAGAAACTATACACATCAGATAAGACATGATTCATGATACTACTGACTTCAGAATTTAATATTTATGAATCGACAATAGATAGTAAGTATCTTGACACAGACACACACACACAGCCAAGTCATGTAATGGTCAATTGACAAAAAAATGTTACCAAAGACCTGAAGGGATTTAAACCTATATTTCAATAAAGGAGTTGTTCAGTATTAATTAATTCAGTGTTCATGGCAACTTTTTAGAATATAGCTATCATGCTATTGAGAATCTACTGTATCAACACCTCTTGTATGTTCAGTCCCTCAGTCGTGTTATACTGTTTGCAACTCCATGTACTGTAGCCCACAGGGCTCCTCTGTCCATGGAAAAATACCAGCAAAAATACTGAATTGGGTTGCCATTTCCTCCTCTAGGGATTGTCCCCACACAAAGATTGAACCTGAATCTCCTGTGGCTCCTGCACTGGCAGGCAGTTTCTTTAACAGTGAGCCACCTGGGAAGCATCAATATCTCATACCACCATCTATTTTTTCCAAATGTCTTGAGTAAAAAAGTTTTCTTCCTCCAAAGATTGATTCTTAGTGGGAAATATGACTGTAACTTCTGACTCAAAAAAAAAAAAAATCAAGTAGATAAACAATTTTATTTAAAATTCTTCCTATTGCTACAAAATTTTGGTCAACAATAGAGATTCATGTTATTTAAACCTCAAGATACCTCAACTATTTGGATAAGACTTTTGCTGTACTTATTTCATAGGATTTATAAGAATTTATACCACTCTTTACTATCACTATTCATTTATCAGTCAGTCCTAAAGGAAATCAGTCTTGAATATTCATTGGAAGTACTAATGCTAAAGCTGAAACTCCAATATTTGGTCACCTGCTACGAAGAACTGACCCACTGGAAAAGACCTTGTTGCTGGGGAAGGAGACAACAGAGGGTGAGATGGTTGGATGGCATCACTGACTTGATGGACATGAGTCTGAGTAAGCTCTGGGAGTTGGTGATGCACAAGGAAGCCTGCAAGTGCTGCAGTCCTTGGGGTCATGAAGAGTCGGACACGACTGAGCTACTGAACTGACTGCTGATTCACTTACTGAGTCCTTTTCCTCAAAGGCCTGCTTTCTCAAGCATCTATTTCTTGGCTGCTTTAATCAATAAGAAAATCTATTAGATTCACTTTGATATGCTCTTCCCTGGGGACTCAGATGGTAAAGAATCTGCCTACCACGAGAGAGACCTGGATTTGATCCCTGGGTTGGGAAGATCCCTTGGAGAAGGAAATGGTTACCAATTCCAGTATTCTTGCCTAGAGAATTCCATGGACAGATTAGGCTGGCTGGCTACAGTCCAAGGGGTCCCAGACAGTTGGTCGCAACTGAGCAACTAACACTTTCCATAAAGTGTTGATCTTTGAATCAACTGCCAAACTTCCTTTCTAAAATCCCATGAAGTTATGTTTCCTTCTGAACAATATTAGATGTATGTGCAATTCAAAATTTTAGTATTTTTAAATTCTTATTTTTTTAATTAAATTAATATTTACTAGATTATATTATGCACTGTTCAAACTGTTAAATTGAGTATATTTTTCTAATAAAAGACAATAATCTTTAGTAAGACTTCCATTCTGCTAAATTTACTGAATCCTTTCCTTTACTGTTTTCTTACTATCAGAACATCACTGATTTTTAAAAATATATTTTAAAAAGTACCCATTGCTTTTATCATAAAACTAGCATATCTTATTACACAGAAATGTGAAGAGCTTAGAAATAAAGAGATAAAAAATAAAATTCCTATTTGCTATTCAATTTCCATTCCTTAGAGGAAATCATGGTAAACAATTTTCAGAATGAATATATTCATGTAGTCTATCAATAGGTAAATGCTTTTGTATTCATATGTATGTGTGTATGTTCATGCAGGGGATGAGTTCAGACTTTCCTCAAATGGAAACTTCTTATGAATGTGTTTCTTTTCTTGATATATACCTCTAATTCCCTTCCAAATTTGTAAATAAAAAAGCTGCTCTATCCTTTCTACTTCAACTTTATAATAAATATCCCACTGAATGAATGTGTCATGATTCAATGGGTATTGTTTGTGTATCCAGTAAGACAATAACCTTAAAAATGTAGTTCACTGCTGCTCTTTTTCCAGTATGTTGCTATCATTGCCCATCTTAGCAGGAAATACCCTTCTCTCCCTCTTGAAGCTTCCCTACTGAAATATCTAAGGATACAGGTGGTTTACTGAAACATCTATATTCCTTTCAGATGCCAAGTGGAGGAAAACTGGAGAGTACAATCAGCCCCCTATTGCCACTTTTGTTGAAAGCTGGTCCTATCACTGTGTATCTACTAGAAATACAACATCTGCTTGGGCTCTGAGTGGTGATTTCAAGGTTGAGTTCCATACTTACATTTGCATTCACAATCTCAGGTGTTCCCAAATCAGGGCTACTGTTGTCTGATGTCTGGGTCTGCTTAGGGATTTTAGTATCAACCCCTTACTGTGTTAGAACTAGACTTTCTTTATGAGTCTCTAGCCTACACCTGGGTGTCACACCCTGGCCTCTGGCCTAAAATCTTTTCTCCAAAGTTATGTTATACCCACCTTAGGGTGAGCTGTCACTTCTGGTCAGAATTCACAACACTCTGACTCTATCAATAAATTTTAATAACATTGTGCTTCAAAAGAAAAAAAAATCAAACAAGTTGGGATCTCAATACAGTTGGGTTCCACCCAACAGATTATGCAACTGCTATGAAAATGCACCCCATTTATTCCCATGAACCAGCCTTTCAGTATGGAGCAGTGTTTAGGGAGGCCAGGCCACACAGACTTGCTACAGACTTTCTTAACAGTTAAGCATGCTTTAATTTGGGTAACAAAGGGACCCTCTAAAGTGTTTTCAGAAGAAGTAAAAAGGCATATTTCAAAATTCCACCTTCCCAATCCAAAAAGCAGAAGCAGTTTCACCAAATAAAAGCTTGAAAACTCACTTTACAGGTATTAACTACATTCATTTATAGGAAAGTAATACTTTTATATATTACTTTCAAACTAGTCAGTATCAGTTCAGTCACTAAGTCGTGTCCGACTCTTTGCACCCCCATGAACTGCAGCACGCTGGGCCTCCCTGTCCATCACCATCTCCCAGAGTTTACTTAAACTCATGTCCGTCGAGTCAGTGATGCTATCCATCCATCTCATCCTCTCTCGTCCCCTTCGCCTCCTGCCCTCAATCTTTGCCAGTATCAAGGTCTTTCCAAATGAGTCAACTCTTTGCATCAGGTAGCCAAAGTATTGGAGTTTCAGCTTCAATATCAGTCCTACGAATGAACACCAGGACTGATCTCCTTTAGGATGGACTTGGTGGATCTCCTTGCAGTCCAAGGGACTCTCAAGAGTCTTCCCCAACACCATAGTTAAAAAGCATCAATTCTTCGGTGCTCAGCTTTCTTTATAGGCCAACTCTCACATCCATACATGACCACTGGAAAAACCATAGCCTTGACTAGACGGACCTTTGTTGGCAAAGTAATGTCTCTGCTTTTGAATATGCTATCTAGGCTGGTCATAATTTTCTTTCCAAGGAGTAAACATCTTTTAATTTCATGGCTGCAATCACCATCTGCAGTGATTTTGGATCCCGGAAAAATAAAGCCGGCCACTGTTTCCACTGTTTCCCCATCTATTTGCCATGAAGTGATGGGACGGAATGCCATGATTTTAGTTTTCTGAATGTTGAGCTTTAAGCCAGCTTTTCACTCTCCTCTTTCATTTTCATCAAGAGGCTAGTCAGTATACTTATCATTTGAAAATAGTGTTTTTTTTTTAAGCTCTTTTTTGTTTTGTCAGTTGCAAGTAAAGTTTTAACTTCTTCTTTGCTGCTATCCATATCTCTTATTTTGTGTTCTTATCTAATGGAAATAAGCTAGCTTTTCCATTCAGTGTTAAATGTGACCTTGGGCTCCTTGTTTGTAAATTTAATAGAAATGTTTCTACTGTTTCATAGTAAACATGAGACTGATACTTTCTGAAATAATCACAAGATTTTATTTCTGTTATGCTTTTCATTAACAGATTATTATTTTCACCATTCTTTTTTTTATATAATGAACTGTTTAATCATGCTGCAGTATGTTTTTAATTTATAGCTAACCTCCATAAACTTATTTTTTAGGGTATTTTCATCAAGCTTAATAAGTTAAATTCTATATGTACGTTTTATGTATCCAGTATCAAATTGGCAATCTTCCAAAAAATAAGAATTTTTATATCTATCTGATTTTGCCATGCCTCTGAACCTCACAAATAACATCAGATTAATGAATTCTTTAGAGTTATGAAAGATTTAAGCTGAGAAATATGTACGGCTAGTTGTTCTTTTTTTTTTTTTTTTTTCATTTTAGAAGCTAGTTCTCCAATAACTCAGGCATTTCCAGGTTTTTTTGTTCTGTTTTCTCCTATTCCTTAAAAGTAGTTTTGAGAAGTTGTTTTCCTTTAAAAAAATAATTTTCCCCAAGTTTTAAATTCACCTGTATAATGTTACAAAAAGTGTTCTTTCTGGTTGGGGATTTTTTTCGAGAAGGTGGACTAGATAGATGTGTGCTTATCTCCTCCTGTGAGAGCAACAAAGTTGCAACTAGCTGTCAACAACCATCAACAGGAGGATGCTGGAATCTGCTAAAAAAAAAAAAAAAAAAAAAAAAGATATCCAATGAGACAGCAGGAGGGGCACAATCATGATGAAATCAAATACTGTGACTACTGAGTGGGCAACCCACAAAGTGTAGAACAGTAGTACCAAGGAAGTTCTCCCACTGTTGTGCAGGCTCTGAGCCCCACATCATGCATCCCATCCTGGGCTTCTGGAAAAGGGATTTGAGATCCCCAGGGAATCTGACTTTGAAGACTCAGTTCAGTTCAGTTCAGTTCAGTTGCTCAGTCATGTCTGACTCTTTGCGACCCCATGAATTGCAGCACGCCAGGCCTCCCTGTCCATCACCAACTCCTGGAGTTCACTCAAACTCACGTCCATCGAGTCACTGATGCCATTCAGCCATCTCATCCTCTGTCGTCCCCTTTTCCTCCTGTCCCCAATTACTCCCAGAATCAGAGTCTTTTCCAATGAATCAACTCTTCGCATGAGGTGGCCAGAGTACTGGAGTTTCAGCTTTAGCATCATTCCTTCCAAAGAACACCCAGGGCTGATCTCCTTCAGAATGGACTGGTTGGATCTCCTTGCAGTCCAAGGGACTCTCAAGAGTCTTCTCCAACACCACAGTTCAAAAGCATCAATTCTTCAGTGCTCAGCTTTCTTTACAGTCCAACTCTCACATCCATACATGACCACAAGAAAAACCATAGCCTTGACTGGACGGACATTTGTTGGCAAAGTAATGTCCCTGCTTTTCAATATGCTATCTAGGTTGGTCATAACTTTTCTTCCGAGGAGTAAGCGTCTTTTAATTTCATGGCTGCAGTCACCATCTGCAGTGATTTGGAGTCCAAAAAAATTAAGTCTGACACTGTTTCCACTGTTTCCCCATTTATTTCCCATGAAGTGATGGGACCAGATATCATGATCTTCATTTTCTGAATGTTGAGCTTTAAGCCAACTTTTTCACTCTCCACTTTCTCTTTCATCAAGAGGCTTTTTAGTTCCTCTTCACGTTCTGCCATAAGGGTGGTGTCATCTGCATATGTGAGATTATTGATATTTCTCTCAGCAATCTTGATTCCATGATGTACTCTGCATAGAAGTTAAATAAGCAGGGTGACAATATACAGCCCTGATGCACTCCTTTTCCTATTTGGAACCAGTCTGTTGTTCCATGTCCAATTCTAACTGTTGCTTCCTGGCCTGCATACAGGTTTCTCAAGAAGCAGGACAGGTGGTCTGGTATTCCCATCTCTTTCAAAACTTTCCACAGTTTATTGTGATCCACACAGTCAAAGGCTTTGGTGTGGTCATAAAGCAGAAATAGATGTTTTTCTGGAACTCTCTTGCTTTTTCCATGATCTAGTGGGTGTTGGCAATTTGATCTCTGGTTCCTCTGCCTTTTCTAAAACCAGCTTGAACATCTGGAAGTTCACAGTTCACATACTGCTAAAGCCTGGCTTGGAAAATTTTGAGCTTTACTTTACTAGTGTGTGAGATGAGTATAATTGTGTGGTAGTCTGAGCATTCTTTGGCATTGCCCTTCTTTGGGATTGGAATGAAAATGATCTTTTCCAGACCACTGTTGAGTTTTCCAAATGTGCTGGCATATTGAGTGCAGCACTTTCACAGCATCATCTTTCAGGATTTGAAATAGCTCAACTGGAATTCTATCACCTCCACTAGCTTTGTTCGTAGTGATGCTTTCTAAGGCCCACTTGATTTCACATTCCAAGATGTCTGGCTCTAGGTGAGTGATCATACCATCGTGATTATCGTGGTTGTGAAGATCTTTTTTGTACAGTTCTTCTGTGTATTCTTGCCACCTCTTCTTAATATCTTCTGCTTCTGTTAGGTCTATACCATTTCTGTCCTTTACCAAGCCCATCTTTGCATGAAATGTTCCCTTGGTATCTCTAATTTTCTTGAAGAGATCTCTAGTCTTTCCCATTCCATTGTTTTCCTCTATTTCTTTGCATTGATCGCTGAGGAAGAGTTTCTTACCTCTTCTTGCTATTCTTTGGAACTCTGCATTCAGATGCTTATATCTTTCCTTTTCTCCTTTGCTTTTCACCTCTCTTCTTTTCACAGCTATTTGTAAGGCCTCCCCAGACAGCCATTTTGCTTTTTTTGCATTTCTTATCCATAGGGATGGTCTTGATCCCTGTCTCCTGTACCATGTCACGAACCTCTGTCCATAGTTCATCAGGCACTATATATATCTATCAGATCTAGGCCCTTAAATCTATTTCTCACTTCCACTGTATAATCATAAGGGATGTGATTTAGGTCATACCTGAATGGTCTAGTGGTTTTCCCTACATTCTTAAATTTAAGTCTGAATTTGGCAATAAGGAGCTCATGATCTGAGCCACAGTCAGGTCCGAGTCTTGTTTTTGCTGACTGTATAGAGCTTCTCCATCTTTGGCTGCAAAGAATATAATCAATCTGATTTTGGTGTTAATCATCTGGTGATGTCCATGTGTAGAGTCTTTTCTTATGTTGTTGGAAGAGGGTGTTTGCTATGACCAGTGCATTCTCTTGGCAAAATTCTATTAGCCTTTGCCCTGTTTCATTCCATATTCCAAGGCCAAATTTGCCTGTTACTCCAGGTGTTTCCTGAATTCCTACTTTTGCATTCTAGTCCCCTATAATGAAAAGGATGTTTTTTGGGGGGTGTTAGTTCTAAAAGGTCTTGTAGATCTTCATAGAACCGTTCAACTTCAGCTTCTTCAGTGTTACTGGTTGGGGCATAGACTTGGATTACTGTGATATTGAATGGTTTACCTTGGAAACGAACAGAGATCATTCTGGCATCTTTGAGATTTCATCCAAGTACTGCATTTCGGACTGCTTTGTTGACCATGATGGCTACTCCATTTCTTCTAAGGGATTCCTGCCCACAGTAGTAGATATGATGGTCATCTGAGCTAAATTCACCCATTCCAAGGCTAGCAGAAACTGATTACAGGATTTCCACAGGACTAGGAAAAACAGACTTCATTCTTGGAGGGCATAAATGAAATCTTGTGTGCACCAGGACATAGGAGAAAGGAGCTGTGAGCTCATAGGAGGCTGAACCAGACCTACCTGCTAGCATTGGAGGAGCCCCTGCAGAGGTGTGGATCAGCAGTGGGTCACCACAGGGACAGAGCACTGGCAGCAGCAGTCCTGGGAGATGCCCCTTGGTGTAAGCTGTTTTGGAGATTGCCTTTCATAGAGCCTGTATTGTGGTGCTGGAGAAGACTCTTTTGAGAGTTCCTTGGACAGCAAGGGGAACCAACCAGTCAATCCTAAAGGAATTCAACCCTGCATATTCATTGGAAGAACTGATGCTGAAGCTCCAATATTTCAGCCACCTGATGCAAAGAGCCCACTCATTGGAAAAGACCTTGATGTTAGGAAAGATTAAGGGCAAGAGAAGAAGGGGCAGCACAGGATGAGATGGTTGGATGACATCACTGACTCAATAGACATGAGTCTGAGCAAACTCTAGGACATAGTGAAGGATAGGGAAATAGATAGAGTCAAATATGACTTAGCCACTGAACAACAACAAAAGAGCCTGTAGACTCCAGAGCTGGGTTGCCTCAAGGCAAACAACTAACAGGGATGCAGTGCAACCCCATCCATAGGCAGCTAATTGGATTAAAGTTTTGCTGAGCAAGACCCTATCCACTAGAGCAAGATCCAATTTTACCCACTGCAGTTTTGTCCCTCCCATCAAGAAGCTTACATAAGCCTCTTAGCTTTATCCACCAGAGGACATAAGAAAAAGCAAGGAAAACTACAATCTTGCAGCTGCCACATCACAGAAAACCACATCACAGAAAGTTAATTAAAATGAAAATCCAAAAGGTTATGTCCTTGATGAAGGGACAAGATAAAACCCCAGGAAAACAACTAAATGAAGTGGGCTTCCCTTGTGGCTCAGCTGATAAAGAATCTGCCTGCAATGCAGGAGACCTGGGTTCAATCCCTGGGTTGGGAAGATCCCCTGGAAAAGGGAAAGGCTACTCACTCTAGTATTCTGGCCTGGCGAATTGCATGAAAAGAGGAACCTGGTAAGTTACAGTCCATGGGGTCACAAAGAGTCAGACAGGACTGAGCAACTTTGACTAAGCAGAAGTAGAGATAGACAACCTTTCAGAAAAAAGAAGATAATCATAGTGAAGATGATCCAGGATCCTGGAAAAAGAATAGAGAAGATTCAGGAAGTGTTTACCAAAGATTTAGAGGAATTAAGGAACAAACTAGCAGAGATGAACAATACACTACAAAGAATCAACAGCAGAATAACTGAGGCAAAAGAATGGGTAAGTCACTTAGAGCACAAAACAATGGATATCACTGCCACAAAACAGAATAAAGAATAAAAATACATGAAAATAGCCTTAAAACCTCTGGGACAACATTAAATGCACCAACATTCTCATTACAGGGGTCCCAGAAGGAGAAGAGAGAGAGAAAGGACCCAAAAAAATAGTTGAAGAGATAATAGCTGAAAACTTTCTGAACATCAGAAAAGAAATAGTCAACCAAGTCCAAGAAGCATAGAGATTTCCAGGAAGGAGAAACCCAAGGAGGAGCACAACAAGACACACAGTAATCAAAAAGACAACAATTAAAGACAAAGATAAAAAACTAAAAGCAACAAAGGAAAAATAACAAATAACATATAAGAGAACTCCTGTAAGGTTATCAGCTGATTTCTCAACAGAAACTCTACAGATCAGAAGGAAATGGCATGATATATTTAAAATGATGAAAGGGAAGAACCTACAACCTAGAATATTCTACCCAACATGACTCTGGTTCAGATTTAACAAAGAAATCAAAATCTTTACAGATAAGCCAAAGCTAACAGAATTCAGCATCACCAAACCAACTTTACAACAATGCTAAAGGAACCCCTCTAGGCAGGAAACACAGGAGAAGGAAAAGGTCTACAAAATTTAATCCAAAACAATTAAGGAGATGATAATAGGCTCATACATATTGTAAACTACCTTAATCTTAAATGTAAATGGGTTAACACACTGCTGCTAAGTTGCTCCAGTCGTGTCCGACTCTGTGTGACCCCACAGACGGCAGCCCACCAGGTTCCGCCGTCCCTGGGATTCTCCAGGCAAGAGCACTGGAGTGGGTTGCCATTTCCTTCTCCAATGCATGAAAGTGAAAAGTGAAAGTGAAGTCACTCAGTGGTGTCCAACTCTTTGCGACCCCATGGTCTATAGCCCACCAGGTTCCTCCATCCATGGGATTCTCCAAGCAAGAGTACTGGAGTGGGTTGCCAACCCCCCTCAAGTTGTAGGTAATTATTTTATATTGTTAGGTTAACCATGTCTCCATTATGGCTTGCAGTTGTAACTATTTTTTATTTTTTGTCTGGCTATTGATAATGAAAACTGATGAACATCTTTTACCACTGTGATTATGTAACTATTATTCATTTAATATCATTGTATCATGATTGGTCAAAAGAAAATAACAGAATTCTATATCACTAAAGCTACTTACTATTTAATGGAAAAATCTGTAATCACTTTTTAAAATCCAAATGCACATTAGAATTATCTTACTTTTTGAAAAAGAAAAATGCCCAGGTATTATTTTTCTTTCCAAAACTGTAGATGTGATCCTAATAAGCATCCATGCTTAAAAACAACGGTACTATATGATGATATTTTACTTTTATCTAGTTTGTTTCACTTTTTCTATTTTGTAATTAGTGCTCCCATTTCAATTAGTTTATATTTTTCCAATTTCTCTCTTTTTTTGTCATTATTTCTCAAGTCTTTATCAAATGCAGTTGAAAAGGTCTTGTATATATATACATATAGTATGTATAATATGTATATTTTAGAAAGCTTATGAATTTTTGCCTAGCTAAAAAAAAAATTGTTTTGATTCCACTTGTTTGTTGAGTATGAATAGAATGCTAGATTTCTTATTTCTATTGACCCAAAATTTCGATATAGTTCTGTCATCTAGTGTTACTGCTAAAAGTCTAGATAGCTTATTATCTTATTGATTAAAAAAAAAATATGAATGAGGTTGAAACTTCTAATTCAGTTCTGAGAACTGAATGCATGTGTCTGACTCCTCTGACTCTTTGAGACCTCATGGTAGAAAGAAATACTATGCTGTAAAAAGAGAATTTAACATGTGATACAGTATTAATGAGGATGAAATGGTTGGAGGGCATATTGATTCAATGAACATGAACTTGGGCAGACTCTGGGGAGATGGTAAGGCTCAGAGAAACCTAGTGTGCTGCAGTCCATGAAGTCACAAAGAGTCAGGCATGACTTGGTGACTAACAACAATAGCAACAGTATTATTAACTAAAGTGAAGATTTTGTTCAAATTTCACAAAATTTATGCTAGTGTCCATTTTTTTTTGCATACCTTATTCAAGATTCTGCATTGTATTTACTTATGTTGAACAGCTTCATTTGCATGCGACAAATTTTGATAAATTCTCCTTTCACTTCTTTCTGTTACAAATATTTCCAAAATTTCCTTGTTATGACTTCTTAGATACACTCATCATTTAAAAGTAGAATTTAATTTCCAAATACATGGGGTTTTAAAAGTGTCTTTGATATTAATTTACTCATTTTTAGATTAATTTCTCATTTAAATGCTTTCTTCTCTGCAATCATCCTCTGTGTTTTTTCAGTCTTTTAACTTTTTTGAGGCTTTCAATGGCTAAGTCAAAAACTCTCTTGGTAAATTTCCCACTGCACTTGAAAATATGTGAGTCAGTTTCAAATATCTTTTGATATTGATTTCCAACATAATTCCACAGTGATAAGAAAATAGACTATGTATGATTTCAACACTTTTACACCATGAACTTTTAGCACCTGTTATATGTCTCTAGATATGTTCTTGTCTCTTTGTTTACAGTATATGTGAACTTGAATAAAATTTATATCCAACTATTGTGTGAAAATTGTATAAATCTTAATGATGCTGAATTTGTTCACAGTGCTTTTCAAGTCTACTATATCCCTCCGCATTTCCCTCTAGTCACTCTGCTTATACTAGAGACCTTGATACTGAAATTTCAACTAAAATTTTTAATTTACTTAAAAAAATAATTACAATATATACTGGAAACATATGTAACTTTGTTCTGTTTTTCCAAGTCTTTAGTAAATGTGTTATACTTTCATAATTTATAAACTAAAAAAGAAAGGAAAAATTATTCTATCACATTTCTAAAAATGTTCTATCTATGACTGTTTCTAATTCTGTGTGTTTCTGCTTGCTCTCTCTTTTTCTCTTAATTAGAATAGGCAACTTTCAATATACATCAACACAGACAGTGTGGTAATATGTATACATTAGCCTAAGTTACAATCAAGCTAAAAAAAGTTTATTCAGTTCAGTTGCTCAGTTGGGTCTGACTCTTTGTGACCTCATGGACTGCAGCACACCAAGCTTCCCTGTCCATCACCAACTCCCAGAGCTTATTCAAACTCATATCCATAGAGTTGGTGATGCCATCCAACCATCTCATCCTCTGTCATCCCCTTCTCCTCCTGCCTTTAATCTTTCCCAGCATCGGGGTCTTTTCCAAATAGTTCATTCTTCCCATAAGCTTGCCAAAGTATTGGAGTTTCAGCTTCAGCATCATTTCAGTTCAGTCGCTCAGTCGTGTCTGACTCTTTGCCACCCCATGAATCGCATGCCAGGCCTCCCTGTTCATCACCATCTCCTGGAGTTCACTCAGACTCATGTCCATCGAGTCTGTGATGGCATCCAACCATCTCATCCTCGGTCATCCCCTTTTCCTCCTGCCCCCAATCCCTCCCAGCATCATAGTTTTTTCCAATGAGTCAACTCTTTGCATGAGGTGGCCAAAGTACTGGAGCTTCAGCTTTAGCATCAGTCCTTCCAAAGAAATCCCAGGGCTGATCTCCTTCAGAATGGACTGTTTGGATCTCCTTGCAGTCCAAGGGACTCTCAAGAGTCTTCTCCAACACCACAGTTCAAAAGCATCAATTCATCAGCACTCAGCCTTCTTCACAGTCCAACTCTCATTTCCTTTAGGATTGATTGGTTGGATCTCCTTGCAGTCCAAGAGAGTCTCAAGAGTCTTTTCCAACACCACAGTTGAAAAGCATCAGTTCTTCAACACTCAGCCATTTTCTGATCCAACTCTCACATCCATACATGACTACTGGAAAATCCATAGCTTTGACTATACAGACCTTTGTCAGCAAAGTAACATCTCTGCTTTTTAATATGCTGTCTAGGTTGGTCATAACTTTTCTTCCAAGGAGCAAGCATCTTTTAATTTCATGGCTGCAGTCACCATCTACAGTGATTTTGGAGACCAAGAAAATAAGGTCTCTCACTATTTCCATTGTTTCCCCATCTATTTGCCATGTGATGGGACTGGATGCCATGATCTTAGTTTTCTAAATGTTGAGTTTTAACCCTGCTTTTTCACTCTCTTCTTTCACTTTCATCAAAAGGCTCCTTATTTCTTCTTCAATTTCTACCATAAGGGTGGTGTCATCTACATATCTGAGGTTATTGATATTTCTCCCAGCAACCTTGATTCCAGCTTGTGCTTCATCCAGCCTGGCATTTCACATAATATACTCTCCATATAAATTAAATAAGCAGGTGACAATAAACAATCTTGACATACTCCTTTTCAATTTGGAACCAGTCTGTTGTTCCATGTCCAGTTCTAACTGTTGCTTCTTGACCTGTATACAGATTTCTCAGGAAGCAGGTAAGGTGGTCTGGTATTCCCATCTTTTTCAGAATTTTGCAAGTTTGTTGTGATCCACACAGTCAAAGGATTTGGCATAGCCAATAAAGCAGAAGTAGATGTTTTTCTGGAATGCTCTTGCTTTATCGATGATCCAGCAGATGTTGGCAATTTGATCTGGTTCCTCTGCCTTTTCTAAATCAACTTGAACATCTGGAAGTTGTCGGTTCACATACTGCTAAAGCCTAGATTGAAGGATTTTGAGCATTACCTTGCTAGCATGTGAATTGCATGATTCAACTGTATAGTAATTTGAACATTCTTTGGCATTGTTTTCTTTGAGACTGGAATGAAAACTGACATTTTCCAGTCCTTTGGCCACTGCTGAGCTTTCCAAATTTGCTGACATTTGGATATGCAGCACTTTAACAGCATCATCTTTTAGGACATTAAATAGCTCAGCTGGAATTCCACCATCTCTACTAGCTTTGTTCATACTAATGCATCTTAAGAGCCCACTTGACTTCACACTCCAGGATGTCTGGCTCTAGGTGAGTGACCACACCATCATGGTTATCTGTCATTAACACCTTTTTTGTACAGTTCTTCTGTGTATTCTTGTGAGCTCTATTTTATCATTACAAGGAATTAAATTGTAGATCAGTATGCAACAGATTAGAAAGTAATTTATCATGCCTTGCAAGAGAAGTTTTTAGATTTTGTCCTTTGTTATATTTTTTTTGTTTCTATCTCATTAACCTCTTTTTTCTTTATTTCTTCATCTAATTTCCCTTAAGTTTTCAAAATTATTTTTTCCAATTTAGATTTATTAATAGTTATTTTTGTATTAAATATATTAAAATTTTATAATAAAATTATACAAAATATAAAATATAGTATTAAAATTAAATTTTGTGTTAAATATTGTATTTAATAACTCAAGTGTCTGAGAAATTATTTTTTCTGTGTATAATTTTCAATTATATTTAATTAAATAGCATAGCATATACAAGCTTCAATTACTGTGATTTACGTTTTAATTATTTTCACTTTTTAGACTACTTTAATTCTCATTCAGCAAGTTATTTTATGTACATTTCTAAGCTGTTGTTTTTGTGTTTTTTTCAATTTTTCATTAGTAATTATAGTTTCAATTTATTGAAACTTCACAAATATGACCTTTATTATATAAGTTATGATCATATCAATATTTTTTGAAGTTATTGTGCTTTTTAAAACAGGGATGTGTATGAATAAACTAAACAGAACATTATTTATATATGCACGTACATAAATGAAGAGAAATATACATGTGTATTTCCCCAAAAGGCAAAATACTGTGTATGTATGTGTGTGCACGTCTGTGGGTACATGTGCACACACATTCTATGAGAGATGTGCTTATGTCAATTTCTCTTACCTATTTTTGCTTCTGCTTGCTTTGTTTTTTTGGTTTATGTATTGTGATAGTTTTTTAGTAGCTCTGTAAAGACTTGTGACACTTATATGTTCCTTGTGAATGACATCTTTTTCATCAGAAAGTGCCCCAGTTTGTCTCCTTAAAGGTGTACCTTGCATTCAGTCTTGTCTGATCTTACCACGGCACTCCGATTATCTTTACACACATATGACTTTTATGTTTCTAATGTCAACTCTTGGGAATAAGGGGAAGTTCCCACTTGTCCTTGTCATCATGACCCTCAGTTCTCCACAGTGCCATACAAAGACACACAGGTACATCCAACTTTAGAGGCTACTTCAGCAACTTGCCAGTAAACACAAATTTATAATATCAGAGGAGAATATAAAAAAATATTGGGGTTATGGTCATAATTTTCCTGAGAAAAGCATGTAAACACACTCTCCACACAGTGTCCTCCTCCAACATTTCTTAACTCCTAGGCTTGGTCTCCTCTCCATTAAGCTGCCCTTTCCACAGGGCATTTAAACACTTGTGGTCTCCAAATGTAAATCTCCAGATTCAAATTAGAATCACATATGTGAATTCCTTGTTTCTCAGCCCCCAAATCTGTTCTTCTTCTCTCTTCTTCATCTCGCTAATTGACCTACCTGAAAGTGAAGTGAAAATGTTGGCTGCTCAGTCAGGTTAAACTCTTTGTGACCTCATGGACTGCAGCCCACCAGGCTCATCTGTCCATGGAATTCTCCAGGCAAGAATACTAGAGTGGGTAGCCATTCCCTTCTCCAGGGGAATCTTCCTGAGCCAGGGATTGAACCCTGGTCTCCCACATTGTGGGCAGACTCTTTACCTTATGAGCCACCTGGGAAGCCCAATTGTCCTCCCTATTTGCCCACAACAGACACCTAATTTGCTCCGATCTTCTATTCCTCCACTCCTCATCTCTACGTAATCATTTCTGAGTCTAATGGAGATTGATTCCTGAAGGACTCAAAACTCAACAACCTCTCTTTTCCTCTGCTGCCACTCTCTTTTGGGAATCATTATTCTTTCCCCAACCAGTTATAGAGATCCTTAAAAGCGCAAATCTTGTCATGCTTGCACCTCTACACTTATAATTATTCTACAAATTTGGATCAAATAACACAGCTCCTTGATTCTTGGTAGTTTCTCTAGCCGTTCCTCATACTCGCTCATTCCCTTTATTTTATGCTGTTACAGTGGACCTTTCTATGTATCTGGAATAAGAAATGTTCTCTCCTGTCTCAGGTAAAATGCTGGAAGTTCTTTTCTTTCTCCTCAGACTCCTGTGCTTCATTTTTTTTTCAATCATCGGTAAAATTCAATTTTCAAGGAAGTCTTCAGAGGCCAAATTAGATCTTTGCGCACACACTTCCCAGATGGCAGTCATCATATCTGTAATTGTTCATAATGTGTCTTTCTCACCCTTAGACTTCATGAATGCAAGAGAAATCCTGTCCTGAGCATTGCTATGCTCCCAGCACCTGTCATACTTCCTGAGATGTGAGGGATACTTACTAAGTATTCATCAACTGCAAGAGAAAAATGTAAAATAACTGAAGTAATTAGATGGTGAAGACATATTTCTTTCATTTATTTTTTTGCTGTACTGTTTCTCTTTTAATTTTAAAATACATGAAAGGATTGCTTATCCCAACACACAGAAAACCCATTTGCTTACATGGATTATAAAAATAATCTCCTCTACTCTAAATTAGAAAATGACTGCAGATATCAGAAGCACCTAGGATTGAAAGTTTCTCTCTCCTTAGCTCCTTCTTTTTTATGAAACAATCAGATAGACTCCTGGGACATTACCAGATGATTATATTATGTAGTCTAATCATTTCTAATAACCAAACTTGTGCATGTTCTGCTTTACATGGTTTTAGTCTTATTGCCGGTTTTGATCTGCACCCTAACTGTTGAGTTTGGGCAGTTGTATAAAATTAATCAAATATATTTTCTAACAGAAACCTTAGTGACCAACTGCTTTTTGAAAGAGATAAAGTTACACTTTAAACTATTTTTGATGAGTATAGCATTCAGTAGCAACATTTCTACCCAGTTTTCATCTAAAAGTAAAAATAAGCTAACTGAGATTTAGATGATGTATAAAAGAGAAAACTCTGCTAATGGACTTTTTAAATTCTTATTAAGTGAAGGAAGTGAATGTGAGGAATGTGAGATAAGCTTGTTTATAGAAATGCCAAAAACAACTTTCAACACATGCAGAAAACCCTTTTCTTTGTAATGACATGAGTTGGCTTTATGCTGTGGTTTGACACTTTCCCTGAAGCTTTCTCTATTTTGGTTATAAATAGAGTGGAATAAAATTAGACATTCTTTAAAAAAAACTAATAGGTGGTATATAAGGTTTTTGTCACTGGCCGTGTCTTGGACTTAATTTAAAGGCTTAATATTCTTCGATAGTCTCTAACCCTCCTAGAATCCTTGGAAAGGAATTGGAAATGTCATGCAAAATGATTTGCCAAACTCTAGTACTTGTCTCAGCAAGAAATGGCATTCAAAGTCACCAAATAATGAAATCTAAGTTTATTTTTAAAGCACAAGCATTTTAATATCAGTAAGTTTTGAGAAATCCAGGAGACTGAAAACTAGGCATCCCATCTTTATCTAGTTAAAAAAAAATCCTTTACTGATTACAGTTACAATTTTCAAATGGTGATTTGCTAAATTCCTAGAATCCTATAGATATGCCTCAGCCATTAAAGTAGCCAACAAAGGGGTTAGGGCTTCAACACATGAATTTCAAAAGACATATTCAGTCTATAGCATCTATCTTCATAGAGACATTTGGCTATACAAATCTGATATCTGGAAGAAGGATCTGGGCTAGGGACATAAATTTAGGAGTCATGCAAAAGTAGATAATATTACAAGAGTACCAAATGAAGTCACTCAGTCATGTCTGACTTTGTGATCATGGACTGTAGCCTACCAGGCTCCTCCATCCATGGAATTTTCCAGGCAAGAATATTAGAGTGGGTTGCCATTTCCTTCTCCAGGGTATCTTCCCAACCCAGGGATTGAACCCAGGTCTCCTGCATTGCAGGCAGACACTTTACCCTCTGAGCTACCAGGGAAGCCCTAATGATATTAAATGCCATTAAATCAGGTATGATCACCAAATGGTGAGAAAAGAGATCCAAAAGCCTTGAGCACTGAAATATTTAGAGATTGAGGAGATTAACTGAAACTAATAAGGGACAGTAGGAAGGAATGAACAAAGCGTGCACACAAGGAGAAAGACTTAGCTTTGATCGGGAGCATGGACAGAAATCCAAAGAACCAGAAGAGAAATCAGAGCATATGGTGTAAGCAAGTGAACTGAGGAGTTGGTGGAAACTTGGGAATTTCTTTTTGGCTGCTTCTTTTTTCTCAGTGAAATATAAAGCAAGGTTCTTAGCTGAGAGTGAGGATGAAGAAAAGGTTTTGGCAGGGGTTTGAGGAGAAAAAAGAATGAATGAAATGGTCATTCATCTAGGAAAGCTGGAGACTGAATAAACCAAGAAAATATAGTTGGCCTGCCAGGCAGTACTAAAGACCCACATGAAACCACAGCCATGAATTTAAAAGGAGACCTTTTAATGATTCAGTCCTGTGCAGAGGCAGAGTCCATGGAGAGTTAGGGTTAATCAGGTTTGCAAGTCAGTATGATAAAGAAAGAGAAGGTATGCAAGGAAGAGATTATAATACTTGGATAAAAAGATGTACAGAATAGAGTGAGAGACAGTAAAAATTTCCCTGATGGCTCAGCTGTTAAAGAATCTGTCTGCAATGCAGGAGACCCAGGTTCAAATCCTGGGTGGAGAAGATCCCTTGGAGAAGGAAATGGCAAACCACCCCAGTATCCTTTCCTGGAAAATCCCATGGACAGAGAAGCCTGATGGGCTGCAGTCCACGGGGTCACAAAGAGTCAGGCTCAACTGAGCAACTAACACTTTCACATTCAGGAAGACCCACTGGAGGAGAAAATGGCACATCGAGTAGTCTTGCCTGAAAAATCCCATGGACAGAGGAGCATGGTGGGCTGCAGTACAAAGGGTCACTAAGAGTTGGACATGACTGAGCACGCATCCACACCTGTCTAGAGTAGGGTGAGAGGCAGTAAAAAACGGTGTAGGAGTGATGACTTTTAAGCACAAGTGGGTGAAGGAATGTTAGAGATGGGGGAGCTAGAGGAAGTGAGCTAGGAAACAGCAGATGCTAGTTGAAGAATGGAGAGTTTAAATTGAAATAATGAAGAAATCAGTAGTATTAATTGACAAGGCTGCCACATGGCCGTGGAAAAATTGACTTGTGTACCTGAGAACAAAGATCCCCAGAGGAAAGGAACCTGGAGGCTGAGAAGTAAGCTTTAAGGAGCCAAGTTGTTGTGGAAATGAAGAGGACCGGTACACGATTGTGGGAATTAGTGGGAGAGCGTGAAAGATAAGCTTACTG
The DNA here is from genome assembly GCF_014754425.2 of Oryx dammah. Classification (NCBI taxonomy): domain Eukaryota; kingdom Metazoa; phylum Chordata; class Mammalia; order Artiodactyla; family Bovidae; genus Oryx; species Oryx dammah. The sequence goes on along the minus strand of NW_024070192.1, from coordinate 57,227,459 downwards.
AGGAAGATTCAGATGCAGAGATCGTCTACACAGATTTGCAAATCACCAAGATTATAATAGAACCAGTAGGGAAAAGAATTAAGATCTTCAGAGATTGTACGCAAGTGACCCAATGACTCAAAAATCAGTTTGAAGAAGACTTAAGACTTAAATTTGGGGTTTTTTAGCGAGAAAAAAATAGAGAATAGTCTGGAAGCAGTAATGAGGAGCCTGAAAACATTCCACTTCCAGCTCTGTGATATGAGAAGCATGGGAGAGAAAAGCACTTCAGAGTTCTTCAGTGAGCCTTGTTCCAAGGAAAAGTCTAGTGCTGCTAGAAATAAAAAGTAAGAGAAAAACTCAGAGAAGCTACAGACAGTGGAGTAAACAGACAGAGCAGCATAGTGGTATTGATGTGCCAAATGGGCATAAAAACTTTAGGAAACTAAATGGGATAGATGTGGCATTTTATATTGGTGGGAGAAAAACAGATTATTCAATACATGGGCCAATTAATCAATCATTCCTAAAAGTAAAATCCTGAATCTATTTTTTCCAAATCCATCATGAATCACAATTTAAATATAAAAATAATCATTTATAAGTTCTAAAAAGCATTTTAAAAGTAATTTTTAAATCCTCAAAAATGAAGTTTTCAGACCATTCAAAGAAATATGGAAACATTAAAGGAAAAGGTTGAATAAATATTTATTCAAATGCTAGAAAAAGAGAAAATTTCTGAATAAACATAAAAGAATTAAAAGACAAACAGTACACTTGAAAAAAAAATCTTTGAAACACTATTACAGGCAAAAGAAAAGTTTCATTACTATATCAAGATCACACAATAATCAATAAAAAGTGATGAGAAAACTGATAAACTACTGGCCCTATGGGATTAGGGGCCCCACCCTTATCACCTCACTTGACTTTAAATACTTTTTAAAGACTATCTCCCAGGACAGTCACTGGGGGTCAGGGCTTCCACATGGGATCTGAGGAGGCCACAATTCAGTCTATAGCAGGCCGGCATCATTAGGTGAAGGACATATGGCTAGGTACAAAGGAACTTAATAAAACCAGAAAGATTGAATTTGATTGGAAATGCCCCAAATATAGTAATGGTGTTGTAAGAATGCTGGGTCGAGAGAATATAAGAAGTGCATCTGGCAAACAGAATTCAAGAAAATAAGACTTGGAGTGACCGTCTTAAACTGGGCTCTGTGTTGGCAACATATAATCACATAAACCTTCAAAACTGCTGCTTAAATGATACATAAATGAGGTCTAGGAAAAATCAAGACAATGGAGCTGCTTAGCTCTTATAAACCATAGGATAGTGTTGACAAGCATAGAAAGGAGAGTGATGGGAGGGAAGAAAGGAGGAGGTGGAAGAGCAAGAGAGGGAACATTCAGCTTAGGGAGATTGTAGGTAAATTTTTTCACTTGTCATAAAAGTTTTTGCCAAAGAATTTAGAAGAATTTTGTAGATAGTCTTAATTGGCATGGTGTAATGAGGCCCCTTTATATTGCATACAAATCTTTATTTGAGCAATCTTTCTTGATTAAAAAAATATGCAAAGTGAGGCATAAAAACATATCAGTATTTTAAAACATTCTCTTTCTTAAACAAAATGGGAAAAAGCTTCAAGTTTTGATTTATCCATTTTCCAAGTTGTATATGAAATAAATTAATCAGTGTAACAAGGAAAATTCCAAATTGCCAGTGGAAACAAGTCTCTGAAAAGTTTCAGATATAATCTATACCACCGCAGAGTGAGGAGAGTGCTAACGCTGCCACTCATGAAACACTGCAGTGGACTCTGCCTGAGAGGTACAGGGGCAAGAACAATGCTCCAGGAACTTTGCCTCAGCTCTCTGACTGTATCACTGTGCACCACTCTTAAACATGGGCCAATATCATGGAAGGCCATGAAAAGGCCAAGGAGCTCAAGGGTAGACGTTCTGAGTGTGTAGAGCAATGGCTTCCAATAAAACAGACCCTGGGGAAACCGAGACAAACATCTCATGCTTTTTGCACTGTATACAGTTGGCAAACGTTAGCCTATAAAACAATCTACAAATATCCCACATTGAATGGTTTACCTAATTTTCTTTGCCTGGTTTATTTCAAATAACGTGAAATCAAAACATGTTAAATTTTTTCAGTATTCCCAGTGGCAAAACAAAACTATCCTAATTTAGTGAAGGTCACTTTTAACCTTTCTATTTCAGATCACTGCAGGAAATAAAATAATAGCTGAGCTTTTCTATCTTTTTGGCATAATGGAAATCGTAAAACCATTTCGATCTCATTTTTATCAATTACATTGGCAACCTCTATTAACTGTTCCCTTTTTCTTTAATCTACCCTTTCTAGCCTCCATTCTGCCTGCCCTTGATAGAGGAGCTACAGAGCCTCAGGGCTACTCAACTGGGAGCAAATAAAAATGTTTGCCTACTAAAAGTGAATGATCCTGAAGGATTTCCCTTTGGGTAGACTAAAGGTTGAAACTGCGAAGCCACTTCCCATTCTTTAAGGGTCTGAGTTTTCCTATCATCTGATATGTAAATTTATTCAACTATATCTTTTTTTAATTTTATTTTGACTTTATTTTACTTTACAATACTGTATTGTTAATATAGATGAGGATTTGGCCTCCATGAAAACAGCACAAACTCACCTGAGCCCCCCCCCAAAAAAAAATAGTCTAATTTCTAATCTTATCTAGGGAAATTTGGTGTTTTTTTGACCCTACAGTTTGCTGTTGTTGTTCTTATTTTGTTTTTAAATCTCTGAATTGTCTGAGTCCTTGCTCCTCAAAGTGTGATTCAAGAACTAGAAACATTGGCAACATTTGGGAGCTTGTTAATACACAGGACCTGAAGTCACACTCTAGACTAAGAAGAATCTATCTTCAAATGAGAACGTCCGTTGATTCAATTGATTCTAGAAGCACTAGTCTGTGTTAAACTGTGTCAAGTATTAAAACTGAAAATATACACAAATAAAAGAAACCCCTAAGTCTGTCTGCTGGAATCTACACACTCATTGCAGAGATGGGACTGAGTGAGTAAGTTAACCAGACATACAGGCTGGAGACAGAGCACAGGCTGAGGCTATGAAATGGATTACGGCATGTGTAGGGCAAATAAGAGGTTAATGCTGTTGAAGCTTCATATATGATGAGGGGAGAATGGGAGGTTAGGCTAGGCAGGTTCACAAGGATCAGATTATTACTGACATTTTATGTCTTATGAAGAAGGTGAGATTTATGCTAAAGGTAATCAGGAACCATTTAAAAATAATTGAGCAGGAATGGAGTTGATGAAATGTACGTGTTACAAGATTATTCTTACTGAAGTGTGGAGGATAGACTACAGGGGTGAAACCAGAGTTTAAGTAGACCAGAAAAAAAGACTAATAAAATTCTTGGCACCTATTCTTCCTGCTTTATATGACTGTTGCAAGAATTAAATTAGGCTGTAGTTATGGATGCCAGAGGAAACTATAAAACATCAGGCAAACGTAATAGAGAATGAGAACGAGGTGGTTATAATGTTGTTTTGCTTTGTTTCTATTTTCCTTTACCTAAGGAGGATCTTCACTCTATATTTGTTGGGCCCCCACCTCCAGAGTTGGTCCCTCACTCAGCAGATTGGGGTGGGCCATTCACAATTTAAAGTTCCTCAACTGATTCAGACAAAAATCTATTGCACTGGAGAGCTGACATTCTTTGCAAACCAAGGCAAACACAACAGGTGGATTTTTCTTCACAGGATCGAATGATTTAGTCTAAAGATCATCCAGTGGGTAGTAATCTATTAGCAGATATAGGACGTGACCCTTGAAGTTCAGTACATGCTCCCCGTAAGCTTGGATGCTCTCAGCTCAGGGCTTAACCAAAAAAGGATAACAAAAGGTTTATTTGCATAGCATTCCCCTTTCCTCTCAGGTCTGGTTAAAAGTATCCACCCAAGTGTTTCAGCAACTTAGTTTAAAATCATCCCGGTCTGCTAAGGGAGAATGTCATTCTCCTCAAACCAGATGGATTCTATTCCTGAGAGGCACATATAATTTTATTTTCCTCAAAGGCCCAGAGGAATCATACAGATTGGCAGGACACGAGCACTTGTCCACATCTCCACTCAGATGCACTCACACACCTAAGAGCGCCGAGAGGAGCCACAGACACGTTGTGCTGGAGAGCCAGATGGACCACCACCTGACTTGATTCCTCTGGACAGCATTTTTAACTCAGGGACTACATTCTGATTTTCAGTGTTTGTCTCATCAAACTTGCACAGGTTTGGGGCCTAAATAGAGACCATTGGTTTCTGAATGGCAGTATAGGAATTGAACCTTAGGTAAGGCAGAATTCAGAGGTACAAAGAACATTTTTTTTTTAATTATTTGAAGGTTCAGACTAAAGAGCATATTGAAACCTATAGTATCTCTATCAGTTTCAGCAAAAACATACACAAACAAAACACCAGAAGATGCAAATTTCACAAATGTAGCATAACATATGGTACAGCTTCGTAATATTTTCAAGCCCTTTGTTTTAATAAATCTTCATCAAATTATGCAGATGTCTCAGGAAGGTCAACCTAAAAACCACACATTTTATACATCCAAAGTAAATCTTACATCTCTGACAATCATGCCCATCTACAAAAGCAAGTATTAGTCAAGACCTAATAAACATTTATATTAGAATGATTTTAAAACATCTCTGCCTTTATTTTCCTATTTTTATCCACTTTTGTAAGAAATTTCGATCAGTGATAGAGAAAAACTGGTGGAATAATCAGAAGTTGAAGTAGACATACTGCAGTGTAATAAGAAAATGTTATCATGAAACTGAGACTGTATTGTTCCAATCTTCATGTAAAGAGCCTGGGGGCAGAAGAGTGCTCTGATTCTGGCAGGGAATTTTGTCATCATGGCCAAGTAACCTTCACAGGTATGAATTTCAGCCCAGACTAGGGACATATTAAATCTCACTTTGACTTTAACATCCCCTCTCACTGGTGGAAAGCAATCTCAGACAACCTTGCCATACCCTGAGTTATGCCACAGTCCTGGATCTTAGGACTGCAGTTCTAAGAAATGAGTTATCCGTTGGCTGCCTATGCAGGTTAGCCCTATTCTGAGAAACGGCCCCTGTTCCTACAAGCTCTTCAGTTCTGGGAGTCTCCTGTTCTTTCTGACCCACTCTTGAGACAAAGCCCTTTCTGTCTGCAAAGGTGCTTGATTCCACATGCCCTGCTGTCTCCCTAGAACTGTGGGCTAGCTTCAGGTTTCCATGGTTATACAATACAATTCTCATCCACTTGTGAGAATTTCCTTCAAAGCTAACTTGCAAAATATTGCAGATTTAATTTCTTGGAATTGCTTATCTCTTGCTGTTGAACTTCCAGTTTCGTTAAAGAAGAAAAATAAATTCAGCGGCAGTAACTCAGTTTTACCCATCCTTGCACCTATTGACAAAAATGTGAATTCATTCAAAGGTCACATTTCCTATCAGAGCCATTTCTATTTTCTTAAGGATCCCCCTCCACCTTCTCCTTCTTCTCCAGGTAGCAAAGAAAGGCGTGTCTGTAACCTGGCCTTGGGTGGGGGTGGACCCTCTTCCGTGTGGTGTTCCCTGAGTCCTTGCTTGCCTTCGCTGAGACGTTTTGCATCTGCCTGGTCACGGGGGGTCTAGGGCTGGTGTCCACCAGGTGTGGCGGGCCCCCGTTGGTCATTGAGCATCTGCTGAAATCCCCTGCAAAAACCTTCAGAGTTGAGACTCCCAAATATGGCCTCTCTCTGCCAACTCCGGGCCTTGACCAAATCACCAGTTCTCTGGAAACATCTATGATCCTTTAAGGATGTGAGCTCTCAGGCTGTGTTCTTCTCACTTTTATGAAGAGTCCAGAGCTTTGTGAAGCTGCCTTCAGGTCCACACATTTGGCCCTCTCTTGAATCAAACACCAGATGGCCATAAGGAAAAACATTTCTGCAAGTAACTTTACAATATTATCTACTTTATAATAATATCACCCAGCATATACTACCTTAGCCTCAGTCTCTTTTGTAAAAGGAAATGTTTGTATACATTTACTCTGAGGTCCCTTCTACTTTTATATCCTATATTCATAATCTCTGTGCCCAGGTAGGACTTAGAAAGAAGTCTAAAACATGGAAGTGTTAAGAAAAGGCCCATATTGTTGGTTTTCAGTCACTCAGTCGTGTCTGATTCTTTGTGACCCCATGAACTGCAGCATGCCAGGCTTCCCTGTCTCTATTATCTGGAGCTTGCTCAAACTCATGTCCATTGAGTCAGTGATGCCATCCAGCCAGCTCATCTTCTGTCCTCCCCTTCTCATCCTGCCTTTGATCTTTCCCAGCATCAGGGTCTTTTCCAATGAGTTGATGCTTCCCATCAGGTGGCCAAAGTATTGGAGTTTCAGCATCATTCCTTCCAATGAATATTCAAGACTGATTTCTTTTAGGATTGATTGGTTGGATCTCCTTGCTGTACAAGGGACTCTTAAGAGTCTTCCAGAGCAATCTTGATTCCAGCTTTTGCTTCCTCCAGCCTGGCCTTTCTCATGATGTAATCTGCATATAAGTTGAATAAGCAGGGTGGCAATATATAGCCCTGATGTATTCCTTTCCTAATTTGGAACCAGTCTGTTGTTCCATATCCAGTTCTAACTGCTGCTTCTTGACCTGCATACAGGTTTCACAGAAGGCAGGAAGGGTGACATGGTACTCCTATCTTTTGAAGAATTTTCCACAGACTGTTGTGATCTACACAGGCAAAGACTTTAGAGTAGTCAATGAAGCAGAAGTAGATGTTTTTCTGGAACTCACTTGCTTTTTTGATGATCCAACAGATGTTGGCAATTTGATCTCTGGTTCCTCTACCTTTTCTAAATCCAGCTTGTACATCTGGAAGTTCTTGGTTCTCATAATGTTGAAGCCTATCTTGAAGGATTTTGAGAATTATTTTGCTAGCATGTCAGATGAGTGCAATTGTGCAGTAGATTGCACATTCTTTGGCATAGCCCTTCCTTGGGATTGGAATGAAAACTGACCTTTTCCAGTCCTGTGGCCACTGCTGAGTTTTCCACATTTGCTAGCATATTGAGTTAAGCACTTTAACAGCATCATGTTTTAGAAGTTGAAACAGATCAGCTGGAATTTCATCACCCCCAGTTTTGTTCATAGTGATGCTTCCTAAGGCCCACTTGATTTCACATTCCACATTCCAAGATATCTGGCTCTAAGTGAGGGATAACATCATCATGGCTACCTGGGTCACTAAGACCTTTTTTATATAGTTCTTCTCTGTATTCTTTCTACCTCTTCTTAACATCAATTAATTTATGTTGATTGATATCAATAATATCAGCTGATTTATACTATGGGAGCAGAAAACAGGTACAAATAGTGAAAATCAATTGAAGTTGGGGAAATGAAACTAACAAAGAATAGCTATAGAAAAGTTAACAGGGAAATATCAGATAAAATGCAAATAGGTATTGCATTGAAACCTACTAAGACAAACTGTTGGAACAAGGGAGTTTGGCAGGTGGTAGCAAGAACTCAAACACCAGACCAGGATTCAGATATATAATGTTAGTCTCTGGGGAATCAGGGAAGAATGGAACAGAGGAAAGCAAAGTTACCATCTTACCAAGAATAGAGTGACAGTTTACAGAGTCAGGACTGAGGCAATGATAAACAAAAAAAAAGTAAAGCTTTCAGAACTGGGTCGTATGATCATGACAAGAGTAACAGCAAGAATAACCAAATTCTGAATCCTAAAATGTTAAGCTAAAGCTCCTTAATCCTTTCTGCTTAGAAATTAGCTCAAGTTTTGACAGACTGCCACCAGGAAGCAAGCTCAAGTAGCCCAGCTGTGAGGAGAGCAGTCTTCCAGAGTCTGGGGAGCAGGCAGAACTAGACTCAATTTGCAGGGTGTGTGGGAGATTTCATTATTAACTGCAACACAAGAGATATTTTTAGAGCTGTAGTCTTTTTAAAACTGAGAAATATTTGTCAAAATACCTAAAGGACTCTGTTTTATATTGCAATTATAATCTACATTTGAGTGGAAAAGTGTAAATTTCTGTTAAAAAAAAAAAAACCTCATGTTCTTTTCAATTGTGTTTTTGCTTTATAATCTTTTAAATAGCTATGCAACATATTCATGAAAAATACAGAAATCATTAACAAATTATTGTAACGTGAACACACCTATCCAGGTCAAGAATAGAATATGACCACCAACCTGGGAGTGTTCCTCAGGACTTATCCTAATTGTTTTAAATGTAGCTTTGAGAGTTTGGGCTTCCCTGTTAGCTCAGCTGGTAAGGAATCTGCCTGCATATATTTTTTAAAAATTAAAAATAAAAATTTTAAAATATATATATTAAAAAAATAAAAATTAAAAATTAAAAAAAAAAAAAGAATCTGCCTGCAATGCAGGAGACCTCGATTCCTGGGATGGGAAGATGCCCTGGAGAAGGGATAGGCTACCTACTCCAGTATTCCTAGGTTTCCCTGATGGCTCAGCTGGTAAAGAATCCTCCTATGATGTGGGAGACCTGGGTTCGATCCCTGGGTTGGAAAGATGCCCTGGAGAAGGGGAAGGCTACCCACTCCAGTATTCTGGCCTGGAGAATTCCATTGACTGTATAGTCCATGTGGTCACAAAGAGTCAGACATGACTGAGCAACTCACCTTCTGTCACTTTGACAGTATGTTTTGGTAAAGAAACTTTTTCCCTTCAAGAATCAGAAACAAATTTCAAAATGCTTAAAGCATATAGAAATAAGAGAAAAAATAATTGAAAGACAAGTTCAAATTAATTGTTATACCAAATCCAGGCTTCCAAGGATAAGGTGCTGGAGGGCAGAGTGGGTTGAGGTGGAAGGAAAATAATCTCTTGATGAAAACATGTCATTCAGTCTTTCATTTGTGATGTGCAAAGGAGAGGAACTATACATTGTTATTTGAAAGTGGACTTAGGTTAAAAGATGTGTATTGCAAACTTTAAAACAACCACTAAAAAGAGAAATATAATTGACACAGTGAAAGGAGATAAAATGAAATAGTACAAAATGTTTGATTAGAACCAGAGAAGTTGGGAGGAAAGTAGAAATAAAAAGAAACAAACAGTAAATATAATTTAATATACATTTAACTACAATGCAGTTAAGCATATAATGGTTATTAATTCAACTTTATCAATTTCAGAAACCTCTTTAAATGTAAACAACTTAAAAACAACAATTAGTTAAATGAAATACAAAAACAAGCATCAGCTATATGTTGCCTATCAAAACACATTTTAATATAGTGACTCAAGTACAATAAATGTAAAAATATTGAAGAATGCTGTACCTGCAAACACTAATCAAAAGATTGATGATTTCAGACAAAGCAGACATTAGAACAGGGAAGTGTATCAGGGATAAAGATGAGTATTACATATTATAAAGGGGTCAATTTTCCAAACATGTAGAACAAATAGAACTGAAGGAAAAATAGAAAAACTCCTTATTATGTTAGAGACATCAACCGTCCTGTGTTACTTAATAGTCTCTAAAGTGTTAAGTTGCTTGGTCGTGTCCAACTCTTCGCGACTCCATGGACTGTAGCCCACCAGGCTCCTCCGTCCATGGAATTCTCGAGGCAAGAATACTGGAGAGGGTTGCCATTCCCTTCTCTAGTAGTCTCTAAAACTAGATTTTAAAAGAGGATATAGTGAACACTACATTCTAATTGATAAATTTGGTTCCCAGAGGTATGGGTTAACAATTTTGAAACCACCATAAGTGTACATCAGAATTAAACAAGTAAATTGTTGGCAGATGAAAAGATTCAGATTATCATTGCTGGAGCAGATTACAGATAAGAAAGGGGAAAAGGCAAGGGTAATCCATATGTTAATGGATCAGAGATTTTGACATCAATACGAACTCATGTTTAGTTAACATAGAAACAGATGGTTACATATAGAGATATCTACACACACATGCATATATGCCAGTTAGTATATAAGCATATGCTGCTGCTGCTGCTAAGTCACTTCAGTCGTGTCTGACTCTGTGCGACCCCATAGACTGCAGCCCACCAGGCTCCCCCGTCCCTGGGATTCTCCAGGAAAGAGCACTGGAGTGGGTTGCCAGTTCCTTCTCCAATGCATGAAAGTAAAAAGTGAAAGTGAAATCACTCAGTCGTGTCCAACTCTTTAGCGAGCCCATGGATTCCAGCCCACCAGGCTCCTCTGTCCATGGGATTTTCCAGGCAAGAACACTGGAGTGGGGTGCCATTGCCTTCTCCTAGGCGTATACTATACAGGCATATTTCTCTGTCAAATGAGAGGGCCTAGAAACAATGACTGTCTAGTAACAACACGCATACTTAGAATCAAGACCTTGATTTCCAGACTTCCCTCGTGTTCTAGTGATTAAGAATCCACCTGCCAATGCAGGGATCTTGGGTTCCATCTTGGAAGATTCCACATGTACAGGGCAACTAAGTCCATGCGTCACAACTACTGAGCCCACGTGCTGCAACTACTGAAGCCCACAAGTGTCAGAGCCCATGCTCTGCAACAAGAGAAGCCCCTGCAATGGGAAGCTGGTGCAGCACACCTAGAGAGTACCGTGCTACCGCCCCCCACCCCGCCCCCCGCCGGCCTTGTCACAGCCAGAGAAAGTCCATGCTCAACAATGAAGACCCAGTGCAGCCAAAAACTAAATGATTTTTTTTTTTAATCTTGATTTCCAATGCCATACTCAAAAAGGAAAAAAAAAAAAAGAAAGAAAGAAACCAAGATTCTTTGGAGAAGGGGCTGATTCTGAGACTGGGGCAGAAAATATACAAGATGAACTTGGAGCATCTTGTAGTGTCAAAAAGTAAGAAAGATGAATTAAACACACATACACAGGAAAGGAATTATGTCAAAAAGCCAACTGATAGAGCTCTCATGTGCAAAGCAGGACAATTAAAGTAGTATAGAATTATAACAGAAAGAATTTTTTGAAAGTAACCTTTTGTCCCTACTGATATAGATAAATGATTGAATACATAAATAAATGGGGGAAAATAGACAAATAGCCCATGTAGAAACATTCCATATAGTTTATATAGGTACTCCTTCTTTAAAAGATGTGACATAACTCCACTCCTTGGGCTGTGCACAGTGACTGCCTTCATAAGAGTACAGTACAGAAAAAGAAACGGAAAGAATAACTTTAAAATGGACAAAATTGTTAAGCACTGCAGTTTGACCAGAATAATATCAAAAGGGATAAATCATGCTGATAATATGATGTGATGAGAATTACATTTTAGCCTGGCATTTCTTCCCAAAAATCTGTAACTCCACTGTAATCATGAAAAAAAAAAAAAAAAAGACAAATCTCAACTGAAGGGCATTCTAGGAAATGCCTAATCATTTCTTCTGCAAACTGTCAAGGTTATCAAAAACAAGGAAAGCCTGAGAAACTGTGACAGTCAAGATGACCCCAAGGAGACATGACAATTAATTATAATACGGCTTCTCTAGTTTCCTAGATGAGATCCTGGAATAGAGAAATAAAATTAGGCAAAAGCTGAAGAAATCTGAATAAAGTATGGACTTTAGACAATGGTAAGGTATCAGTATTAATACATTAATTGTAACAAATGTACTACAAATGTAAGACATTAATAAGAGAACTGGGTATGGAGTATATATGGGAACTCTCTGCACTATCATCACAATTCTTTACTGTAAGTGTAAAACTGTCCTAAAATTTTTAAAAAGTTTCTTTAAACAATTTAAGCCTCTTTATTTAGTGATTAAAAAAACTTCCTCAGATTTTCAAATAATAGTCTCAGTCACTTCCCTTCTAGCCATCAAGGTTTCAGGAAACTTTAACACTTAATCTGATCCTGGTCACTAAGTTACAGACTCCAATGGACTGTTGTAAAGTCCGTCTAATAGGGGCTAAGGGGATGAGCAAGATGACGCAGTTATGAAAAAAAATGCTGCAGAGTAATTAGGATCCAGTGGCCAGGCAAGGTGGGTGCTTACCGATTGTTAGCTAAAGGAAAAGCGTGTTTACTCACTCTATTATAACAATAATGCCGGAAACAAAAAAGGAAACTTAAACTCATTTATAAGTGGAAAATGGTAGTACTTGTTATGAAGCTGAAAATTATCTTAATGTGTAATAAAATAGACTACATACCATAAAAAGAAAAGTACATATGTATTATATATGTGTTTCTTAAAGAGTAAACCTAAAAATTGACCAACACTGATTAAATTATTAGTTTAGCAGAGTGAGTCACTTAATGAAGTCAATTAATTTCTATGCTTATTGTCATTAAAATTAGTTGACAAAACTTTTAAAAGGACATTCGCGTCCTGTTTTTACAGTCGTCACCATTGGCTCTATTCCTGAACAGAGTTGTAGCTATATTTCTTCTTAAAAAACCATAGATGCAAGAAAGAATTTAAATGATTTGACTTTTAAACTGATAACTATATTTTTCTGCTCTCATTGGTTAGTGACAGCAAGTAGTTTCGAGGTCCTAAAACGTTAACAGAAAGGAAGAGTTTAAGGCTCCTATTTAAATGTGATATGAGAATGCAAGATTTGGATAAAAATTTTCTCCTCTCAAAGTTTTTACTTCTTTAATTCTTGAATCTATTGGTGACAATTACTGTTTGCTAATAAAAAGGATTTAATCACTATTAATATTTTTATTCTTATAGGAGTTTTAAAAATCATAAAATAGGTTTTTTAAATGAACCTGAGATCTTTATTCCAGCAGCTAAAACTGATTTAATCCTGCTAACCATAGAACATGATTATTAAATAATACAAGATTATTATTTCCATAGATCAAAATATTTGAATTAAAAGCATTATAAAATTAATGAATATAAGTTGGTTATCATAGACCATAATGTACATTTTAAATCTAATGTCTGACACACATAGTAACATAATAAACATTTATTGAGTTCATCTATGTATGCAGGTCAGGAAGCAACAGTTAGAACTGGACATGGAACAACAGACTGGTTCCAAATAGGAAAAGGAGTACGTCAAGGCTGTATATTGTCACTCTGCTTGTTTAACGTCTATGCAGAGTACATCATGAGAAACGCTGGGCTGGAGAAACACAAGCTGGAATCAAGATTGCCAGGAGAAATATCAATAACCTCAGATATGCAGATGACACCACCCTTATGGCAGAAAGTGAAGAGGAACTAAAAAGCCTCTTGATGAAAGTGAAAGTGGAGAGTGAAAAAGTTGGCTTAAGGCTCAATATTCAGAAAACCAATATCATGGCATCTGGTCCCATCACTTCATGGGAAATAGATGGGGAAACAGTGGAAACAGTGGCAGACTTTATTTTGGGGGGCTCCAAAATCACTGCAGATGCTGACTGCAGCCATGAAATTAAAAGACGCTTATTCCTTGGAAGAAAAGTTATGACCAACCTAGGTAGCATATTCAAAAGCAGAGACATTATTTTGCTGACCAAGGTCCGTCTAGTCAAGGCTATGGTTTTTCCTGTGGTCATGTATGGATATGAGAGTTGGACTGTGAAGAAGGCTGAGTGCTGAAGAATTGATTCTTTTGAACTGTGGTGTTGGAGAAAACTCTTGAGAGTCCCTTGGACTGCAAGGAGATCCAACTAGTCCATTCTTAAGGAGATCAGCCCTGGGAATTCTTTGGAAGGAATGATGCTAAAGCTGAAACTATAGTACTTTGGCCACCTTATGCGAAGAGTTGACTCATTGGAAAAGACTCTGATGCTGGGAGGGATTGGGGGCAGGAGGAGAAGGGGACGACAGAGAATGAGATGGCTGGATGGCATCACCGACTCGATGGACACGAGTCTGAGTGAACTCCAGGAGTTGGTGATGGACACGGAGGCCTGGCGTGCTGCGATTCATGGGGTCGCAAAGAGTCGGACACGACTGAGTGACTGAACTGAACTGAACTGAATGCCATATGTAGATTGGTACCTATTTTACACAAAGCCTTTTATGAAATTATAAAGGTAGATAAGACTCTCGTGAATAGCTGTGTGTTTGCCATTAACTTTAGTAAAAGTGATTTTTGTTACTGTTTTCTTATCTTTATTCTTTTTATTTCCTTTCTATTCTTTTTTCTTAAGAAAAGGCACAACTACACATCTGTTACCCGTCTAGCTATGTGAACCACAAAAACTAGGCACCACCATGAATTAAAGTGGAAGTTTGTGTAGTTGTGAATATGGTGCTGAGGTGGGAACAAATGATGTATTTGCTGATTTTCTCATATCAAGAATATCAAGTAATAGCAAATATTACACTATATATTCTATGTGCCATCATTCAATTACATTATCTAAATAGGAACAACAAACAATTCTTCAGGGTGCTGAGCAGGTAAAAATTATGTTAAACAACTAGGATGCTAGGCAAAGGGGCATGGTCTTTACTAGTACCTTTATTAATGCAAATTAAGCTTTATTAGAGAAAAATTGACAAGTAGAAATTACATGATCATAAGTTCTTATCATTCCATAAAAAAGGAGTGTTCAAGATGTCATTCACTTTAAGTTCAGTTCAGTCACTTAGTCTTGTCTGACTCTTTGCGACCCCATGGCCTGCAGCACGTCAGGCCTCCCTGTCCATCACCAACTTCTGGAGCTGGCTCAAACTCATGTCCATCGAGTCGGTGATGCCGTCCAACCATCTCATTCTCTGTCATCCCCTTCTCCTCCTGCCTTCAATCTTTCCCAGCATTAGGGTCTTTTCCATTGAGTCACTTCTTCCCATCAGGTGGCCAAAGTATTACAGTTTCAGCTTCAGCATCAGTCCTTCTGATGAATATTCAGGGATGATTTCCTTTAGGATGGACTGGTTGGATATCCTTGCAGTCCAAGGGACTCGAAAAGTCTTCTTCAACACCACAGTTCATAATCGTCATCAATTCTTCAGCACTCAGCTTTCTTAAGAGTCCAACACTCAAATCCATATATGACTTCTGGAAAAACCATAGCTTTGACTAGACAGACCTTTGTCAGCAAAGTAATCTCTCTGTTTTTTAATATGTTGTCTGGGTTGGTCATAACTTTTCTTCCAAGGAGCAACCATCTTTTAATTTCATGGCTGCAGTCACAATCTGAAGCCCAAGAAAATAAAATCTGCCACTGTTTCCATTGTTTCCCCATCTATTTGCCATGAAGTGACGGGACTGGACACCATGATCTTAGTATTCTGAATGCTGAATTTTAAGCCAGCTTTTTCACTCTCGTCTTTCACTTTCATCAAGAGGTTCTTTAGTTCTTCGGTTTCTCCCATAAGGGAGGTATCATCTGTGTATCTGAGGTTATTGATATTTGTCCTGGAAATCTTGATCCCAGCTTGTGCTTCATACAGCCTGGCATTTCACATAATGTACTCTGCATAGAAGCTAAATCAGGCTCCTCCCTATAGCTGCTGCGTCGTTATCGGTGGGAGCCCCAGCTCAAGCTTGGTAATAAAAACTCTCTTGCTTTTGCATCGGATATCGTCTCCCTGGTGGTCATTGGGAGATTTCAGGACTTGGGCATAACATTTGTGGGCTCGTCCAGGATCTCCCACCGGCTCCACGGGAAGACCGATCCGGAGAGTCATCTGCAGCCGTGCAGAATGGCCAACCTTCCATGTAGGCTGGCCCTCAGAAGGCACTTCTGACTTGAGAACTGTACACCGAGTCCGAGATATCATCTTCTGACCGCAGATCGGACACCCTGACCAAGTTCCCTTTATCAGCACATGTGTCTCCTCGGACAATTCATTTCCGAGTGTTAGACAAGAGCCCAGTTTTGGGCCCTGGAAGGGGTCCCTCTTCCTGCAACAAATGGTGACTCTGGCGGGGACTCTTCTTCACTGAGACTGACATCCTGACCACTCGGGGTACTCAGGGGCCAGCTTGCCTGCCAATGGACCAGACCCAGCAGCCGCAACTGGGACCCTTTTGTCCCTGGTCTCCTCCTGATGTGGACAACTGGCCAGAGTGCCCCGACCGTCCCCCGGTCCTGGACGCAGGAATCTGGTTGAAGGGCCCTCAGCCTGAGCTGAGGATTTGGAGACTGATCACCTCCTCTTGGCAGAGAACTCGAATTCTGGTTCTGATTTCTGGTAGGGCCGAGTTCCAATCCTCCCTTCCCTGGAGGCCCAGAGAAGGGAGGTGGCAGGAGACATCTGCAAGGCCACCCCTTTTGCCCCCACCTCTCCCGCCTCCTCTCCCTTCTTTTTCAACCTGGCTTCCTTTCCTTCCTTGAAATCTTTGATGTTAGTACTTGGATCTGAAGTTCTGTGTCTCTATAGGAGGTTTTCTGAGAGACTGTATTTTTGTATTTAAGGGCTTCCCTGGTGGAGCCGAGGTTAAAGCGTCTGCCTGCAATATGGGAGACCTGGGTTCAATCCCTGGGTCGAGAAGATCCCCTGGAAAAGGAAATTTTGCTTTGTCTGGCAACCATGTGGTTTAGACCTGCCGCCATTTTGTTAAAACTTGATTTTCTTTCCCTGTGCCTTGAGACCAGGGCTCTCAGGAACACTTATCTAGACCATCTCTAACTCCTGACAGTGAGGAAAAAGGGAAAAAAAAGACTTGAAGCTAGATCTTACACTGTGTCTGTCTAAATATGTCTTGGTAATATTTTTGTATATGAGCTCTATTTATTTGGCTTAAAAAAAGGTAAGCGCTTACAAATCAAGTAATTCTAAATTAAACAATAAATTCCAGGTTTATGTGAACTGAGATCTATTCAATGTTAAATACCTGATATTAATGTTTGTTTGTTGACCTATTTAATACAGACATGTCTTAGAGTACTTAACATTAAGTAAAATATTTTCATTGTACCTAGGTTTAATATGAGTTAAATATTATATCTGTTACAAGTTTGTCAACAAGAAAATTACCTCAAGTAAAAAAAAAAAACAAAAAACTTCTAAAAAATGGAAATGAGATATGAGCTTTTATATAAACTCTAAGAATAGTTATTCTTTAAAAATATCCATCTAAAATAGTCTCTCGAGATTGGTGTAACTTAAAATCTGACCAAATGTTCTAAACCCTTTTAATTGATCTCTTTGATTTGATAAAACTTCCTAAATAGAACTCTTTTGAAGTTCTTTTGATCTCTAGCTAACTTCGGGATGTTTCAGAGGGCCCCTGGAACATCCCAAAGAGAGATATTAAACTGTGCTTATTTGGCTGATTAAAGTACATGGAAAAGATTATCAGATGAGTAGTAAATCCGCTCAGGTTATAACGTACGGTAAAATTACTAATACAGATATCCTAAAAATTATATGGAGTTTTTAACATTCTGATATGTCCTGGTATTTTAATGGAAAACCTGATGACTTCACAAAAGTTAGCAAAAGGACTGAATGAACCAGTGAATATGCTTATAACTTTTATGGTTTCTATCTGAAAAATTATGGGGTTGAATCTTATGTTTTCAGGGAGTAGGGGAAATCTTCCTCTCAAACTAATTATGACAAAACTTTGGAAAAATTAAATGTTATAAACAAAACAATTATATTTTTTATCTGACTCCTCCAAAAATTGAAAGTTCTTAGGTTTCCAGTAAGTTTATCAAATGAGTTAGGAAGGTTATCTCACGACACAAAAATCTCAAGAAATTTTTGAGACCTTAAAAAGGGAAGAATTCACCTAGATTTGTTAGGCAAAATCTGTGATAAGCCTTTGGTGTGAGTTTCCCAGCCCTGTTTTATTTTAAAAGTTCAGTCTGAGACTCTATAAATGTTTCCGCAAAATAAAAGCCTGTGATCAATTATGGTTATAAAAATCATCAGACCAAAATCAGTGAGAACAGACCTATTTTGCAAACAAACTAGCCTTAATTTGGTTATATTTAATAAAAAATAAGGGTAACTTTAAGGAGAAAAAGATATTTCGAAATGTTAAATACCAGTTTGTTAATGGAGGTCTGCATCTAGTAAGACTCATCTCTTAGATAGTTCTTTGCTGTTATGTGATGTTAATGTAAAATTTAATTGAATTCTCGAAGAACACCCTAAGTTTGTTTCTGAAGCTTATCTCAGTAATCTATCTTTGGATGAAGATTAGATGCCTCATGACCTGCAACCAGGACTGGAAAAAGACATAATTTAAGGGACTGTCTCCAACATGGATAGAAGGACTTTTTTATCAGGAGAAACTACACTACACCAGGATGAGAAGACGATGACATCAGAGGTAGAACAGCTTCCCTGAGATGCTGGACCTGATTCGTATGATCATTTATGTTTTCTTGACTTCTTAGACCTTTGCATATGTCAAATGCTTTTCTATCATAGGCCTGATCCTATGCTAGTTTTAAAAATCAATCCAATTGTTGGGTTTGTGGCCAATTACCTGTGTCTAGTTCTGGGTTACCTTGGTAAATTTCTCTACTATCAGATTCTAACTGGTTGGCCCTGAAAAAATTTACTTAAAAAATTAAATCATACTAAAGATAAAAAAAAAAAAAAGAAGTTAAATCAGCAGGGTGACAATATACAGCCTCATTATACTTTCCCAAATTTGAACCAGTCTGTTGTACCATGTCTAGTTCTAGCTGTTGCTTCCTGATCTGCATACAGATTTCTCAGGAGGCAGGTCAGGACATCTGGTATTCCCATTTACTTAATAACATTCATCAGCTTGTTGTGACCCACAAACTCAAAGGCTTTGACATGGTTAATAAAGCAGAAGTAGATGTTTTTCTGGAATTCTCTTGTTTTTTTCAATGATCCAACATGTTGGCAATTTGATCTCTGGGTCCTCTGTCTTTTCTAAATCCAGCTTGAACATCTGGAAGTTCATGTTTCAACATACTGTTGAAGCCTGGTTTGGAGAATTTTGAGCATTACTTTACTAGCATGTGAGATGAGTGCAATTGTGTGGTAGTTTGAACACTCTTTGGCACTCCCTTTCTTTGGGATTGGAATGAAAACTGACCCTTTCCAGTCCTGTGGCCACTGCTAAGTTTTCCAAATTTGCTGGCACATTGAGTGTAGAACTTTCACAGCATCATCTTTCAGGATTTGAAATAACTCAACTGGAATTCCATCAACTCCATTAGCTTTGTTCATAGTGATGATTTCTAAGGCCCACTTGACTTTACGTTCCGGGATGTCTGGCTCTAGGTGAGTGATCACACCATTGTAATTATCTGGGTTGTGAAGATCTTTTTTGTACAGTTCTTCCGTGTATTCTTGCCACCTCTTCTTAATATCATCTGCTTCTGTTAGGTCCAGACCACTTCTGTCCTTTATCAAGCCCATCTTTGCATGAAATGATCCCTTGGTATCTCTAATTTTCTTGAAGAGATCTCTAGTCTTTCCCATTCTATTGTCCTCCTCTCTTTCTTTGCATTGATTGCTGAGGAAGGCTTTCTTATTTTTTCTTGCTATTCTTTGGAACTCTGCATTCAGATGCTTATATCTTTCCTTTTCTCCTTTGCTTTTCACTTCTCTTCTTTTTGCAGTATTTGTAAGGCCTCCCTAGACAGCCATTTTGCTTTTTTGCAATTATTTTCCATGGGGATGGTCTTGATCCCTGTCTCCTGTACACAAATGTCACAAACCTCAGTCCATAATTCATCAGGTACTCTATCTATCAGATCTAGTCCCACAAACTACCACACAATTGCACTCATCTCACATGCTAGTAAAGTAATGCTCAAAATTCTCCAAGCCAGGTTTCAGCAATACGTGAACAGTGAACTTCCAGATGTTCAAGCTGGTTTTAGAAACGGCAGAGGAACCAGAGATCAAATTGCCGACACCTGCTGGCATTGAAAAAGCAAGAGAGTTCCAGAAAAATATCTATTTCTGCTTTATTGACTATGCCAAAGCCTTTGACTGTGTGGAGCACAATAAACTGTGGAAAACTCTAAAAGAGAAGGGAATACCAGACCACCTGACCTGCCTCTTGAGAAACCTGTATACAGATCAGGAAGCAACAGTTAGAACTGGATATCGAACAACAGATTGGTTGCAAATAGGAAAAGGAGTACGTCAAGGCTGTCTATTGTCACCCTGCTTATTTCACTTCTATGCAGAGTACATCATGAGAAATGCTGGGCTGGAAGAAGCACAAGCTGGAATCAAGATTGCCAGGAGAAATACCAATAAGCTCAGATATGCAGATGACACCACCCTTATGGCAGAAAGTGAAAAGGAACTAAAAAGCCTCTTGATGAAAGTGAAAGTGGAGAGTGAAAAGTTGGCTTAAAGCTCAACATTCAGAAAATGAAGATCATAGCATCTGGTCCCATCACTTCATGGCAAATAGATGGGGAAACAATGGAAACAGTGTCAGACTTTATTTTCTTTGGTTCCAAAACCACTGCAGATGGTGACTGCAGGCATGAAATTAAAAGAAACTTACTCCTTGGAAGAAAAGTTATGACCAACCTAGGTAGCATATTCAAAAGCAGAGACATTACTTTGCCGACTAAGGTCCGTCTAGTCAAGGCTCTGGTTTTTCCTGTGGTCATGTATGGATGTGAGAGTTGGACTGTGAAGAAGGCTGAGCACTGAAGAATTGATGCTTTTGAACTATGGTGTTCAGGAAGACTCTTGAGAGTCCCTTGGACTGCAAGGAGATCCAAGCAGTCCATTCTGAAGGAGATCAGCCCTGGGAATTCTTTGGAAGGAATGATGCTAAAGCTGAAACTCCAGTACTTTGGCCATCTCATGCAAAGTGTTGACTCATTGGAAAAGACTCTGATGCTGGGAGAGATTGGGGGCAGGAGAAGAAGGGAACGACAGAGGATGAGACGGCTGGATGGCATCACCGACTCGATGGACATGAGTTTCTGTGAACTCCGGGAGTTGGTGATGGACAGGGAGGCCTGGCGTGCTGCAATTCATAGGGTCGCAAAGCGTCAGACATGACTGAGCGACTGAAATGAACTGAACTGAACTGATACTGTATTGATGTTTTTCTTTCTGACTTACTTCACCTGTATAATAGGATCCAGTTTCATCCACCTCATTAGAACTGATTCAAATGTATTCTTTTTAATGGCTGAATAATATTCCGTTGTGTACATGTACCACTGCATTCTTATCTATTCGTCTCTTGATGGACATCTAGGTTGCTTCCATGTCCTGGCTATTATAAACAATGCTGCCATGAATATTGGGGTATACATGTCTCTTTCGATTCTGGTTTCCTCGGTGTTTATGCCCAGCAGTGGGATTGCTGGGTCATATGGCAGTTCTATTTCCAGTTTTTTAAGCAGTCTCCACACTGTTCTCCATAGTGGCTGTACTAGTTTGCATTCCCACCAACAGTGTAAGAGGGTTCCCTTTTCTCCACACCCTCTCCAGCATTTATTGCTTATAGACTTTTGGACAGCAGCAATTCTGACTGGCATGAAATGGTACCTCATTGTGGTTTTGATTTGCATTTCTCTGATAATGAATTATTTTGAACATCTTTTCATGTGTTTGTTAGCCATCTGTATGTCTTCTTTGGAGAAATGTCTGTTTAGTTCTTTGGCTCATTTTTTGATTGGGTTATTTATTTTTCTGGAATTGAGCTGCAGGAGCTGCTTGTATATTTTTGAGATTAATTATTTGTCAATTGCTTCATTGGCCATTATTTTCTCCCATTCTGAAGGCTGTCTTTCCACCTTGCTTATAGTTTCCTTTGTTGTGCAGAAGCTTTTAATTTTAATTAGGTCCCATTTGTTTATTTTTGCTTTTCTTTCCAATATTCTGGGATGTAGGTCACAGAGGACCCTGCTGTGATTTATGTTGGAGAGTATTTTGCCCATGTTTTCCTCTAGGAGTTTTGTAGTTTCTGGTCTTATGTTTAGATCTTTAATCCATTTTATTTTTGTGTATAGTGTTAGAAAGTGTTCTAGTTTCATTCTTTTAGAAGTGGTTGATCAGCTTTCCCAGCACCACCTGTTAAAGAGATTGTCTTTTCTCCATTTTATATTCTTGCCTCCTTTGTCGAAGATAAGGTGTCCATATGTGCATGTATTTATTGCTGGAATTTCTATTTTGTTCCATTGATCTATATTTCTGTCTTTGTGCCAGTACCATACTGTCTTGATGTCTGTGCCTTTGTAGTAGAGCCTGAAGTCAGGCAGGTCGATTCCTCCAGGTCCATTCTTCTTTCTCAAGATTGTTTTGGCTATTCGAGGTTTTTTGTATTTCCATAGAAATTGTGACATTAGTTGCTCTGGCTCTGTGAAAAATACCATTGGTAGCTTGATAGTGATGGCAATGAATCTATAGATTGCTTTGGGTAGTATACTCATTTTCACTATATTGATTCTTCAGATCCATGAGCATGGTATGTTTTTCCATCTATTTCTGTGCTCTTTGATTTCTTTCACCAGTGTTTTATAGTTTTCAATATATAGTTCTTTTGTTTCTTTAGGTATATATATTCCTAAGTATTTTATTCTTTTTATTGCAATGGTGAATAGAATTGTTTCCTTAATTTCTCTTTCTGTTTTCTCATTATTAGTGTATAGGAATGCAAGGGATTTCTGTGTGTTTATTTTATACCCTGCAACTTTACTATATTCATTGATTAGCTCTAGTGATTTTCTGGTGGAGTCTTTAGGGTTTTCTATGTAAAGGATCATGTCATTTGCAAACAGTGAGAGTTTTACTTCTTTTTTTCCAATCTGGATGAAAGCTTTCTTATATCTCCTTGCTATTCTTTGGAACTCTGCATTCAGATGGATTTATTTTTCCTTTTCTCCTTTGCCTTTAGCTTCTCTTATTTTCTCAGCTACTTATAAGGTCTCCTCAGACAATCATTTTGCCTTTTTGCATTTTTTTTCCCTTAGAGATGGTCTTGATGGCATGTTGGATTGCATGCACAATGTAAATGTCTCTGGAACAGGTACTCTTATTTCCAATGCTCTACCTCAGTGGTTTTCAAAATGTGGTTCCCCACTGCTCCAACCTTACACCTAGAATAGACCAGCAGCATCAGTGTCTACGAGAAACCTATAAAAAATGCAAATTGCTGAACCCACTATAGACCTGTTGAATTGATTTCCCTGAGACATCCTGTTTGACTTAAGGAAGATTTAGAAGTACACCTTTTGATTTCAAAATATTTAGGAACTTTAGGATTTTTCTTCTTTTTTTTTTTTTTTTTGGTATAGATTTCTAGTTTGATTCCATTATAAATGTAAGAGAACACTTTTAAATTATTTCACCTTTTAAAATTTGTTATGCTTTTTTTGTTTGTTTGATAGCCCAGAAAGTGATCTGTCTTGGAAAACATCCCATGAAAATGAAGTGAAATTCACTCAGTCAAATACAATTGTTAGCAACCCTATGGACTACAGCTCGCCAGGCTTCCCTGTCCGTGGAATTCTCTAAGGCAAGAATACTAGAGTGGGTAGCTATTTCCTTCACCAGGGGATCTTCCCAGCCCAGGGATCCAATATAAGTCTTTTACATTGCAGACACCCTCTTTACTGTCTGAGCCAGCAAGGAAGTCCAAATGTTCCATGGGCATTTGGAAAAAAAATGTATATTCTGATGTCATTGATAATTTATACCACAAACGCTAATTAGATCCTATTGTTTTGGGTGTTTAGTTCTTCGATATCCTTACTGATTTTCTAATAGCTCTACAAATTATTGACACAGGGATGCTGAAGTCGCCAACAACAATTGTAGATTTGTCTTTTTTCCTTTGTTCTGTCATTTGGCTTCATGAATTCTTATGCCCTGTTTTTGGTACTCATACACTTTCAGTTCTGTCACTCAGTTGTGTTTGATTCTTTGCGACCCCATGGACTGCAGCATACCAGGCCTCCTCGTCCATCACCAACTCCTGGAATTTACTCAAACTCATCTCCATGGAGTCAGTGATGCCATCCAACTATCTCATCCTCTGTCTTCCCGTGCTCCTCCTGCCTTCAATCCTTCCCATCATCAAGGTCTTTTCCAATGAGTCAGCTCTTCGCATCAGGTGGCCAAAGTATTGGAGTTCCAGCTTCAGCATCAGTCCTTCCAATGAATATTCAGGACTGATCTCCTTTAGGATAGACTGGCTGGATCTCCTTGCTGTCCAAGGGACTCTCAAGAGTCTTCTCCAACACCACAGTTCAAAAGCATCAATTCTTCAGTGCTCAGCTTCCTGTATACTCCAACTCTCACATCCATACAAGACTCCTGGAAAAACCATAGCTGTGACTAAACAGACCTTTGTTGACAAAGTAATGTCTCTGCTTTTTAATGTGCTGTCTAGGTTGGTCATAACTCTTCTTCCAAGGAGCAATCGTCTTTTAATTTCATGGCTGCAGTCACCATCTGCAGTGATTTTGGAGCACAAAAAAATAAAGTCTGTCACTGTTTCCACTATTCCCCCATCTATTCGCCATGAAGTGACAGGACCAGATGCCATGATCTTAGTTTTCTGAATATTGGGTTTTAAGCCAACTTTTTCACTCTCCTCTTTTACTTAAGGTTGTTATAGCCTCTTATAAATTGACCTTTTATCATTATTTGGTGTCCTTCTTTGTTCCAGTAATTTTCTTTGCTGTGAAATCTAATTTGTTACAGAAAAAGTTTATTAGTATAACCGTTCCTGGTTTCTTCTAATTAGTGTCTGCATTATGTATTTTTTTCCTTTCATTTATGTTAGACCTACCTACATTATTATATTTTAACTAAGTTTTGTGGAGATATCTTACAATTGGGTCATATTTTTTAAGCAGATTCTGTCAATCTCTGTCATATCCTTCTGCTACAGGGTCCATCTAGTGAGTTTTATTTTACAGATTATATTTTTCAGTTCTACAATTTCCATCTTAGAAGAGATCCCTTCACCTCTAGCTATGACAGAAGTTCCAGACAACATCTTGAGTGAACTTTACCAGAGACTATGTGCTTAGTCACTCAGTCATGTCTGACTATTTGTCACCCCATGGACTATAGGGGTCTTCTCTGTGCATGGGGATTCTTCAGGCAAGAACACTGGAGTGGGTTGCCATACCCTCTTTCAGAGGCTCTTCCCAACCTAGGGATCAAACCCAGGTCTCCTGCGTTGCAGGCAGATTCTTTACCTGCTGAGCCACGACAGAAGCCCAAGAATACTGGAATGGGTAGCCTATGCCTTCTCCAGGGGATCTTCTCCGCCCAGGAATCAAACCAGGGTCTCCTGCATTGCAGGTGGATTCTTTACCAGCTGAACTACCAGGAAGCTCTACCAGGAAAGCCCTACCAGGGACTAAGAACCATAATATTCATCTAAGGCATTCTCAGATGCTTAACTCATAATATCTGAGATGTTTGTTGTTTTAAGTCACTGATTTGTGGTATAATTTCTTATGTGTTGCCATCTATGCAAGTTTTTACAGAAACAAATGTAGTAGGAAGGGAGGGTGTCAGGGATTTATTTCATTGTATCACTTTTATAATGTGAATCATACTTTAAGAAGATTATGCCCAAACTGTTTAAGAATGATATCAATAAACACCAGCCCAATGTTGGTTATTTCTCTCTCTCTCTCTCTTTTTTCAGTGGAGAAAGTCTCTATCTACAGCATGATTGTCGGAGTCAAGGTATGTGTAAAAACTTAAATTTACTATGCCATGTGCTATATCATTAGACCATTCGGAAATATCTTCATAATGTTAGTATATTTTCTTGGCCAGAACCCCAAATATATCACCTTTAACTTGGTGGCAAATCCTTCACTTTTGAAAGGTTCTTATTTTAATAGTTTATAGCTGTGATGTCTCCTCTTATTCCAACTAAGAAACTGGTATCTGAAGCCCCTTACAGGTAAGACATACATTTTTAAGATATATGGGAAGGTATTTTTTCAGAGATAATTTTATCTATTTCAGGTCCCTGTCCAGTTGGAAAAGTACCAAGCTGTTTGAACAATGAAACAAATCCCAAATAGCCACACTCTTTTCAGATTGAGCTTTTAACCCCAAACCATAAGTAGACACCTGGGACAGCAATCATGCGGGCTTATTTGACTGGACGGCTAAAATAACCAACACAAAGCACAAATAATTACTGTTGTTCTTTCTAACCCAACCCACCTGTCCAGGCAGAGAAAATTAATAACAAAATGGCCAAATGTGCAGGCCTACAAAAACTTGTTTTGAGAAACCTCTGAGGAATCTGGAAATCAGAATTTCTAATTTGAAGTGCTTGAAACCACCTGTTCCTAGTATAAAATAACCAGATGTAAGATGATGTTATAGTTTATCCTGGGAGGAAAGAGATAATATTTGATCATTCGATGACTATGAAGTCTTCGTTATGTTCTGTCATTCAGTCATACAAAGAAAATATAATTTGTATTTACCCATGCACTGCTTAGGCAGATGGAAGCACAGCAGGTAGGTAAATACTGACATTCTCTTTCATGAATACCTTCAAAGAAAGGGTCAAAGATAAGATAGTAAGTAAAGTGAATGCAGATTAGGCAGAACATCTGTTTAAATGGGATAACGGAGAAAACATTCACTGCTTTTTCACATAGAATTTTCTAAGTTATCAATGAGCATCTGGTTAATTCTTCATTCCTTGCAGCCTACCATATTGGCTTTCTGATTAAAATAAATAGCTTGATAAAGTACAGTTAGCCACAAGATATAATTTGTATATTCCCCTTTTTTATTAGAAATTTGTAGTCTTATAAGCATAAGGGAAGGCATTTTGAGAAGTATGGCGTTTTAAGAAAAGCAACCTTTAAAATATCAAGTTATTCTTGCAAACTTGTAATAGCAAATTAGAACTTCCATGGATTGAGTCATGAGTTTTAATAAATTCTACTTCTAGTGGACAAAAAAAGAGCCTGTTTTAAGGAATAAAGAAATCAATATGATTTCATCTTAATTTATACCTTCTCTTATGCAATATACAATGCTTATCACTTCCTTTCTTATTAAATCATTTCACCTCTCCAGAAAGCATTATGATCCTTCTTTGATGATACATGAAATCTCCTCCATTCAAGCATTCTCTTCCAACTGGGTGTTCCATGGGATCTGATTTAGCTGATGGGTGGGGGGGTGTCCCTGTGTTGGGGGGGACCCTAGGGAGTCCAGGCCCAGGCTTACTTATTCACATGTCTAGTAATATTTAGCTGTATTCTGGATATTGGGTATAGAAGGAGAGTGGAAATTGAGATATCATTTTGTTTTGTTTTCAGAAAATGAATGTCTGAAGGGTATGCTGGCAGGCTGGGCATTCATAATACTTCTAGAGTTGAGTTTAGTTGTGGCTGGGCCGCAGTTTCAAAGAGGGTAACTTTACCTCCTACAACTTCTTGCAACAGCTAGGAGGATCAGGGATCAATCCATTTGATTTTGAAATGGGAAGGGTACCTGGCATCATTTGATTTAAACGCACAAGAGCCACAGAATCTAAATACTGTGGAAATGTGCAAACCGGCGCGCGCACACACACACACACACACACACACAAATATCTGCCTTCTAACTTGTTCTCTATACATTCTATATATATAATATTGTTGGTGGGAAGAGAGTGTAGCAATGGTATTTTCATAATGTGTCTGATTATGTATCGATTTCAATTTATTCCACAATACTTTCATGTGAAGACTCAGCTGATTTCTCCTCATCCCTGAATAATTTCATGTAAATCAGATTAATTGCCCCACATGGACATCTCTAAACCAGATACTTTCTTGCAAGTATGAAAATTTCTGCCCATCTATAAGGAACTCCTCTCAATAATTCAGTTCATCATGACATCCTTCTCTACTGTGTAGCCCTTTTTTTTTTTTTTTTTTTAAGTATGATCTTTACACAATACCTGTTTTTGCCTCATGTTACCACAGGGGCAAAGGTTTTTTTGCAACTGGAAACAGAAATTCACTCCTCCAAGAGATGGACCTTACTTTGAGAAACCTACTAGGCAATTGTTTGCACTATTAAAAAGTAAAATAAAATTAGAGAAATCTCCTTAAACTTCTAATTTGGAGATTATCTTTTATTCCCTACAGGCTAAGGTATACACACAAGTCCAGCAACAAAAAATGCAATCTCACCAAGTTATGAGAAATATCAACTGCTAAGAATCTTTTGTAAAACATCTCTTGGTTTAGGTGAAATTTATGTCAAATTCTACTATTACTAACTCAGAGCTTAATTCTCTAATTCTTATTTCAAGTATTGATATGAGGCTTATTCTCAAAATGCTCATACCAAAGGCATCTTCTTTTTTTCCTCTAAGAGTTAAGTGCATATTTTTTAAATTGATAAATATAATTTGTGTCATACTCAACATGGAATGGACTTTGGCTCTTGGGGGCGGGGGGCGGGGGGGTTGTTCCAAACAAATTATAGGGTTATGTTTTCTAGTTCTCTGAAAATTGTCATTGATATTTTGATAGGGACTGCTTTCAGTAGTATGGACATCTTAAAAATATTAATTCCTCAAATTCATGAGCATGGTATGCTGCTACTGCTGCTCTTTAGTCACTAAGTCACGTCACTCTTTGTGACCCTATGACTATAGCCTACCAGGTTCCCCTGTCCATGGGATTTTCCAGGCAAGAATACTAGAATGAGTTGCCATTTCTTTCTCCAAGGGATCTTCCTGACTCAGGGATCAAACTCATGTCTCCTGCTTAGCAGGTGGATTCTTCACCTCTGAGCCACCTGGGAAGTCTTGTAGATCTTTCCATTATTTGTGTCATCTTCAATTTCTTTCATTAATATATTATCATTTTTAGAGCTCAGGTTCTTCATCTCCTTGGTTAAATATATTTCTAGGAATTTTATTCTTTTTGGTATAGTGAATAGGATTAATTTCTTAATTTCTCTTTTTGATAATTCATTATTACTGTACAGAAATAAAACAGATTTTATATATTAATTTTGTATCCTGCAAATTTACTGAATTTATTTATAATTAGAACTATTTGTTCCAACAGATTTTTGCTTGTCTCCATAAGATCTTCTATATATAGTATCATGTCATCCATAAACAGAATTTTGCTACTTCCCTTCCAATTTGGATTCTTTTTATTTATTTTTATTGTCTCATTGGATAGGATTCCCAATATTGTGCTGAATAAAAGTGGCAAGAGTGGTCATCCTTGTCCTAATCTTAAAGGAAAACCTTTCACTTTTCCCCATTAAGTATAATGTTAGCTATTGGCTTATTATATAGGACCTTTATTGGGTTTTCCAGGTGGTGCTAGTGGTAAAGAGCCGATCTGCCAGTGAAGGAGACATAAGAGATGCCACCTCAACCCCTTGGCTAAGGAGACCCCATGGAGGAAGGCATGGCAACCCACTCCACTATTCTTGCTTGGAGAATCCCATGGACAGAGGAGCCTGGTGAATTACAGTTACAGGGTTGCAAACAATCAGACAGGACTGAAGTGACTTAGAACATATGACCTTTATTACATTGAGATATCTTCCCTCTGTACTCATTTTGTTGAGAGGTTTTATCATAAATAAGTTGATTTTTTCAAAACCTTTATCTGCATATATTGAGATTTTTATATAATTTTTTTTTAATTTTTATTTTTACTTTATTTTGCTTTACAGTACTGTATTGGTTTTGCCATACATTGACATGAATCTGCCACGGGTGTACATGAGTTCCCAATCCTGAACTCCCCTCCCACCTCCCACCCCATATCATCTCTCTGGATCATCCCCGTGCACCAGCCCCAAGCATCCTGTATCCTGTATCGAACATAGATTGGCGATTTTTATCCTTTTGTTAGTATGATGTATCATATTTTTGATTTGTGGATATTGAACCATCCTTGTGTCCTCGCAATAAAGCCCACTTTATCGTGGAGAATATGATATTAGGGTATTGCTGATTTTGTAGAATGAGTTTAGAAGCATTTCTTCCTTTTCAGTTTCTGAAATAGTTGGAGAAGGGTAAGTGTTTTCCTGTCTTTAAATGTGTGATAAAATTTATGTGTGAAACCATCTGGTGCTGGACTTTTGTTTATTGGAAACTTTCTTCTTACAGATTCAATTTCATTCCTAGTAAATGATCTGTTCATATTTTTTTATTTCTTCCTGATTCAGTCTTTGGAGATTGTACATTTGCAGGAATTTGTTCATTTCTTCTAGATTGTCCATTTAAAACACTATATAATTGTTCTTAGTAGTTTTTATGGCCCTTTTTATTTCTGTGGAGTCAGTTGCAAATTCTCCTTTATTTGTAATTTTGGGGGCATCTCTTTTTTTCTTAAAGAGTCTGGATGAAAGTTTATTAATTTTACTATCTTTTCAAAGAACCCAGCTTTTAGTTTCATTAATCTTTTGTATTATTTCCTTTTCTTGACCATGATGGCTGTGTCATTTCTTCTAATGGCTTCCTGCCCACAGTAGTAGATATAATGATCATCTGAGTTAATTTCACCCATTCTAGTCCATTTTACTTCATGATTCCTTCACATTCACATTCCATCACGAATGTTGATGTTCACTCTTGCCATCTTCTATTTGACCACTTCCAATTTGCCTTGATTCACGGACCTAACATTCTAGGTTCCTATGCAATATTGCTCTTTACAGTAAAGGACATTGCTTCTATCACCAGTCACATCCACAACTGAGCATTCTTTTTGCTTTGCATCCCTTCATTCTTTCTGGAGTTATTTCTCCACTGATCTCCTGTAAAAAGCAAGAGAGTTCCAGAAAAACATCTATTTCTGCTTTATTGACTATGCCAAAGCCTTTGACTGTGTGGATCACAACAAACTGTGGAAAATTCTGAAAGAGATGGGAATATCAGACCGCCTGACCTTTCTCTTGAGAAACCTATATGCAGGTCAGGAAGGAACAGTTAGAACTGGACATGGAACAGCAGACTGTTTCCAAATATGAAAAGGAGTACATCAAGGCTGTATATAGTCACCCTGTTTATTTAACTTATATGCAGAGTACATCATGAGAAAGGATGGGCTGGAAGAAGCACAAGCTGGAATCAGACTGCTGGGAAAAATATCAATAACCTCAGATATGCAGATGACACCACCTTTATGGCAGAAAGTGAAGAAGAATTAAAGCACCTCTTGATGAAAGTGAAAGAGGAGAGTTTAAAAGTTGGCTTAAAGTTCAACATTCAGAAAACGAAGATCATGGCATCTGGTCCCATCACTTCATGGCAAATGGATGGGGAAACAGTGTAAACAGTGACAGACTTTATTTATTTATTTATTTATTTAGCTCCAAAATCACTGCAGATGGTGATTGCCACCATGAAATTAAAAGACGCTTGCTCCTTGGAAGGAAAGTTATAACTGAGATAGCATATTCAAAAGCACAGACATTACTTTGCCAAAAAAGGTCCATCTAGTCAAGGCTATGGTTTTTCCAGTGGTCATGTATGGATGTGAGAGTTGGACTATGGTGAAAGCTGAGTGCCGAAGAATTGATGCTTTTGAACTGTGGTGTTGGAGAAGACTCTTGAGAGTCCCTTGGACCACAAGAAGATCCAACCAGTCCATTCTAAAGGAGACCAGTCCTGGATGCTCATTGGAAGGACTGATTTTGAAGCTGAACCTCCAATACTTTGGCCACCTGATGCGAAGAGTTGACTCATTGGAAAAGACTCTGATGCTGGGAGGGACTAGGGGCAGGAGGAGAAGGGGACAACAGAGGATGAGATGGCTGGATGGCATCACCGACTCGACATGAGTTTGGGTGAACTCTGGGAGTTGGTGATGGACAGGGAGCCCTGGCTGTGCTGTGATTCATGGGGTCGCAAAGATTCGGACATGACTAAGCGACTGAACTGAACTGATCATTTCCTTTGGTCTCTATTTCATTTATCTGTGCTCTAATCTTTACTATTCCCTTCCTTCTACTAATTTTGTGTCTTCTTTATTTTTTTTCCTAGTTCTTTTAAGTGAATGTTAGCTTGTTTATTTGAGATTCTCTTGTTTCCTAAGGTGAGACTGCATCTTATAAAATTTCCTCTTAAACTGAATTTAGGGAAAATTTTTAAAATGGGGACTATATTGGATTGCACTTGTAAGAGGAAGTAGTTATAGCCAGTCATCAGAAAGGAGAGAGACAAATTGCCACTGCATGCTGAAAACTGCTTTATCCATGGCTTCCACAAAAGAATGTTGGGCAACACCATGGAGCATATCTTCAGCAATTGTTTTGAAAAGTCCTCCAATATTTTCTTTATGAACATTTTTAGTGGACTGTAAAATAAAAATCTTTGCATTGAAGAATAGTAAACATTCAATTCAGTTGAGTTCAGTTCAGTCGCTCAGTCGTGTTCGACTCTTTGTGACACCATGAATCACAGCACGACCAGGGCTCCCTGTCCATCACCAATTCCCAGAGTTTACTCAAACTCATGCCCATTGAGTGGGTGATGCCATCAAACTATCTTATCCTCTGTTGTCCCCTTCTCCTCCTGCTCTCAATCTTTCCCAGCATCAGAGTCTTTTCCAATGAGTCAACTCTTCGCATCAGGTGGCCAAAGTATTGAAGTTTCAGCTTCAGTATCAGTCCTTCCAATGAACACCCAGGACTGATCTCCTTTAGAACGGACTGATTGGATCTCCTTGCAGTCCAAGGGACTCTCAAGAGTCTTCTCCAACACCACAGTTCAAAAGCATCAATTCTTCGGCACTCAGCTTTCATCACAGTCCAACTCTCACATCCATACATGACCACTGGAAAAACTATAGCCTTAACTACATGGACCTTTGTTAACAAAGTAATATCTCTGCTTTTTAATATACTATCTAGGTTATAACTTTCCTTCCAAGGAGTAAGCGTCTTTTAATTTCATGGCTGCAATCACCATCTGCAGTGATTTTGGAGCAAAATAAATAAATAAATAAGTCTGTCACTGTTTCCACTGTTTCCCCATCTATTTGCCATGAAGTGATGAGACTGGATGCCATGATCTTCGTTTTCTGAATGTTGAGCTTTAAGCCAACTTTTTCACTCTCCTCTTTCACTTTCCTCAAGAAGCTCTTTAGTTCTTCTTCACTTTCTGCCATAAGGGTGGTGTCATCTGCATATCTGAGGTTATTGATATTTCTCCTGGCAATCTTGATTCCAGCTGGTGCTTCTTCCAGCCCAGCATTTCTCATGTTGTACTCTGCATAGAAGTTAAATAAACAGGGTGACAACATACAGCCTTGATGTACTCCTTTTCCTATTTGGAACCAGTCTGTTGTTCCATGTCCAGTTCTAACTGTTGCTTCCTGACCTGCATACAGGTTTCTCAAGAGACAGGTCAGGTGTTCCCATCTCTTTCAGAATTTTCCACAGTTTATTGTGATCCACACAGTCAAAGGTTTTGGCATAGTCAATAAAGCAGAAATAGATGCTTTTCTGGAACTCTTGCTTTTTCGATGATCCAACAGATGTTGGCAATTTGACCTCTGTTTCCTCTGCCTTTTCTAAAACCAGCTTGAACATCAGGGAGTTCACGGTTCACGTACTGCTGAAGCCTGGCTTGGAGAATTCTGAGCATTACTTTACTAGCATATGAGAGGAGTGCAATTGTGGTAGTTTGAGCATTCTTTGGCATTGCCTTTCTTTGGGATTGGAATGAAAACTGATCTTTTCCAGTCCTGTGGCCACTGCTGAGTTTTCCAATTTTGCTGACATACTGAGCGCAGGACTTTCACAGCATCATCTTTCAGGATCTGAAATAGCTCAACAGGAATTCCATCACCTCCACTACCTTTGTTTGTAGTGACACTTCCTAAGGCCCACTTGACTTCATATTCTATGATGTCTGGCTCTAGGTGAGTGATCACACCATTGTAATTATCTGGGTCGTGAAGATCTTTTTTGTATAGTTCTTCTGTGTATTCTTGCCACCTCTTCTTAATATCTTCTGCTTCTGTTAGGTCCCTACCATTTCTGTCATTTACTGAGCCCATCTTTGCATGAAATGTTCCCTTGGTATCTCTAATTTTCTTGAAGAGATCTCTAGTCTTTCCCATTCTGCTGTCTTCCTCTGTTTCTTTGCATTGATTGCTGAGGAAGGCTTTCCTATCTCTCATTGCTCTTCTTTGGAACTTTGCATTCAAATGGGTATATCTTTCCTCTTCTCCTTTTCTTTTCACTTCTCTTCTTTTCACAGCTATTTGTAAGGCCTCCTCAGACAACCATTTTCCCTGTGTTATACAATAAATCCCTGTTGCTGATCTATTTTATGTAAGCAGCTTGTATCTTTTAATTGTGTAACACTCCTAATTTATCTCTACTTCGTTTTCCCTTTTGGTAACCATAAGTTTGTGTTCCATGTCTGCAAGTCTGCTTCTATTTTGAACATAGATTCATTTGTATTGCATTTTAGATTCCACATAAAAACGGTGTCATATAGCATTTGTCTCTCTGTTTGATTTACTTCATTTAGTATCATGTTCTCTAGGTCCTTCCATGTGACTGCAAATGTCAATATTCCATTCTTTTCTATGAGTGAGTAATAATCCATCATCCCTGGAGTAGAAAATGGCATCCCATTCCAGTATTCTT
Source organism: Oryx dammah (assembly GCF_014754425.2). Classification (NCBI taxonomy): domain Eukaryota; kingdom Metazoa; phylum Chordata; class Mammalia; order Artiodactyla; family Bovidae; genus Oryx; species Oryx dammah. Next base: position 57,192,939 of record NW_024070192.1, on the reverse strand, counting down.
GCCTGGAAAATTCTGTAGGACAGAGGAGCCATGGGGTCTCAGTGTGGGACACAACTGAGTGACTGAGCATGCATGCAGTAATCCATTGTGGGGGCTTCTCAGATGGTTCAGTGGTGAAGAATCTGCCTTCCAATGAAGGAGACATGGGTTCCATCCATGGATTGAAAAAATCCCCTGGAGTAGGAAATGGTAACCCACTCCAATATTCTTATCTGGAAAATTCCATGGACAGAGGAGGCTAGTGGACTGCAGCCCCTGGAGTTGCAGAGTCAGACACAACTGAGTGACTGAGCCTGCACACAAATAATTCATTATGGTGGCTCAAATGATAAAGAATCTGCCTGCAATGTAGGAGACCTGGGTTTGATCCCTGGTTGGGGAAGATCCCGCTGAAAAAGGGAATGGCAACCCATTTCAGTATTCTTGCCTGGAGAATCCCATGGACAGAGGAGCCTGGTGAGCTACAGTCCATGGTGTCTCAGAGAGTCTGATGCAGCTGTGCAACTAACACTTTAACCTTCATATATATATATGTGTGTGTGTGTGTGTGTGTGTATATACATATACATATATATACCGCATCTTTTTAAGCCAGTTATCTGTTGTCAGGCATTTAGGTTGTTTCTGTGTCTTGGCTATTGTAAATACTGCTGCTATGAGCATTGGAGGGCAAGCTTCTTTCCAAATTAGAATTTTTGTTTGTTTGTTTTAATATAAATTTATTTATTTTAATTAGAGGCTACTTACTTTACAATATTGTGTTGCTTTTGCCATACATCAGCATGAATCTGCCACAGGTGTACATGTGTTCCCCATCCTGAACGCCCCCCCACACACACACCTCCCTCCCATCCCATTGCTCTGGGTCATCCCTGTGCACCAGCCCAAAGCATCCTGTATCCTGCATCAAACCTGGACTGGTGATTCATTTCATATATGATATTATACATGTTTCAATGCCATTCTCCCAAATCATCCCACCCTCTCCCTCTCCCAGAGTCCAAAAGACTGTCATATACATCTGTGTCTCTTTTGCTGTCTCGCATACAGGGTTATCATTACCATCTTTCTAAATTCCATATATATGTGTTAGTATACTGTATTGGTGTTTTTCTTTCTGGCTTACTTCACTCTGTATAATAGGCTCCAGTTTCATCCACCTCATTAGAACTGATTCAAATGTATTCTTTTTAATGGCTGAGTAATCTCCATTGTGTATATGTACCACAGCTTTCTTATCCATTCATCTGCTGGTGGACATCTAGGTTGCTCCCATGTCCTGGCTATTATAAACAGCACTGCGATGAACCTTGGGGTACACGTGTCTCTTTCATTTCTGGTTTCCTCAGTGTGTATGCCCAGTAGTGGGATTGCTGGGTCATGAGGCAGTTCTATTTCTAGTTTTTTAAGGAATCTCCACATGTTCTCCATAGTGGCTGTACTAGTTTGCATTCCCACCAAGAGTGTAAGAGGGTTCCCTTTTCTCCACACCCTCTCCAGCATTTATTGCTTGTAGACTTTTGGATCACAGCCATTCTGACTGGCGTGAAATGGTCCCTCATTGTGGTTTTGTTTTGCATTTCTCTGATAATGAGTGATGTTGAGCATCTCTTCATGTGCTTGTTAGCCATCTGTGTGTCTTCTTTGGAGAAATTTCTGTTTAGTTCTTTGGCCCCTTTTTTGATTGGGTCGTTTATTTTTCTGGAATTGAGCTACAGGAGTTGCTTGTATATTTTTGAGATTCTTTGTCAGTTGCTTCATATGCCATTATTTTCTCCCATTCTGAAGGCTGTCTTTTCACCTTGCTTGGAGTTTCCTTTGTTGTGCAGAAGCTTTTAAGTTTAATTAGGTCCCATTTGTTTATTTTTGCTTTTATTTCCAATATTCTGGGAGATGAGTCATAGAGGATCCTGCTGTGATGTATGTCAGAGAGTGTTTTGCCTATGTTCTCCTCTAGGAGTTTTATAGTTTCTGGTCTTACATTTAGATCTTTAATCCATTTTGAGTTTATTTTTGTGTGTGGTGTTAGAAAGTGTTCTAGTTTCATTCTTAGAATTTTTGTCTTTTCCAGATATATGCTCAGGAGTGGGATTTCTGAATCATACAGTAGCTCTATTTTTAGTTTTTTAAGGACGCTCATACTGTTTTCCATAAAGTCACCGTATGTCTTTCAACTGGAGTTGTTGTTCAGTCGCTAAGTCATGTCTGACTCTTTGTGACCCTGTGGACTGCAGCACGCCAGGTCTATCTGTCTTTCACCATCTCCTGGAGCTTGCTCAAACTCATGTCCATTGAGTTGGTGATGCCATCCAACCAGCTTATCCTCTATGGTCCCCTTCTCATCCTGCCGTCAATCTTAAATCCATCTACATTTAAATTATTTGTTGATTATTGTTCTTGAGTTACTAAGTTCTGTCCCAGTCTTTTTACAACCTGTGGACTGTAGCCCTCCAGGCTCCCCTGTCCATGGGATTTCCCAGGCAGGAATACTGGAGTGGGCTGCCATTTCCTTCTCCAGGGGATCTTCCTGACCCAGGGATGGAGCCTTCATCTTCTGCATTGGCAGATGGATTCCTTACCACTGAGCCACCAGGTAAGCCCCTTTTAATTTATTAGTGAGATCCCCTGGAGAAAGAAATGACAGCCCACTCCAGTATTCTTGCCTGGGAAATCCCATAGACAGAGGAGCCTGATGAGCTACAGTCCATGAGGCAGCAAAGAGTCGAACATGGTTGAGTGACTAACACTTTCACTTTCTTTCATGTACTTATTGCCATTTTGTTAATTATTTTCTGATTGCTTTTGTGGATCTTCTCTTTCCTTTTCTTCTTCTTTTGTCTCTTGCTTTGTGATTTGATGACTATAGCATTATGTTTGGATTCCTTTTATTTTGTATGTATATATTATACAGTTTTTGTTGATAGTTCCTATAACTATTATATGTAATCAACCAATGACTATGGTTGTTTATTTTAAGTTAGTTATCTCTTAGTTTTGAACACATTCCTTACATTTTCCTACCACCCCACAGTTCATATTTTGATATCACATTGTAGATATAGGTGATTTTATTACTTTGTCTTTTAACCTTGCTACTAGTTTGATATGTGCTTGATCCACTATTTTTATGATATGTTTGCCTTTACCAGTGAGGTTTTTCTTTCATAAATTTTTTATTTATAACTTTGAAAATGAAAGTGAAAATGTTAGTCACTAAGTCGTGTCCGACTGTTTGAAACCCCATGAACTGTAACTGCCAGGCTCCTCTGTCCATAGAATTCTCCAGCCTAGAATACTGGAGTGGGTTGCCATTTCCTTCCTTTCTTTTTTGCCATTCCCTGCAGGCCTGCAAAATTTCTACTGAAAAGTCAGTTGATAGCCTTATGAAGGCTTCCCAGGTGGCATTAGTAGTAAAGAACCTGCCTGACAACACAGGATACATAAAAGACATGGGTTTAATCCCTAGGTTGGGAAGATCCCCTGGAGGAGGGCATGGCAACCCACTTCAGTATTGCCTGGAGAATCCCATGGACAGAGGAGGCTGGCAGGTTACAGTCCGTGCAGTTGCAAAGAGCCAGACACAACTGAACCAACTTAGCACAGCCATATGAGAGCTTCTTTGTACATAACTAGTTGTTTTACCCTTGCTGTTGTAAAGATTCCCTCTTTATCTTCATTTTTTTTTAATTTTAATTATGTGTCTTTGTATGAACTTCTTTGGGTTGCTCTTATCTAGGACTCTGTGCTCCTTGAATGATATTAAATTTGAACAAACTCCATTTTCAAATTTCTTTTTGGTTGTTATGGCTCTCTTTTTCTCCAAATATGAACTATTAAAGTGATACTTAAGTGATCCCATTGGATAAGATTAGCTTTATATGTGCTTGCTGCTGCTGCTGCTGCTAAGTCATGTCAGTCGTGTCCGACTCTGTGTGACCCCTTAGACGGCAGCCCACCAGGCTCCCCCATCTGTGGGATACTCCAGGCAAGAACATTGGAGTGGGTTGCCATTTCCTTCTCCAATGCATGAAAGTGAAAAGTGAAAGTGAAGTCACTCAGTCATGTCCGACCCTCAGCGACCCCATGGACTGCAGCCCACCAGGCTCCTCCATCCATGGGATTTTCCAGGCAAGAGTACTGGAGTGGATTGCCATTGCCTTCTCCGTATATGTGCTTGATTCCATTAGATAAGATTAAGCATGATTTAAGTATGGAAAAATATGCCAGTCAAATTGTTTTCCATGTGTTGTTTAGATTCACCGCAGTAGAACACACCACACTAATTTTTTTTCCATGTTCCAGTCATTTATTTGTCAAATATTTATCAAGAGCCCAGCACTGTTCTAGGTGCTTCCAGCTAAATCCCCTTAGTAAAAAGGTTTGCAATTCAGGGGTTTCCAGGTTTTGCAAAAACAGGTTTTTCAGGTTCCTCTGTCTCTTCCCCCACCCCAAAACACTTTAATTTACTCTGAATTAAACAGTATCAACAGAGTCAATAAAGAAAAATGTTTATTCATTTTAAGGGTCTTTTGGGACAAAATTACAAAATTTGTAGAGTACTATCTGGACATCACCAGATGGTCAAAACAGAAATAAGATTGATTATATTCTTTGCAGCCAAAGATGGAGAAGCTCTATACAGTCAACAAAAACAAGACCAGGAGCTGACTGTGGCTCAGATCATGAACTCCTTATTGCCAAATTCAGACTGAAATTGAAGAAAGTAGGGAAAACCACTAGACCATTCAGGTATGACCTAAATCAAATCCCTTATGATTATACAGTGGAAGTGAGAAATAGATTTAAGGGCCTAGATCTGATAGATAGAGTGCCTGATGAACTATGGACAGAGGTTCATGACATTGTACAGGAGACAGGGATCAAGACCATCCCCATGAAAAAGAAATGCAAAAAAGCAAAATGGCTGTCTGAGGAGGCCTTACAAATAGCTGTGAAAAGAAGAGAAGCAAAAAAGCAAAGGAGAAAAGGAAAGATATAAGCATCTGAATGCAGAGTTCCAAAGAATACCAAGGAGAGATAAGAAAGCCTTCCTCAGAGATCAGTGCAAAGAAATAGAGGAAAAGAACAGAATGGGAAAGACTAGAGATCTCTTCAAGAAAATTAGAGATACCAAGGGAACATTTCATGCAAAGATGGGGTTGATAAAGGACAGAAACGGCATGGACCTAACAGAAGCAGAAGATATTAAGAAGAGGTGGCAAGAATACACAGAAGAACTGTACAAAAAAGATCTTCATGACCCAGATAATTACAATGGTGTGATCACTCACCTAGAGCCAGACATCATGGAATGTGAAGTCAAATGAGCCTTAGAAAACATCACGATGAACAAAGCTAGTGGAGGTGATGGCATTTCAGTTGAGCTATTTCAAATCCTGGAAGATGATGCTGTGAAAGTGCTGCACTCAATATGCCAGCAAATTAGGAAAACTCAGCAGTGGCCACAGGACTGGAAAAGGTCAGTTTTCATTCCAATCCCAAAGAAAGGCAATGGCAAAGAATGCTCAAACTACCACAACTGCACTCATCTCACATGCTAGTAAAGTAATGCTCAAAATTCTCCAAGCCAGGCTTCAGCAATGAACCATGAATTTCCTGATGTTCAAGCTGGTTTTACAAAAGGCAGAGGAACCAGAGATCAAATTGCTAACATCCACTGAATCATCGAAAAAGCAAGAGAGTTCCAGAAAAACATCTATTTCTGCTTTATTGACTATGCCAAAGCCTTTGACTGTGTGGATCACAATAAACTGTAGAAACTTCTGAAAGAGAAGGGAATACCAGACCACCTGACCTGCCTCTTGAGAAACCTGTATGCAGGTCAGGAAGCAACAGTTAGAACTGGACATGGAACAACAGACTGGTTCCAAATAGGAAAAGGAGTATGTCAAGGCTGTGTATTGTCACCCTGCTTATTTAACTTAAATGCAGAGTACATCATGAGAAAGGCTGAGCTGGAAGAAGCACAAGCTGGAATCAAGATTGCCAGGAGAAATATCAATAACCTCGGATATGCAGATGACAGCACCCTTATGGCAGAAAGTGAAGAGGAACTAAAAAGCCTCTTGATGAAAGTGAAAGAGGCGAGTGAAAAAGTTGGCTTAAAGCTCAACATTCAGAAAACTAAGATCATGGCATCTGGCCCCATCACTTCATGGGAAATAGATGGAGGAGAAACAATGGAAACAGTGTCAGACTTTTTTTTTTTTTTTTTTTTTGCTCCATAATCACTGCCTGTGGTGATTGCAGCCATGAAATTAAAAGATGCTTACTCCTTGGAAGAAAAGTTATGACCAACCTAGATAGCATATTGAAAAGCACAGACATTACTTTGCCAACAAAGGTCTGTCTAGTCAAGGCTATGGTGTTTCCAGTGGTCATGAATGGATGTGAGAGTTGGACTGGAAGAAAGCTGAGCACCGAAGAATTGATGCTTTTGAACTGTGGTGTTGGAGAAGACTCTTGAGAGTCCCTTGGACTGCAAGGAGATCCAACCAGTCCATTCTGAAGGAGATCAGCCCTGGGATTTCTTTGGAGGGAATGATGCTGAAGCTGAAATTCCAGTACTTCAGCCACCTCATGCGAGGAGTTGACTCATTGGAAAAGACTCTGATGCTGGGAGGGATTGGGGGCAGGAGGAGCAGGGGACGACAGAGGATGAGATGGCTGGATGGCATCACTGATTTGATGGATATGAGTCTGAGTGAACTCCGGGAGTTGGTGATGGACAGGGAGGTCTGGCGTGCTGCGATTCATGGGGTCGCAAAGAGTCAGACACGACTGAGCGACTGAACTGAACTGATTATAACTAAGACTTTTCAGCATCTATATTATTACCTAATTATTTATCTTACAATAATAAGTGATTTTACATACTCTAATTCTAGACCTTTTGAATAGTTTTAGGACATTAATTCATTTATTAAAATTAATTCCCAATTTTAATTCTGAACATATTTTGTAGTGTTTTGACCTTCATGACAGCTGTTTCCTTGCAAGCAGTCAGATGGTATTATTAATACCATGAAACTTTGCATTTACATTTCTTTACATCTTTCCTCAAGGAATAAGAGTGCTTCTGGGCTGAGTCCTCAAGAGAAATCCACTATGTGAAGGGTACTGAGGTGTGGTGAGTGGCTGTATTTCTCACCTGTGATACACAAATCCTTACAGGCTCACTTCAGAAAGGGAGAGTTTTTGAACAAACATATAAATGATTCACCATCAACTCTATTATGTATTCAGTTCTAGCTGCTATAAAACTATTCTTTTCCTTTGTAGAGCAACCTGGAATTCATCAGAGACAACCAAGGCCAGCACTGAAAAAAATCAATACTCCTCAAGCACTCACTCCCCGTCACCTCCAGCTCCTCCTGTGTGTCCAGGCAGCCTTTCTGACAAGCAGAGTAGTGTGTGAGCCATGTGCCTACATGTGTGTGTGAGGGCAAATGTTGCCCAGTGGAATCAGAGAAATCTGGATTAATTCTTTTTCATATGAAGTCAGTATTACTCTGTAGCCTCAGATTTAGCAATTACACGGGTGGAATAACAATTAAAATCCTGGAGACAGCATAGACTCTTCTTTTAAATGAGCACTCTAAATATAAGGGAAACCAAAATGGATATAAATATCTATAAATTATAAATGTATACTTATAAATGTAAAATATATATTTGTAAGTCCTAAGTATATATAATGTGTATATATATAATGTAGTTCAGTTTCCCTTATATTGAGAGTATTGCTGTTGGACACACACATCTTGATAAGAGTAATCCTGATGACCTCTTGTTAGAGAGTCACTTAAATTATAACACTCTTCTTGGGATTAAGCAGTTTACAGAAGTCAGGTAGAGAAGGTAGATAGTATTTTCGAATAGAGAGGAAAGTAATGAGACACTCATATGCTAGAATAGTAGTATTGAGCCTGGTAGGGTGCAAATGACAGACTCAATACCCCTGAATGGATATCATAAACTTGGAATAGCCATTTATTCTCAGATACAGACTATATATGCATTTACTTATGTTTTTATTTTTTGAAAATTTCTTGATTTGTCATTGGGCCTTGATTTTATGACAAAACTGTTTTACTTTGTAACTCATCGAGTAGTAGAACTCAGAAGAAACCAACCAGAAATGTCTTTATCCAAAGTTCCTATAAGAAAATGAGGGGGGAAAAAACCCTTAATTCCCTTAAAAGACCTAAGATGGTGGAAAGAAGACAAACTTTTCCAGCATTAAATGGAATTTTCAAAATTTAAGTAACAAATTTGTTTTATATTTGGCCCCAGTAGTATTTTAAAATGAAAAAGTACCTGAAAATAATCAGGATTTTCATTATGATTGAAGTTAATGCTTCTTTTCTTCTTTCCCTCCCCCTTCTTTTCCTTCGAGAACAATTCAGTCCAAATGCTATTAGGTGAAATTCTGCAGGTAGGCATCAAGTTGGATGGGGAATAAAGTAGACCCTGGAGTGGGTGTTGAAACAAAGTCTGGTAAGGAAAGGATCCACGGGGGGATGCAGCAACAGTGGTCCAGGATCTGGGAGCCCCAGGAGAGAGAGGAAGCCTCCATACAGGAGATTAATTGGTGGCATCCCAATGATGGAGGGGAGGGATGGGTAGCAGGCAGCAGCAAAAAGCGATTGGAGAATAGATCAAACAAGTGAATATATTAAAGATGATGAGAGCAAAGTTTCTGTTTGTCAGATAAAGGAATTACAAGTATGGAAAGGTAGGAAATGGGAAACCAGTTTGTGGTGTTGGATTTGCGTTGCAGACATCAGCATGAACTTATGATTTTCAAAATGGATGGATGGATAGAGAGATAGATAAATGTATGTATGCATGTATGCATGTATGTACATGTATTTAGATGTGGTGTGGGCATAGGGGTGTGTGTCTCTAGCCCCGTCTACTGAGAGGGTCAGTAACACACAATATCAATAAGCATATTTAGCATCCAGATCATGATGCTAAATACCATTTTCCTCCTATAGAAATCAGGACTTCTTGGGAAAATGGCTGGGAAGATACAAGCTGAGCCTGGAATATTTTCTGGTACCCAAAAATAAGGCAGCACCTCCAGAATAATGCAGATTTCTTAAAAGGACTTAGTGTCGTTTTGCAGGAGTACCACTGATCAAATCTGAGACAGCTTGACTATCAAAATAAATAATAGTAACTGATTATAATCAAGGAATAAAGATGGAGTCTACAAGTCCACATGGGTATTAAAAAAATCAACAGATAAACTGAGAGCTTAATGAGGAATGGTATATTCACATAGGCTCAAAATACCTCCTACAAAATACATATTAATTACAAAGTGAAGAATCCTGGCAGACAGTACCTTAATCAAGTTATCAACGTTAACATCATCAGTAGTGTGACAAATTAAAGTGATGTGGCATCTGATAGGAGGCAGTAAGAAGGCTGTATCATGTCTATAATATTCTACTAAAGGCGTATAGCCTGAACCGGATCCACTGGAGAAGGGATAAGCTACCCATTCCAGTCTTCTTGGGCTTCCCTTGTGGCTCAGCTGGTCAAGAATCTGCCTGCAAGGCGATAGACCTGGGTTTGATCCCTGGGTTGGGAGGATCCCCTGGAGAAGGGAGAGGCTACCACTCCAATATTCTGGCCTGGAAGATTCCATGGACTGTACAGTCCACGGGGTCGCAAAGAGTCAGACACAACTGAGCGACTTCCACTTCATTTTGCTTCAATCCGTAGAAAGCATCAGACAAGCCAAGGAACATTCTATGAAGCAACTAGACTCAAGACCAGCACATGCTCTGTGGAACCCAGTGCCCACTGAAAAGGCAGGGACTCTTGTTCAAAACTTATTAACACTTTTAAGAAGTAACATTAGAGCACTAAACCAAAGTCTGTCTAAGCATGAGGCCTTATCTGGTTACACAGGTCCCACACTCATGAAGCCAGGCCTGCCCGGCCCTTTCAAAAGAGTCACAGTCTTCTTCAAAGTCAAAGGAAGACTGAGGGTCTGCTCCCTACTGAAAGCAAAAGAGATGTGACAGCAAAACACAGTGCAATTTCTGCACTGACTCCTTTTGCCAAAAAAGATATTACTGGGACAAATGGCAAAACTTGAAAAGGGATTGAGAAAATGATGGTTGCAACGTATCTGTGATAAATTCCTATTTTTTATCGCTATATTTTAGCTACATAGGAAAACACTCTTGTATAGGAAATACACATTATAGCATTTGCATGAGATGGCAATTTTCCCTTAAATGGTTTAGAGAAAAATGAAACTCTTTGTACAATGCTTTCAACATTTCTGTAAATGTAAAGTCATTGAAAAAGAAATTAAATTTTAATGTGAACCATCTCTAGGTCTGACTTCCCACCTGAAATATTAACAAAAAAAAAAAAACTTGGATGATCATGACAATGAAGTTACTGCAAGCCCTTTTGTAAAATTATCAAAAGTCTTCATACAAGAAAGGCAGAGTTCTGATTATAAGGAAACACTATGGTTTCATTTCTGACTTTCTTTGATGTCTGGGTTCAAAAGTCTCGGAAATCATATCATATTCTCACAAAGTGAATGTTTCATTGCAAGGCTGCCATCCCTTCCCCCACATCCCTCACCCCATGAACAGTGATTTAGTTCTTGGTAGCAAAGGTACTGAAGCTTACTTAAGGAACTGATAGACTAAGAGACTAAGGCTGAAGCGATTGCATCCTTGTTTGGATCACTAAAATTCCACCTGGCTTCTCTCTTCTTTTGGTTGCTAATGCTCTTTCTTTGTCCTTCGTTCACACACACAGACACACACACACACATCATAAGTAAGAATAAAATGGTAATAAAAAATGAAATTAGCAGATTGTGATCCAGACATGTTGGCACAGACAGGTTTTTCTATGCTCTTCCCTACTCTTGAGAGTCCCTTAAACAGCAAGAAGATCCAACCAGTTCATCCTAAAGGAAATCAACTCTGGCTATCCATTGGAAGGACTGATGCTGAAGCTGAAGCTCCAAAACTTTGGCCACTTGATATGAAGAGCTTACTCATTAGAAAAGACCCTGATGCTGGGAAATATTGAAGGCAGAAGGAGAGGGGATGACAGAGGATGAGATGGTTGGATGGCATCATTGACTCAACGGACATGCATTTGAGCAAACTCCAGGAAGCCTGGCATGCCACAGCACAGAGTGACTGAACACCACCACCACCACTAAGTACAACAATAACCTCTTGAAATAAAGCCAGAGGTTACCAAAGAAGAATTCTGAGAGGGAGTTGGTGGTGGTGGTTTAGTAATAAGGGTGTCCAATTCCTGCAACTCCATGGACTGTAACCCACCATGGAATTCTCCAGGCAAGAATACTGAAGTAGGTTGCCATTTCCTTCTCCAGGAGGTCTTCCTGACCCAGGGATCGAACCCACGTCTCCTGCATTGCAAGTGATCTCCTGCACTGCAGGTGGATTCTTTACCTGCTGAGCCTTCAGGGAAGTCCTGAAAAGTAGTTAGAGGAAGACAGACGTGCTTGGAACCCAAAGACGATAGAAACATCACAACAGCAGTCTTATGACACTCCACCAGTGCACCCCAACAGAAGCAAGCTATCAACTAGCCAGGCACGAAAGCCCTTGACCCCCGACTGAGCAACAAAAGGCAACCCAGGCAGACTCCTTCCTCTTCTAAGGTCAAACGAGAGTCCCTGAGTGAGGAGAGCCAGGCCCTGCTTCTCATTAGAGAGCCCTGCTAAGAAGCAGCAGCCAGTCCACAGCAAGGAAATCCCCCTTCCCATCGCCTCATGAGGTCAAGTCCAGTAAGCCCCTTTGTCCGTGGTCCTAAGATGCCATTTTTCAACTGAGAGACACCGAAGGGGCACCAGTCTGGGGGAATCCCTTCCGCCCCCTGTGACAGCACCAGAAAGAGACAGTGGAGACCCAGGGCACCAGGTACACTACACAGGCCACAATGACACAGCAACGACTCTCACTATTAAATTCTCACGGAGACACAGCCCATAAAAAAGCAGGCCAGGACTTGCATGCTTAAACCTTAAATCATGTGACTGTCTGCTAAATAAAAGATTTAAATAAGATTCAGTGTCCTAAAGGTTGTAGGCAAAATGTCCAGAATGCAGTAGATTAAAACTCATACCCCAAACCAGGAAAATCACAACTTAGAAGAGAAAAGATAATTAATTGATGCCAAGGTTGGGATGAATCAGATGTTTGGAGTTATGTGACCAGAGTTTTAAGGCAGCCATCAGAAAAATACGTAAACAGTTAATTACAAATTCTCTGAAGCAAGCTAAAAAATAGCAAGACCCAATTTTAATAAATACTAGTTATAAAAAAAAGAATCTAATGGAAATTATAGACGTGAAAAATATAATATTAATCTTTTAAAAAATTTAATGAATAGACTAAACAGAGATAGCAAAGGATAGAATCAGTGAGCAAAGGACAGATAAAAGAGCAAATTCAATCAGAACAACAGAAGAAAGAAATGGGGAAAAAACAGGTAGAACCTTGGGAAACCTGTGGGGCAATGATGAGAAATCCAACATTGGAATTCCAGAAGGAGAAGAGAGAGAAAGTAGATCTGAAAGAATATTCAAAGAAATGATAGCTTTGAAACTACCTTTCTGTATCTCTAGGAAAGAATTGGTGTAAAAACAATCTAGTCTCCTATAAATGTCCAAGAAGAAAAAATGGGGAAATTGGTTCATTCTTTCCTGGTTCTACACTAATCTATGGGATGATTTTAGGTAAGCTTTATCACTATGGCTTATGAGATTTCCATTTCTTCCTTAGCAAAAGGAAAAAGGGAGAGGGTTAAGGGAGACAATCCCTAGGGTCCCTTCTGAAGTGAAGGGTGAAGTGAAAGTTGCTCAGTCGTGTCCGACTCTTTGTGACCCCAGGCCAGAATACTGGAGTAGGTAGCCTTTCCCTTCTCCAGGGGATCTTCCCAACCCAGGGATTGAACCCAGGTCTCCTGCATTGCATGTGGATTCTTCACCAACTGAGCCACCAGGGAAGCCCAAGAATACTGGATGGGTAGTCTATCCTTTCTTCAAGGGATCTTCCCCACCCAGGAATTGAACCGGGGTCTCCTGCATTTCAGGCAGATTCTTTACCAACTGAGCTATCTAGCCCTCTAAGTTAATAATATTTGTCTTCTGATTTTTTTCAATAGTTTTCTGAGCCCTAGAGGGTATATGTATTTGAATCCTTCCTGTTCAGTTCTTTGCTCCCCTTTGGATGTGAGTTCAAAGCTGATAAAATTTTAGTTCTCTAAGATCTGGTCTCATGACAAGCTTTGCCCTTCCCTGACAACCTCCCACCTCTACCTAATGCTCAGGTAAACACATTTCATTTTCATCTTTTCTGTTCAGGGCATGTCTTCTATAATACTCTATATGTCATCTAGGCCATTTCAAATCGACATCTGCAAACATCTTGACATTTATAATCAACACTTAAGTACCCCCATAACTCCTCTGATGTAGGATAGTGGGGAACAGAAATTGCCAGGTGCCCACTGGAGAGTTTTGTGCATATAATGTCAGGACTCTCACCTACATTAGATTTGTTGGAAGACTTTAGAAAAGCACTTAACCTTTCTCTGCTCCAATTTCCTAATTTAAACACTGAAGAATAAGACAACCTTGGCAAAGCATTTCAGTTTCTTGGCTAAACAAAAATGCACTGGGCATTGAGGACTATTATCCCATTTGTGGAGCCCTTCATCTCTCTATCTGTAAAGAAGCTTCTGCCTGCACTGGATTTCAGCATGTCTACAAGCTGCCAATGCCCTGCATTAAGTATTTCCTGTCATCTGTGCTTGATAGAGATTAGTTTGCAGACATTTTGCAGAAAGCATACATAATGCATACTGCTGAGCACAATATTTATCATACAACACCACCAGTGATTGAAAAGCATTGCCCATCAGCACTCTTCGTTGCAGGGTCTCTCTTTGCATCAACATACCCTAACTAGGCAGCATATCCCTCACCACGGGGTCAGGCCCAGTCCAACTCCAGAACCAAGAGTAGGAATTGACTCAAGAGCATCGAGGTGTTCTCTGAACATATTCATGTGGTTTCCCATAAAAAAAACTGAAAAGACAATAAATACATATTTTGATTATTTATTTTTCCCCATAAATACTCTGCTGCCCATTCCAGCTGAAAGTCAGCCCCCTTCTTATGGCCATGCGTTAGAATATAGGGGAAGAGGTATACTCAGTTGCAAGGAACATTAAGCAGCACCTCATCTTCCTTTTCCTAATATACATGCTCCTGGCATAATAAGATTTTGAACAAATTACTCTCTTTATTTCATGAGTGCCATGAATTCTGGCAAGGTTTACTTTGACAGCTATTTTAAAGGCACCATTAACTCTAAAAATCTGTCACACCAAGTTTGTCTCCCCTCCACTAATGACAAGAGTCAAAGTAGGTTTTAGCAGAGGGGAGGAGATGCCTGGACCAAACCAGGCAGGGAGGCTGGAGAGACCTCAGGTAAAGAGAGCAAACTCTCCCTTGGAGAGCATTCCACCTCTGTTCTCTTCCCAGAGGAAGGACGTTTCAGGCTAGTTATCACCAAGTAACGCCCCTTTCCTTGTTCTGTTCAACACACAACATCATCAGTGTGAACTAACTTCTTTCTCTACTTGGACTTTAATGTTGTCATTTTCTTCTTTGAGTTTCATTTGACCGTATTGTTCTTAGTGTGAAACACTCAGTTCTTTTACGACCCTGTCCCTTGTTGAGACCAGCATGTGACGGCAACAATATCATACGGGAGAAATACTGTGATCCCCAGTTGGGGGTGATACTTCAAAATAGATTAGAAAGAAGACATGAGCCAGTAACAGTGGAGAAGCAGGGTGGATATCTCAGGGGCGAAAGTAACACAAAAATCCCATTCCCAAAATATTAGTGGAAGGCAATTCTAGAAAGAAAGGGAGGCAGAAACTCAGAATATATATGCATCATATATGTCTATTTCCAGAATGTCTTGTAGCCTGCTTGTGCCGCCCTCGTCTGTTAACAATGTATTATAACTTTTCTATATCAAGTCACAAATACCTACGTTGTTTTCTTTAACATTTGGATCACAGTCACTTGTAAGAATCCCTCATAACTTATTTGATCTCCTGATCTGTTTCTAGCTTTCACTACTATAAATAATTCAATACATAATTACGGGGTTCCCTCAAATAAATGTGTAAATTGTAGATGTCAAACTGACAGCTGTAGAGTGAAAGTGTTAGTCATTTAGTTTTCTCTGACTCTTTGTGACCCCAAGGACTGTAGTTCACCAGGCTCCCCCATCCATGGGATTCTCCAGGCAAGAATATGGAGTGAGTTGCCACTCCCTTCTCCAGGGAATTTTTCCAACTAGGGGATCAAACCTGGGTCTCCTGCATTGCAGGCAGACTCTTTACTATCTGAGCCACCAGGAAAGCAATGACAAATATAAGAGCATGCACAAATTGCCGTCCAAAAATCTTGAATAGTTATAACCAGACCCCCTAAATATATGTATGGAGTGCTTCCTTCCCAACATCCATGTTAAACTGAGCTTTATTCATTTTTAATCTTCAGTTTTAAAATGTTATGTTCCATTATTTTTTAAGTTTATATTTTTTGATACTACATGAGAGTAAACATTTTAGCCCTTGTTTGCTGGTCGATAGCATTTTTGTATGTAGGTATATGTGAAATACTTTTTTTTTTTCATCAGCTTTTCCATTAAGGTATTAACTTTTTCTCAGGTATTTACAAGCATTTTTATATTTTATAAGTAGTAGCCCTACTTATATACTATGTAATTATTTTTCCCAGGTTGTCAGTTATTTTTTAATCTTGCTATGATGATTTTGCCATGAAGGCTTTTAAAAAATTGCCTGATAAAATCTTGCAATCTATTCTTTGATGGCTTCTGACTTAAGGGTCTTCATCAACTAAAATTAGAGATAGCCCTTGACTTTCATAGGTTTGATTTTCACACAAGCTGGAGTTCTCTATATTACACTGCTGTCCCCAAACCATCCTGCCAATGATAAGCTCAGACATTTAGACGTTCAATGTTTATGACATTAGGTCATAAACATTCCATTTTAATTATTGTATGTTTGCACTCCCCACTAGCCAAGGTCAGCTTCAACAGCACAGCTATCTTTAGCCTTGCAGTAGTGTTTCTACAGTTAATTACTACTACTCTGCTTTGCTTTCACAAAGATTGGCTCTATCAGGCAATATTTTCACCTCTATTTGAATGGATCCTTGCCCCCACAAATTAGTTAGGTTGTGTAATGCTACTTGCTATTCAAAAAAAACCCAAAATATCAGTGGCTTACCACCAGGTAAGTTTATTTCTCATTCATATCACAGAACAATACAGTTCCGAATGGCTCTGCTTGAGCTGGTTACTCATCAGATTCCTTTGCTTGTAGGAGATGGAGAATGAAAGTCTATGTGAAACTACACAAATATTTGTGGTCAGGCTTTCAAATAGTCTATATGGCTTTCTCCCAGATTCCACTAGCAAGAACATAGTCCCAGTATCCCACACAGGAACAAAGGAGATAGAAATTTAGGCTTCCTGTATTCCCAGAAAAAGGAAACAAGACTTAAGAGCATCTAGCCAGTTTACCACATCTGCTGACTATATACATATCTATTGCTTTACTTCCATACATTTAGCTTTATAAATATTTCATGCACATGTATTATTTAGTAAAGAATGGAGCTATATGAATGGCAATATTTACCTGCTCCCTTTTATTACTTTTGTGGTTTTATTTTTAATACTGCATATTGAATCCATGTGGAACTTGTTTTTGTATAAGGAAGCATGTAAAGTGTGAAATAAGCATCTACTTAAATTTGTCTTAAAAATTAAACATTAAATAATCTTTTTTATTTGCTAACTTGAAATGTTTCATTTATCATTCATTAAATTTTTATAGATTTAACAAATACAGTTAAATGCTAACTAAATGCTAAGTATTTTTTAACACTTTAAAAAGTTAATCTGCTTTATTCTCAAATAACCCTATGAAGTATTACTATTATCAGTTCCATTTTAAAGACTAGAAAACTGTAGGCTATAAGGATTACTGAATTACCCAGAATCATGGAATTAGTCATTGGTAGGACTGAATTTGAACCTAGGTATCAGGCTCCAAGGCAAGTTTAAACCCTGTTATGCTGCCTCTGCAAACACGTGAGCCCTTAATTGGATTCCTGTTGTGGTCATTATAGCAGTGGGTGCTGGTGGTTTAGTTGCTAAGCTGAGACTGATGATAACACACACACACACACACACACACACTCCCCAAGAGAAAAAGATTTCTTATTTATACAACAAAGCTTTCTGGGGAGAGCACAGTAGTCCAAAGCAGTGCCAAGATGCCTTCAGGAACACAGAAAGGGTGCTGTATTAGTTTGCTGGGTGTGCAACAAAGCTCCACAGACTGAGTGGCTTTTTTTTTTTTTTAATTTATTTAATAGGAGGCTAATTACCTTACAGTATTGTAGTGGTTTTTGCCATACATTGACATGAGTCAGCCATGGGTGTACATGTGTTCCCCATCCTGAGTGGCTTTAAATAAACAGAAATGTAATTGTTTCATAGTTCAGAGGCTAGAAGTCTGAGATCAAGATGTCAGTGTGGTGGGTTTCCTCTAAGGGCCTGAGGGCAGGATCTGATCCAGGCCTCTCTCCTGGGTAATGCATCTTCATCTTCACGTGCCATTCTCTCCGTCTAGCTGTTTGTATCTAAATTTCTTCTGCTTATAGCGGGGCTTCCCAGATGGCCCTGTTAAAGAACCCATTTGCCAATGCAGGAAATCTAAGAGATGTGGGTTCCCATCCTTGTGTCAGGAAGATGCCCTGGAGGAGAGCAGTCTGACTCATTGGAAAAGTCCAATATTCATGCCTAGAGAATCCCATGGACAGAGGTCATGGCAGGTCATAGTCCATAGGGTGGCAAAGGGTCAGACAGGACTGAGCAACTCAGCACATGTGCATAGGGACATCAGTCATACTGGATTAAAGCCCACTCTCATTACGTTATTTTAACTTGATTACCTCTGTTTAGGAAAAAAACAAAAAACAAAAACTTCTCCAAACAAGTTCACATCATTCTGAGGTCCTAATCTAAGCTATTGTTTTTCCAGGAGTCATGTACAGATGTGAGAGCTGGACCAAAGGCTGAGCATCAAAGAACAGATGCTTTCAAACTGTGGTGTTGGAGAAGACTCTTGAGGGTGTCTTGGACTGCAAGCAGATTAAACCAGTCAATCTTAAAGGAAATCAACCCTGACCATTCATCAGAAGGACTGATTCTGAAGCTGAAGCTCCAATATTTTGACCACTTGATGCAAAGAACTGATTCATTGGAAAAGACCCCGATGCTGGAAAAGACTGAGGGCTTCAGGAGAAGGGGGCAACAGAGGAAGAGATGGTTGGATGGCATCATGACTTAATGAGCATGAGTTTGAGTGAGCTCCAGGATTTCCTGGAAGATGGGGAAGGATGGGGAGGCCTGGCATGCTGCAGTGCGTAGTATTGCAAAGCGTTGGACACGACTGAGTGACTGAACAAGAAGGAGTTATGACATTAACACACTAGTTTGGTAGAGGGGACATGATTAATAAGTGATAAGGTTTTATGGTGGTTAGGGATGGGGCCAGGGTGAGTTTCCTATGGATAAGCACAAACTTCTGTGGTTTTAACTTCACGCTGATGCCAAAAAGGGAACATTTGGGCCTTCTTATCAGTTTGCCCAGATGTGAGCAGAAAGGGAGGACAGAGGCACAGGGCTTCAAACTGCCTGCAGACATCAAAAATGGAGTTAGACTCTTTATTACAGTTTTCATCAGGTTATTAAATCATTCCTGATCCAGCATCACTACAATGTTTTGGTTACTATACCTTTTCAAAAAGTAACAGTTTGCTGGAGCAAATGGCCACCTAATCAGCCTCTTTTTCAGAATCAAATACTATGTGTCTAATGAATTTACTTTTCCAGATGAACTAGTATAGCCAATTTGCCACAGTCCTTGACCAACAATACATTTCATAGTTTGATTATTAACTTTAAATTGATATATGAATGTATGAATATAGGAAGAACTGACATTTTGCAGAGTATGGGTCTTCCCATCCAGAAATATTGTACCTTTCTGAATGTGTTCTTCTCCTCTTGAAGCACCAGCAGTAGCTACCCTCCAGTGACTGCACCTCCTATATAAATGCCTTGGCACAGTCTTCTCCCACATTTTATCAGGGTTGTTCTGAGTGACCCCGGAATACAGTAGAAGTGACAGCATGTAACTTCAAAGGCTTGATCCTTGCTTCCTCTTGGATAGCTCCTTCTGGGGGAAGCGAGTCCTTGTGCTCTGAGCACACTGCAGCACCTACGGAGGTTCCAGTTCATGAGAGAGTGGGGCCTCCTGTCAACTGGCCAGCCCAGTAATGAGACATCTTGGAATCAGATCCTTCAACCCCAGTCAAGCCTTTTCAATAACCATGACCCCAATCAATATCTTAAATGTAACCTCATAAGAAACCCCAAGCCAGAAATATCCAATGAGCTTCTCCCAAAATCTTGGCCCTCAGAAAATGTGTTAAATAATTAATAATTGTTATAAATTTAAGGACTTCCCTGGATGACTGAAGCGACTTAGCAGCAGCAGCAGCAGCAGCTGGTGGCTCAGATGTAAAGAATCTGTCTGCAATCCAGGAGACACAAGAGACACAGGTTTGATTCCTTGGTCAGGAAGATTTCCTGGACGAGGGCATGGTAATCCACTCTGGTATTCTTGCCAGGAAAATCCCATTGACAGAGAAACCTGGTGGCTTACAGTCCATGGGGTCACAAAGAGTCAGACACGACTGAAGCAACTGAGCCTGCGTGCAGACTTGAGTTGCTAAGATCTACGGTAATTTTTATACCAAAATAGACAGCTGATAGAGAATTTCAGGTTTATGCTTTTCTCACAAACATCTCCACTTCTTAGTAAATCCATTCTTTAGTGTTTGACTTTTTTTATTAATACAATACCTTGAAAAGATAGAACATAACTATGTCATGTGATTTACAGAAATCACTCTGATACACATTTCAGATACTGTACCTGCTTTGCTGAAATGCTTAGTCTTGAGGACCAGTTACATAACTTGGGTCACCAAGTTGTCATCAGGATAAACAGTGAGGACAGGGGACACTGTATTTCTGACTCAGCGTTTCGCACTTCAGTGGAAGGAGATGACGAGAGGAACAAGCTCAACTCAAAAGCAATGAACAAATATACTCCTTGTAACATCTTTCTCAGTCCCAGCTCACTTCCTTCCTGTCCCTGAGCACCATTCCACACGGGGCAGCAGGGACTCTGACAAGAGAGCCGAGAAGTGCAAATCCAGACATAAGTTTTCCTCTAGCATCTTCTCCGTTTTTTTTTTTTTTTCTAACCTCCTCCTGATAGGTTCTTAATATTCAAAAATACATAACACACATTCATCCACATCAAAAGGTCCTGCCGCTAGACCCGGCTACTCCTGGCACCTTGGTGACAAGGATAGAATTTAGAACCAACTATATGTGCCAAAGTCCCTGCTAAGACAAGGCGAGTCACAAAAGAAAATTCTAGAAGCACTCTCCATCTGTCAGGGTCTACTGAGAGACAGAAGTTACATGAGTAATTTGCATATAAAGTAATTAATACCAGGAATTTTGATCCTGTGAAAAGGGGGATCGTCTTAATAGGGGGAAGGGAAAGTGAATTCTAAAGGATACAGGAATGGCAGATCTAGGAAATAGCCGCTACCGTAGGGCCGAGAGAGCACACAGGAAGGAGCAAACTTGGAAAGGCCATGCCTCCCCCGAGGCTGTCAGATCTCCTTGGGGCCATGTGATGGTGGCTCGATGGATGGGAAGATGCTTGAGGGGGTCCGAGGGGTCAAGGTCAATGTTAGCAAGTAGGAAGTGCCTGCTGAAGTAGCAGCAAGACTCCTGGAAGCCACCCATTGTGGTGGAGCTGAGACTCCTGACAAGCTGCCCACCGCTGCAGGAGACAGAAAAGCACCAGAATCAGTGCATGCCCCCCTTTGAAGGATGGTGGGGAGGGATCGTTATGGAGTTTGGGATCACGCGTACACACCGTCATATTTAAAACGGGTAACCAACAAGGTCCCACTGTGTAGCAAGAGAACTCAATGTCATGCGGCAGCCTGGATGGGGGCGGGGGGGGAGGTTGGGGGAGAATGGACTCATGTGCACGCGTGGCTGAGTTGTTTTGATGTTCACCTGAAACTGCAGTTTAAATGAAGTTTTAAAAATGTGTGTGAACATCCGCTTTGTCCTGCAGCATTCCTCCAGCGCCCTCTACTGACAAAGGCTAGCATTACTCCAATGGGCATAGCTCCGTTGGTAAAGAATCTGCTGGAATGCAGGAGACCTGGGTTTGATCCCTGGGTTGGGAAGATCCCCTGGAGAAGGAAATGGCAACCCACGCCAGTATTCTTGCCTGGAGAATCCCACGGACAGAGGAGCCTGGCAAGCTACAGTCCACCGGGGTCGCAGGAGTCGGACAGGACTTAGCTACTAAACTACCACCACCACCACCACCACCACACTCCACAAGCCCGGTGTTGTCCAGTATTACTAAAGAAAGGTGGATTTGGAACTGAGAATCAACAAGCCAATGATTGGCGTATGCTCTAAAGCACAATGAAATGCAGAATATTAAGCATAAAAAATTTTAAACCTCTTAGAAAAATAAGAGAAATCATAGGCATTATATAGCTGGTCTCAGGTTCTACCTTAAAACTGGCAATTCAGTATTGCTTATCCTCTGTTATAACTCTCTTCCACGAACCTCCTCACCGTTATTATTTTCATTTTATGGACAAGGAATCTAGTGGGCCAAAGGATGTGCTCAGAATATTTCCCTTTCCAGCTCTCACAGTCACATTCTGACTGAGAGAAAAAAATCAAGTTCAAAGGTCCTGAGAGACTACAGTTCTCTGAAAATAAAAGCTGTCGTGTAATACCAAAATATTTTTATCACAATTTCTATTTTCCTTTCACCTCATTTCATTCTGCTAAATTAAATATATCAGCAGGAACACAATGAAAAGGGAAATCGTAATGAATTTTTGACCCAGGGGAAGCAACCATGAGCATTCCCTCTCACTGCAGTTGCTGACATGCAAGGATAAAACCCAGCAGTGTCTACTCCTGCTTGGAGAAAGTACTCAGGATATATATTCCACCTGGAGGCTGTAAGTCTATGATCAGATCTGCTTTGGGGAAAAAAGCCTTGCTTCTCTCTTCCCTCTGTTTGAGTCTTCAGCATAATAAGCAATTTAATCAGCTCAGCTCCACTAGAATGCTTCAGATATTTGCATATTAACACAACTTGTCTTTCTTTTCCTTATTAAAATTGGCATCTACCATCTCACAGTGCAGAACTGCAGACCCAAGCACCCAGGGCCGACGACAGCAGAGACGCAGACGCTTGCTCAGTAGCCTCCATGCTGGTCTCCGCCGCTCGTCCTGCAGACCTGCGCTTTACCAGCTATGGGAAATCCATGCTAGTCCTCCCCCCGGGCCAAAACAAATCAGATAAGAGATGTGCTTCATTCTTGTTAATGAAACTGCTTCCATAAAAGTTCTTCACCAAAAATATCTCTCTTGCATGATAAAGCATCGACAAGCCAAGGAAAAGGTGAGAACACGACGAATAATTACAGTAGTGATGGGACACCTGCAGAATTTATGTTACCATCTTTGTATAATGTATTCAGACAGACAGTGAGAAATTGTGCGTATCAATAAATTAGATACTAGGCTAGAAGTGCCACTAAAGAAAAAACCATGAGGTTTCAAAATATTTGTAAAATGAAACCAAACAATCAAAGGGGCTTAAGGATCATGCCGTGATCTCCCTTAGCAACTAGTTTCTAGCTGTGTCAGCTTAGAATTACTATTAAAATGTTGAATTAAATTATTGATTTTTAAAATCTCATTTGCAATGTAAGGGAGAGACTGCTCTCTATCCATAAAATCCATTCTCCCACATAGCCCCCTTTCATGAAGTTATGGTTTTGTGAGTAATTATCATCAAAGGAATATTAAGAAGAGATTTATTTTACTTTCCAGACAAGGCTTTTTGGAAATGAGTGTTCCTGCTTACTCTGCTTCCCCTTCCATCAACTGAATGCAAAAAATGTCACGAACTGCAGAATTGGGTGGGGGCAGGTGTCACAATTTCGAAGGAGCTTGTGTCCCTGAGTCATTAACAGCAAGAAAGTCAGACTCTTACCAACCAAGCATACCTACCTTTGGCTTTCTCATCAGAAAAAATAACCTTTACTGGGTTTGAAGCATTACAAATTGGGGGAGGAGAGTGTCTCTGAATGTTATGTATTTCTATATATTTTACCAAAATATAAGAATCCTTTTAGGCCAGGTAAAAGGTCTGCAAATCTGATCTCTCCCTTCACAAATGCTGTTTGACTGCCCAGCCAAGTCATCTAATCTTTCTAGCCCTAATTTTATCTGCCAAGAGTGCAAATTTGTTTGATATGCCTGCAGAAAACATCTTCAGAAATACTTAAAATGCATTTTTAAAAATGGTCAAAAAGTTGTTATATCAAAGAAAATAAATATTGCATGTCTTGAGGTAGTTTTAGGATGCAACAGATGAGGCAGAATTTTGATTACATTTGGGCTTTTGGCACATGCCAGCACTTTCTCACTGACATTTATTCAAAGTGGCAAGTGACCTACAAAGCCACCAAAATATACATCGAAGCAACTGAAATAGTGTATTCCAAATACAAGTGCTTTATGGCATCGTGAATGATGCTTTCAAAATTCAATATTTTCCATAGCATTTAAGCATTGTGTTTTATGCTCAATACATAGTTATTGAATTTCATTGGTCAATTGGGCAGGAGCATCCATTTCTCTTAACCTAGATTTGATTGGCTAAAATCATCAATATTTCCAAATACACCTTGTGCTTTCAGTGGATAGATTTCACATTCTCATCTACACTTAATGTCACTAAACTTGTAGGTTTACTAGTGATGAATCCAAAGGCCTTTCCCTAGTCTCTTTTCATTTTTTTAATTTATATTAACTTTTGTTTTTTGAACATGAAGAACACCTCTTTCCAAAATCATATTTTCTGTCAGTTACAGCAACTCTGTGTCATAGTAGCATGGTGGTGGTGATGGTTTAGTTGCTAAGTCGTGTCCAGCTCTTGAGACCCCATGGACAGTAGCCTGCCAGGCTCTCTGTCCATGGGATTCTCTAGGCAAGAGTACTGGACTGGGTTGCCATTTCCTTCTCCAGGGGAACTTCCCAACCCAGGAATCAAACCCAGGTCTCCTGCATTGCAGACAGATTCTTTACCAACTGAGCTATAAAGGGAAGCCCCTAAATATAGTAGCATACATTCTATATTTCTCTTCATTTTTCTCTCTTGGTTATTGTTTCCTCTTTCTTTTCTTACAGGCTCTCCTATTAAGCTATTTTATCTCTCTGTTTCACATCTGAGCTAGTGATGCCCAAATTTTTGTCTCTAGGTACGCCAATTTTCCTGAGATTTCAAATCTCTATTGTCAACTGCTTAAAGAATACGTGCGTTTTCCTCACCATCACTCTAATTTCCACATGTCAACATATTTTCTTCCCTCAGTCTGGGTAGCTAGCCCCCTACACAGTTATTTGAATTAGCCGATCACGTCAAATTCTGCCAGTTTTGAAGCCTTTGAATAATCATTGAATTAGTCTTCTTCATTTTCCACATTAAATTTGATGCCGAGTCCTTTCAGTGTTGTCTGCACAGCACCTATTGAATTCATCTCCTTTTATTGCTGTGATCAGCGTTTTAGTCCAGATGCTCAGTCCCCAAGTGTGGGCTTGATTATTCTATTCTGATTGACTATAATTCCATGCATCCCCTACCCTCAACCCAAAGTACAGTTTACCAATGGTTCTTAAATCTGGCCTCACATTGAAATCCCTGCTGAGTTTTTAAGAACAGATGAATGTCAGGGCTTTCCCCTAGAAATTCTAATTGACTTTGGGGATGTAGTTTGAACTTGGGAATTGTTTTAATTCTCCCAGATTATAATAAGCAGCCAACATTGAAAACCACTGAGGTATCCCATTTCTAGGCTGTTTATTTCAAGGAAGTTTTCTTTTTCTTTCTCTCCTTCATGAATGTAGTAAATCATCTGTTGTTTCATTCTATTTTCTAACTGGCTTTTGCTGGCATATAGAAAAGCAATTGATTTCTACACATTGACTTATAAGTAGAAATATTAATGAACTTTTTCATCTCTAAGGAAGTCTTGATCATCTTGGACTTTCAAGGTTTATAAACACATCAACTGTATTAATTTCCTATTACTCTTGTAACCAATTACCATAAACTTAGTGGCTTAAAGCAACACAAGTTTTAATAGTTCTGGAGCACAGAAGTCTTAAGTGGGTCCACAGGGCTCCCTCCTTTGAGGGCTCTGGGGAGAGATTTGTTTCTGTGCCTTTGCCAGCTTCAAGAGGCCACCCACATTCCCCAGGCTCATGGCCCTTGCCTCCATCCTCAAGTCAGTGGCTTTCTTCCTCTCTGACCTCTGCTTCCATCTTAGCATCCTTTCTTTACCTGTACTCTGTTAAGGACCCTTGTGATTACTTGGGCCCACCTGAGTAATCTAGTATTATCTCTGCATCTCCTAATCCTTAATCACATTTGCAAAATCCCTTTTGCCAAGTAAAATAACATAGAGGGTTGTTATTCATCCCACTACATCTTCTAAAGATAATGATGACTCCTCTCCTCCCATCAAGGCTTTATATCCCATTTCCTTCTCTTTTCTCTTGGTTTTGGTCAGTCTTTCCCCCATTATTGTTTATAGTAATGATAAGATTCCCACATTATGTGTAGATTATTATTTATCCTTGAAAACAGGCATCTCTATCTGATTCTCTTATTTGCTAAAAATAACAGTTGGGGTCAGGGGTGAGCTTAGAACAGTGGTCTCCTTCCTGGGAGACTCTTTCCTCAGTTTTCAGAATTCCCACTTTAGAGCTAGGAAGGTTATTCAAAGCTTCCAGGCCCTCTCCCTATTGAATAGTTTAGTAGTCTTTATCCCTGTTCAGCCGAATCAGAAGGGAACTTAAAATGCTGATTTCTGCTTCCCCCTCTCCTCTACTCTGCATCATCTAAGTTCAAGTGTCTTACCAGCGGTGGTCTCAGGAACAGGGAAGATGGCATGCGTCTCTAAAAGCATGAAACTGGATCCTAAGGGTGTGTTTCCTGCTTCTCCTTAGGCTGACTCACATCTTATCATCCTCATTCCTAATGAGACTCTCTTTCTTTAGAGCTTTTAGGACAAGCTCATTGTGTTTAAGAATGTTTTACTCTTTTTTAGGTTTTTAAAAAATATGAGTTTATGAAGGGGGTCAACTGAACAAGATGTTCAAGCTCACTTTCAAACACAGGTCCTTCCACCATCTCCTGCACTTTGTGTAGAGTCCGATTTTTGCTAGACCAATATCTAGACTTCCATAAAGAGCAGTAACAGAATAAAGAAATCAGCCAGACTGAAAAGGTGGTAGCAGAAGGAAAATCGGAGAAGAGAGAAACCAGAAGGCAATTTTGCAAAGTGTCTCAAAGGACACTTCTTCCACTTCTTTGTCGGATATCTATTATCTTCTCTGTGTTATACACTCTGCAGTATAGAACAATAAACAGGTTTATCAACTTTCCTCCCTCAGGCTCACATTCTAGTTGATGGAGAGTTTTAATAAATAAGCAAACATACAAGCAAACAACATTGATGTCAACTTGCATTAAATTCTAAAGAGAAAATAAACAAGATGAGAAGATGGAAGTGTTGAGATGCGGGCCAGTTGAGGGAAATCAATGAAGTACTCTTGGAAAAAGTAACATTTCAACCATGGCCTGAATTAAAGAAAGCTTCCTTTTATAAAGCTGTAAAAGGAGGGTTTCTGGTAGAAGACATGAACCCTTAGACAGGAGGGAACTTGCCTCATCTGAGAAGCAAACTAGTATGAGAAGTATCTCCGTTTTGGCAGGCAGGGCCAATGGCTGAGGCAGAGCAGCACAGGCAAGTGGAAGGGGGAGCGGAGGTCAGATGGTGAAACTCAAACCCAGGTGGCCCAGCTTGAAGTGGCACCTCAGTCTAGCATCCAGGAACAATTAATAATGATCTCAACTCACCTTTTTCCTCTCAGAAAAGAATGCTCCTCCATTTGTAACATGAATTTCTCTAATCCCCTCTACCCTCTCTGAAGAATTCAGTCCTACAATTAACCTCTCTTTCTTACATCATGTGAACAAAATCAAGAACCCTAAAGTAAAACCATGCATATATGCTCAAATAATATTTGATAGAGTAGCCAAGAATAATCAAGGGAGATAGGGTAGTCTCCTCAACAAGTGGTGCTGGGGAAATTGTATATTCACATGCAAAAGAATTAAATTGGACACTATCTTACATTATTCACAAAAGTTAACTGGAAACAGATTTTAGGACTTTAAGGCCTAAAACCACAAAATTCCTATAAGAGACCATAGGATTAAGATACTCTACATTGGTCTTGGCAATGACTTTTAAAATTTGACATCAAAAGCAAAGGCAACAAAAATAAATATAAACAACTAAGACTGAACTGAACTAAAAGCTTCTTGCACAGCAAAAGAAACCATCAACAAGATGAAAAAGCAACCTACAGAGTGGGCAAAATATTTGCAAACCATAGATCTGATAAGGATTAATATTGAAAATATCTAAAGAACTCACAAAACTTAATAGTAGAACAATGCCCTATTAATATGGGAAGAGAATCTGAATAGACATTTTTCCAAAGAAGACATACAAAAAGTCAACAGGCATGTAAAAATATGTTAAATAGACCACCCGACCTGTCTCCTGAGAAATCTGTATGCAGGTCAAGAAGCAACAGTTAGAACTGGACGTGGAACAACAGACTATTTCCAAATCGGGAAAGGAGTACATCAAGGCTGTATATTGTCACCCTGCTTATTTAACTTATATGCAGAGTACACCATGTGAAATGCCAGGCTAGATGAAGCACAAGCTGGAATCAAGATTGCCGGGAGAAATACCAATAACCTCAAATATGCAGATGACACCACCCTTATGGCAGAAAACAAAGAACTAAAAAGCCTCTTGATGAAAGTGAAAGAGGAGAGTGAAAAAGTTGGTTTAAAACTCAACATTCAGAAAACGAAGATCATGGCATCTGGTCCCATCACTTCATGGCAAATAGATGGGGAAACAATGGAAACAGTGACAGACTTTATTTTGGGGAGCTCCAAAATCACTGCAGATGGCGACTGCAGCCATGAAAATAAAAGATGACTACTCCTTGGAATAAAAGCTATGACCAACCTAGACAGCATATTAAAAAGCAGAGACAATACTTTGCCAACAAAGGTCCATCTAGTCAAAGCTATGGCTTTTCCAGTAGTCATGTATGGATGTGAGAGTTGGACTATAAAGAAAGCCAAGCACCAAAGAAGTGATGCTTTTGAACTGCGGTGTTGGAGAAGACTCTTGAGAGTGCCTTGAACAGCAAGGAGATCCAATCAGTCCATCCTAAAGGAAATCAGTCCTGAATATTCATTGGAAAGACTGATGCTGAAGCTGAAACTCCAATACTTTGGCCACCTGGTTCGAAGAACTGACTCATTGGAAAAGATCCTGATGCTGGGAAAGATTGAAGGCAGGGGGAGAAGGGGACGACAGAGGATGCGATGATTGGATGGGATCACCGACTCGATGGACATGAGTTTGAGTAAGCTCCAGGAGTTGGTGATGGACAGGGAAGCTTGGTGTGCTGCAGTCTACGGGGTCGCAAAGAGTCGGACATGACTGAGAGACTGAACTGAACTCAATATTAATCCTTGGGGAAATACAAATCAAACCATAATAAGATATCACTTCATACCTGTTAAAATGGCTATCATCAAAAATACAGGAGATAATAAGTGTTGACTAGAGTAAGGTGCACTCTTGTTGAGAATGTAAGTAAGTGCAGCCACTATAGAAAACAGTATGGAGGGTCCTGAAAAATGGGAAATAAAACTACCATATGACCCAGCAATCCCATGTCTGGGTTTATATTCCAAGGAAGTGAAATGACCATCTCAAAGAGATATCTGCAACTCCCACATAAAGCTGTTCATTGCAGCTTTTTCCATAATAGCCAAGGCAGGGAAACAACCTAAGTGCCTGTTGATGATGAATGGGATAAGGAAGATATGGTAATACATATAAAATGAAATAGCATTCAGCCACAAAAAGGAAGGAAATCCTGCCATTTCTGACAGTATGGATGGAGTTTGAGAGCACATGCTAAGTGAAACAAGTCACAGAAAGAGCACTGCTGTGGAATCTAAAAAAGCTGAACTCATGAAGCTGACTGTGGAAATGTGGTTGTAGGAGATGAGGGGTAAAGGCAGTGGGGAACACCAGTCAAAGGGAAAACACTTCCAATTTTAAGATGATTAACTTCCGGGTGCAGCATGGTGGCTATAGTTAACAGTATCGTATTTTTTACTTGAAAGCGGCTTTGAAATTAGAGCTTTAATATTCTCACCATACAAATAATGTCAAAATGGCAATTACATGAGGTGAATATGTTAACTGACCTTATTATTGCAAACATTTCACAATATATACATGTATCAAATTATCACCTTGTACATCTCAAACTTACATAATATTATATGTTAATTATACCTCAATAAAGCTAGGAAAAGGGAAAAACTAAGAAAATAATTTTCTCTAGTAGAAAGGTAAAGAAATGATGAATAGTGGGAGGAGGGTTGTAGGATCAAGAATATATTAAGATGTTAGCACTATTTTTTTCGTGCATATTAGATTTATCCCCTTAGAGATGTGGATGTAGGAAAGAGAGGGGTCAACTCTAGGGCTGAAGTCTTCTAAGAGTTTGCTGTGTGCTGTGCTTAGTCACTCAGTCATGTCCAACTCTTTGCGATCCCATGGACTATAGCCCGCCAGGTTCCTCTGTCCATGGGGATTTGCCAGGCAAGAATATCGGAGTGGGTTGCCGTGCCGCCCTCCAGGGGATCTTCCTGACCCAGGAATTGAACTGAGGTCTCATACATTGCTAGCAGATTCTTTACCAGCTGAGCTACCATCAAAGCAAGAGATTAACCTCTTAGAAGAGATTAAAGAAATACAGATTACAAATGGAAGAGAGAGACTTTTCCAAAAGAAAATACTTTACTAATGAAATAATTTTTAATTATTTCTGGCTGCTAGATTGAGATAACGCTCCAAGGCTGAGCTACATGAGTTTTTACTTACGTTTGAATCATTTATCAATCTTTAGCTGCTATGTCCATTATTGTCAAGCTGTCTTCAGAGTCAGTGAATTTATAGTTACTTCTTAATTTTATTGTTAAGGGAGATCAACAGCGTATTCCTTTATTGTTTCAGGTAGGCTAAAGATAACTGAAAAGTGAAAGTGTTAGTTGCTCAGTCATGTCCAACTCTCTGCGATCCTATGGACTAGTCCATCAGGCTCCTCTGTGCATGGCATTTCCCAAGCAAGAATACTGGATTGGGTTGCCATTCCCTTTTCCAGGGGATCTTCCCAACCCAGGGATTGAACCCAGGTCTCCTGAATTGCAGGCTGAGTCTTTATTGTCTCCTGGAGAAGGCAATGGCACCCCACTCCAGTACTCTTGCCTGGAAAATCCCATGGACAGAGGAGCCTGGTAGGCTAGAGTCCATGGGGTCACAAATAGTTGGACATGACTGACCAACTTCACTTTCTTCTTTTTCTTTTCTTTTTTGCCTGAGCCACCAGGGAAGGCTAAAGATAGGGGAGAATTAAAAATGCCATCTATTGTTTATAATATTTTCACAGAAGTTCTCTACTAGTTTAAAGTAAGTAAAAGCAATTTTTGTTGTTGTTCAGACACTCAGTCATGTCTGACTCTGTGCGACTCCATGGACTACAGCATATCAGGCTTCCCTGTCCTTCACCATCTACCAGAGCTTGCACAAACTTATGTCCATTGAGTCAGTGATGCCATCCAAATGTCTCATCCTGTCATTCCCTTCTCCTCCTGCCTTTTATCTCTTCCAGTACTAGGGTCTTTTCCAATGAGTCAGCTCTTCTCAGCAGGTGGCCAAAGTATTGGAGCTTCAGTTTCAGCATCAATCCTTCCAATGCATTTTCAAGGTTGATTTCCTTTAGGATTGACTGCTTTGATTTCCTTGCAGTCCAAGGGACTCGCGAGAGTCTCCTCCAACACCACAATTCAAAGACATCAATCAGTTCTTTAGTGCTTAGCCTTCTTTATGGTCCAACTCTCACATCTGTATGTGACAACTGGAAAAACCATAGCTTTGACTATACAGACCTTTGTAAGCATAGTAATGCTTTGTTTTTTAATTCGATGTCTAGGTTTGACTAGCTTTTCTTCCAAAGAGAAAGAATCTTTTAATTTCATGATTGCAGCCACCACCCACAGTAATTTTGGAGCCCAAGAAAACAGTCTTTGACTGTTTCCATTGTTTCCCCATGAAACATGGCATGAAGTGATAAGACTGGATGCCATGATCTTAGTTTTTTGAATGCTGAGTTTTAAGCCAGCTTTTTTACTCTCCTCTTTCACCTTCATCAGGAGGCTCTTTAGTTCCTCTTCACTTTCTGCATTAAGGGTGGTGTCATCTGCATATCTGAGATTATCAATATTTCTCCCAGGAATTGATTCCAGCTTGTGATTCATCCAGCCTGTCATTTCGTGTGATGTAAGTTAAATAAACAGGGTGACAATATAGAGCCTTGACGTACTCCTTTTCCAATTGTTCCATGTCCATTGTTACATGTCCGATTCTAGCTGTTGCCTCTTGACCTACATGCAGATTTCACAGGAGGCAGGTAAGGTGGTGTGGTATTCCCATCTTTTAAAAGTTTTTCCACAGTTTGTTGTGATCTACACAGTCAAAGGCTTTAGGGTAGTCAGTGAAGCAGAAGTAGATGTTTTTCTGAAATTCTCTTGCTTTTCCTATGATCAAACTGATGCTGACATTTTGATTTCTAGTTCCACTGCCTTTTCTAAATCCAGCTTGTACATCTGGAAGTTCTTGGTTCAAATACTGTGGAAGTCTATCTTGGAGGATTTTGAGCATGACCTTGCTAACATGTGAAATGAGTGCAATTGTGTGGTCATTTGATAGTACTGTGATTTAGTTTTATGTTTTCCCCAGAAACTCGGTTTTAAGCATCTATATAAAAGGCATCATGGACTATGAATTTAAAGACAGACTTTTTCTCTTTCTTTCCTTCTCTCCCCCTCCCTCCATCCCCTCCTCTCTGTCTCTCTCTCTGTCCTCCTTCCTCCCTCCCTCCCTCTATCTTATCCATAGTTTAAATACTACTGACTTGAAAATTTAACAGTATTTCCCTCTTCTCAGTGTTCTCTCTAAGGGTGTCCTAGGATGATGCTTAATTAGAAAATATAATGATTTAAATGTTTAATTCTATTAACTAGGTCCAAAACAGTATGACTGTATTGGTGTGATTTATTTTTGACCAACATTTCCAAGCTAATTTTCCAATTAGTAGACTCAGTTGAGATATTATCAACTAATTAATGAAATTAGCTTATTATTTGCATAATAACATTCCTCAGCCATCAATCACACTTGAATAAGAGTTAGGAACTTTATGGTGGTTTATTAACAGGCAGTGTAGGATGATTTGTTGGATGATGTAAAAAGCCTAGAGAACAAGATCACTTTGTTTGTACATCCTTTGGCAAATTAAAGAGCCAGATTCTTTAATCTGAAAAAATGGTCTCCATTTTTTCCTTAGAACTGTTTCTTAAAATCCATGGACAATCCATACAACTTTCTGGTATCATTTACCCAAGTTTAACCTTGGAATGAATTAGGTTTGATCCTAGTTCTGACCCCTCAAAGCTCTGAACCACAGATAAATCAATTCATCATTGCTCAGTTATTTCCATGAATATTTGCCTCACACAATTATTTTGAGGATTAAGTGAGAAAATGTTTGTGAAAGCACTTTAAACTATAAAGCTACACAGAAATATATATTTTTTATATTTATCATCATTATTTAAATATGTCCTCATTTAAGGTCATTAAAAGTAATGCCTTAGGCCATGGGACCCCAACCTCTAACGTCTGATAATCTGAGGTGGAGCTGATACAATAATAATAGAAATTAAGTGTAAGGTGCTTGAATCATCCCGAAACATGGAAATAATGTCTTCCGCAAAACTGATCCCTGGTGCCAAAATGTTGGAGGACTGTAGATTTAGGTAATAGTTATTTATGTACATATTTGTATAAAGCTAGATAGTAAGCAACTGGATAGTAAGTTAAAATCAGGTCTGATTTTTATTCTCCCCCATAAGCGCATCCCATAAATGTGTGTTGAAATGTTTATTAAATGTTTTATAAGTTTGTTCCTGCATTTTAAAAATGCTTCCTATCAAGCACAGCCCTCAGTTTTCAAATAACTCACCTTATTGATCTCTTATACTTAGCTGGAAACTGTCCTGAACATTTTTAATGCAAAACCTCATTTAAAATCATCCCTACATCTCTATAAGGCAAGGTGCTGTGGTAATCTCTTCCTTTAAAATGAGACTTCCCTACTGCAGACATTTTCTGATTCTGAAAAGAATGTGCTTACCTTTACACACTGGAAAGACAAATGAATCAGCTTGTGGTCCCACTCCTGGGAAATGTGTCATAAAAAGGGATTTGTTTTGCAACATCCTCAGCATCAATTACATTTAACATGGGAAACTTCAATTTCCTTGCCTAGCATATCTTGTGACATTTTCACTGACCTCTTAATTGAGAAAAAGCTGAGCCACAGGCCGTCAATTTGGATGATTTTAAAGATGAAACGGAGATTTTTATTGATTTCATTCCAAAAGCATCAAGGCCTGGACATGAGGCCCCGCCAACAGGAGCTTTGAAGGACATAATCCTGAGGAGCAGAGTCTGTATCTCTCACAGGGCCTAAGACAGCATGGAAAACGTAAGCTCCCAATAAGTGTCTGCTGAATTGAAATGGATCAAGACTCATACTAAATGAGATACTAGAAGAAAAAGGCAAAGCAACAAATAAGTGGGTCATTGGAGAAATGAAGGCAGAGGTAAATTGCCCTCCATTTCAGATCCAGTAAGTATAGTAAGTTGACATGGGGTATCCTCCAAAATATGTTTAATGATGAACAATTTGTTTTATTTCATCACTTGCCCAGAGAAGAGAAATACGAAGCAGTACTTGGAATTAATTTGAAGAAAAAGCCTTTGTTTAATCAAACCATATTGTGGTTTGTTAAATGAGAAAGCTGGATGAAAACACCTTGGAACTTCAAAATATTCATCACATAGAGAACATTAATATAATACTTGAGAGCATGTAGCCTTCTCATCTTTGTCAACAATTCCTTCCCTTAGATGACGGGACTATTGGGGTGAAGAAGGAAATGGCAACCCACTCCAGTGTTCTTGCCTGGAGAATCCCAGGGATGGGGGAGCCTGATGGGCTGCTGTCTATGGGGTCACACAGAGTCAGACACGACTGAAGCGACTTAGCAGCAGCAGCAGCAGCAAGAGAAATATGAGATTTCAAGTCAGACCAACAAGTTCAAATGTTATCTTTAATACTCTGAGCTTGAGCAAGTTAATTCTCTCTGATGGTGCTTCTCAAATCTGGGGGATGCATAGAATCACCTAGGACTCCCAGGTGCCATCCAGAGAGATTCTTTTTTAGTAAATGTACGGTAAGTTCCTAGAACCTGATTTTTAATAAGCACCCCAACATATTCTTTTTTCAATTGGAGGATAGTTGCTTTACACTGTTGAGTTGGTTTTTGCTGTACAACAACAAGAATCAGCTGTGAGTATACAGATACCACCTCCTTCTTGAATCTCCCTTCCATAACCCCCCATCCCACCCCTCTAGGTCATCACAGAGCACCAAGCTGAGCTCCCTGTGACGCAGAGTAGCTTCCCACTAGCTATCTGCTTTACACATGGTGGTGTATATATGTCATGGCACTCTCTCCATTTGTTCACCCTCACCCTTCCCTCATCATGTCCACAGATCTGTCCTCTATAGCTGCATTTCTATCTCTGCCCTGCAAATAGGTTCATCAGTATCATTTTTCTAGATTTTATACATATATATGTTAATATAGAATATTTGTTTTTCTCTTTCTGACTTAGTTCGCTCTGTAGGACAGTCTTTAGGCTCATCTGCCTTACTAGAACTGATTGAGTTTTGCTCCTTTTTATGGCTGAGTAATATTCCCTTGTGTGTATGTACCACAATTTCTTTCTTCATTCACCTGTTAATGGGCATCTAGGTTGCTTTCATGTCCTGACTATTGTGAATAGTGCTGCAATGAACATTGGGATACATATATCTTTTTGAAATACGGTTTTCTCAAGACGTATGTCCAGTAGTCAGATTTCTAAGTAAGATGATCCCAAGATATTCTATTGCAAGTGGCCAAATTGTCTTCCCTATAAGGAGGAAATAATAATACTCATTAGACTGTGGGACTGAGGGGTTTTTGTTAAGGGGAAGGAGAGGACACATGAGATAATTAGTGGGAAGTCATATAGTTCAGTACTGGCACTTTGATGGTGCTAAATACTTGTTGTCAGGAGGAATTACCAAAGGTCTATGGGTGTCATCCAGCAAAACCCACCACCACATCTGCTGCTATCATGCTTCAAAGCCTTCCTCTTACCTCATGTTGCTGCTGACGTCAGCAGAAAATGCATCCGAAAACCATCTAAATGAGTGAATCACATTTCAGTTTCTTAAATACATCTAAGAGGCAGTCATAAATAAAAATGTATTGGATTAAACCTAAAATCTGCGGCTCCTAGAACCCCAAGTCCTGAAGCTCAGCTGTACAAAAGTGATTAAATTCGCTGATGTGTCACTCCATGTCCAGTCCAAAAACAAAAGAGGAATGGCTCCAGGAAGTCTAGGTAGGGAGAATTTAATACAGCAGTTAAGTGCTGGAATGACTAGAGGAGAAAAGAAAACTTTAGTCTGCTCAGACATTGGTAATGAGAGAAAGCCTCTATTTCCAATAGGACTGAAGGAACAAATGGGAAAATTGTGTTACTCAAATTCCCTGCTGTGCCATTGAATCTGCTGGCGTATCCACTGCTGTTTTTGGAACCCCATCCTTGGCAGACAGCTAAGACACTGCTTTTCTGTTGATGCTGCTATAAGTCCAAAGATATACTGAGCTGCTGTCATCACAGACACCAAGGCCACAGGGACTGTGCTACTGAGACACCCGTCTACGGCTGCCAGGCCACTCCTACCACAGCCAGAGCAGGTAGCCCCGAGCCGTGGAGCTTTCTTTGTCACTGCTGCCACTGAACCTCTCAGAACTCTACCTGAGCAAGACCTTAAGAGCCTGGACTTCTGTTGCCTGAGGAATCAACCAGGAGGATGATGTGGCCTCTTTTCTCCTGCCCTCCAATATGCCTGCAGTGTCTTCTATTGGAAGAACCTAATTAGAAGTCAGCTGGCAAAGGAATCTGAGAAATGTAGTTTGTAGGCCTCTAGTCTCTTGTGATAAAATGAAGGCACAAAAGTGAGGAAATGTTGCTAAAATCCAGCAAAGTATCAGAGCAACCTGCTGCATATTTCTTAGCAGATAAGAAATAAATCCATTTGTGAGGGTTGTCCAGACAGCAATGGATTAGAAGACTCACTTTTTTATTTTTATTCTTTCTATATTTGATCAGAAGTATGATAGAAGATTTTAAGAATAAGACAATAAATATGAAATTTAGTACTGGTGAGCTCATCAGAATTCGGATTTCAGAGATTTTACCATGAAAAGCAAGTGTACGTTTTCAGTTGGAGCTTTTCATCACAGTGAATGGTGGGACTTTCTTCAGGACTCACCATTTATAGTCTATCAAATTAGTTCAGCTCAGAAACTACTTTCTCCCTGAACTCTTTCTATACCTATTTCTGGAGTTATCTATTTAACATCCAAAATATAATAACTGGGAAATTTTGCCATGCAAATAGATGCCTTCTTGAGAAGTAGATTCCATTGTCTGGGCCTCTTCATGATCTAATACTTAGCAAACATCCCTAGACATAGTAGTTGTATGATAAATGTTTGCAATCATGCTATTACAAAACAAAACAAATGCAATTTAAATAATAAAAGTAATTTAAATAAATATAATTTTAATAAATATTACCATTTTTACTTCATTTCCCCACTTTCTTCTCATTTCTGAGCTATGTGCAATACACAGCAGATACCACAACACTTAACCCCTAAACACTTCAGCATCTATATTCCATGAACAAGAACATTATACTGTATAAAAACAATGCTATTACAAGGTCAGGAAATTTAAGATGGATATAATAATGTTATCTAAAATAAAATTTATTTTAAAATTTTCCCAAATGCCCTTTATATCTGTTCACCCCCATATCCAGAATCCAGAGTACATGTGTTGCATTGGTTCTTATTCAACCAAAATAATCTCCTTTAATCTAGAACAATAATTTAGATCCATTGACTAGTACAATACCCCATATTCTGAATTTGCCTGATTGATTCTCCATGGTTAAATTCGTGGTAAACATTTTTGGTAAGAATACTGCGTAGATGATATTACGTAATTTCCTGAATCACATTAGAAGGCACAGACTGTCAATTTATTCTACTAATGGGACCCTAAATTTAACTATTTGATTCACGTCAGATTAATGTCTGGTCTTTTTAATATGAAAGTATCTATTCTCTGTCATTTAACAAACAATCTCTAGAGTGATACTTCAGAGGATGAAATATGCTGCTCCTTAACAATCTTACACTAAGTAATTTTAGCATCCTTGATGATCCTTGCCTGAATTAATTATTATATGGGTGGTATCAAAATGGTTATATTCTAACACTATCATTTCTTCCACATATCTTAGCTGGCATTCTATGAAGAAAAGCAAGAGTCGGACACGACTGAGTGACTAACACATTCCCATTTTTTGGTATTGTTATGGGTTCATGGTGGGCTTTCCTGGTGGCTCAGAGTGTAGAGTGTCTGCCTGCAGTGTGGGAGACCCGGGTTCGATCCCTGGGTCAGGAAGATCCCCTGGAGAAGGAAATGGCAACCCACCCCAGTATCCTTGCCTGGAGAATCCCATGGACAGAGGAGCCTGGTAGACTACAGTCCACGGGATTGCAGAGAGTCGGACACAACTGAGCAACTTCACTTTCACTTTCACTATGGGTTCATGTATTTTTTTTACTCATATTATACTCCATTGCTGTCATTATTTTTCACACTCAAATTGTCTCAAATTTAGCCAGACTCATCAATTCAGCTCTTGCATCCATTTGAAATATTCTTAGTAGCTTTTGAACACTTCCTTACTTTCAGGCACTAAAACAGTCCTAGGTTCACCTTGTACTTTCTCAGCTTTAGTCCTGGAACTACCCATTTCTCCAAAGAGTGCTGCTCCATTTTATTGGGTATTTAGGGTCCCACTTTTCTTAATGATGCCATTTAATTGAAACTTTTCAAACTCAATTTGAAAAGCAATTTGCTAGTGGGCCACTTCATTGTCTTCACATAATTTCAAGATGGTATTGATTTGAAACTCAAGCACTGATTGAACTGTTTCAAGAGGAATGGTTGATGTTCTCAAATTTTCCCAGACTGTACTATAAAAGATTAATAGCCAAAATATGGAATAGAAAAGTTGAATTTGATTATTACCTGAAAGGATATTTTGAGTAGTTTATATCCCTACCTTTGTGCTTCTTAAATTTATGCCACAATGTGCATTACATAAAAGCAGTATGCCCTATCCATTTTCTTTCCTCCAAAATACTCAAATTGTGCCCAAATTACCTTATTAGTTCAGTATATTGTTCTAAACTAGGGATCAGCAAAACTTTTCTGTAAAAATCCAAAAAATAAATACATTATATTTTCAATCTTTGTTGCAACCACTCGACTTTAGTTGAAGGAAATCAGCCATAGAAAATATGTATATGAATGCTTGTGGTTATGCATCAAGTAAAGCTCTTTTTGCAAAGATAGAAACTGAGTTGTAGTTTGCCAACACCTGTTCTAAACAAAACAAACTAAACAACAATAATCATGACGATTCTTATTTCTATATTACTGCTGTTGTTGTTTAGTTGCTAAGTCATGCCCGACTCTTTACAACCCCATGGACTGTAGTCCACCAGGCTCCTCTGTCCATGGGATTTCCCAGGCAAGAATACTGGAGTGGCTTGTCATTTTGCTCTCCTGGGGATCTTGACTCAGGAATCGAATCCAAGTGTTCCACTTGGCAGGTAGATTCTTTACCACTGAGACATCTGGGAAGCCCATATTATTGCTAAAACAATTATGAATGAAATTTGATGATAGTCCTAGAGTCCAAGACATTCACTTTTAATGTTTTGCCATAGTTCCTTCCAATGTTTAACCTATGCACTTTTTTGGTTCCATAATAGTCATTGTTCTCCACACACAGTTTTTCTCCAGCACTTTTCATTAAATTCTGTAATCAAGACACTTCTTTGTAGAAACACTGCGGAATTTCCCCTGCTCTACCTTCTTCCACCCTCTCTGAGTTCACCTGCAGTTACGTGGACAGCTGTAAGACAAGCTGACAGCTTCCCAGCTCAGTCATCAGCACCTCTGTTTTTCTGCTTGAAGACTACCTCCAACTCCACGGGAGCTTTGGCCACCCCCAAAGTGCCGTGGATTTACCCTTCCTCAGTCAGCAAGGCACTACAGCTGGTGGACCCAGCTTCCCTTTTCTGCAATGCTTATCTTGACAAATTTATCACAGTTATGTTTTTGGCATATTTTCTCCAGTTTGTTGATGTTCAGTTCAGGTCACTTCAGTCACTCAGTTGTGTCCGACTCTTTGCGACCCCATGCATCGCAGCACGCCAGGCCTCCCTGTCCATCACCAACTCCTGGAGTTCACTCAGATTCACATCCATGGAGTCAGTGATGCCATCCAGCCATCTCATCCTCTGTCGTCCCCTTCTCCTCCTGCCCCTAATCCCTCCCAGCATCAGAGTCTTTTCCAATGAGTCAACTCTTCCCATGAGGTGGCCAAAGTACTAGAGTTTCAGCTTCAGCATCATTCCCTCCAAAGAAATCCCAAGGCTGATCTCCTTCAGAATGGACTGTTTGGATCTCCTTGCAGTCCAAGGGCCTCTCAAGAGTCTTCTCCAACACCACAGTTCAAAAGCATCAATTCTTCAGTGCTCAGCCTTCTTCACAGTCCAACTCTCACATTCATACATGACCACGTTGATGTTACCATTTTGTTTATAAATGTTTTCTGTATATAAGTTTTAATTTTTATGTATTTTTATTAATTGATTTTTACTTCTTTATTGGCTTTAGGTTGATGAAATCCTTCTCAGATAGTGATTATATATGTATTCTTCAGTTAAACTTTAGAATAATTTAGAAAAATTACCAAAATCTTATGTATATACAATGAAATGATGAATTATATATGTGTATACAATTTAAGAGAACTAAATTTTAACAAATAAATTTATTGACGTGTTATTTTATCATATTTAAACATTCCATCTATTAATTTAGATAGACTTTCCAAAGTTTAGTCTTTTTTTCTCATTATTTATTTAATAATTTTTTATTGAAACATAGTTAATTTACAATATTATGTTAGAGTTTAGTCTTGTTTAACATCTCTCAATAGTATTTACAGATTTCTTTGATACAGATGCCATGTAGTCTAAGTTAAAATTATTGCCAGGTTTTTCTCTACTTCATTGCAGTTATGATATAAGCATTTTTCTTATCCATTGCATTCTGTAAATGGGTAAGTTGTTTACTGATTTTGTACATTTACCTTGTACCTAGCTCAATTTTCGTATTCACTCCTATACAGTGTAGAAGTGTGTTTATGAAGCTGTGTTCTGTTAAGACGCTATCAGCTATATACAAGAACTATATGAGAATAAGTTTTTTGAAAGTCTTTGTTGTAATGATAAAAATATTTTGAGAAGGTGGTTCATAACCCATTTACAAGGATATAATAGTCTATGGTCTGTATTTTTTGTTGTTTTGCTTAATTCCTGGCTTAATTTAATATCTTTAGTTTCTCCTCATTCTAATGTGCTAGCTTTCTATATTTTATATCTTCTTATAGGTCTCCCTGGATAATCTCTAAAACCACCAGAATTTAATTCCTTTCAAATGAGACTAACTCTAGACATTAGAAGTCTATTTTCTAAATATGCAAAAGAAATAGAATTTAGCTTCCTCCTTTTCAGTACAAATCAAATATTAAAATGCGCTTTACTCCTTTACAAAACTTATTGCCATATGGTACAATGGAATTTTTCTTGTTTGTCAATGTCAACTTTTGTTTATAATCTTTCATGAATACAGGTTTTCAATGTTTATGTATTTATATCACTTTATTTTTTACTGCTTTATTGGCTTCAGGCTTAGAGATTCTCTCTTGGGTAGTGAGTATTTGATTCTTAGATCAAATCCCAGCTCTACAACTTATTGTGTGAACTTGGGTGAGTTTTGTGCCTCAGTTCCCTGATCTGTAAAATGAAGTTTTAGGGACATTGAAAGTGTTAAGATGGCAGATTCTAATATGCCTGCTACACCTTCACATTATTTATCTGATTAATTTTAGGCTCTCTCTTATTTTATAGTTATTCTTTAAAGTGCTTAAAGCACAGATTCTACCTATCCCTATGTAAAAGAAAAACTTAGGGGTGCCAAGGTTTACAACGATTCCCTATGGGAACCAACAGGGTTTTCTTTTCTTTTTT
Source organism: Oryx dammah (assembly GCF_014754425.2). Lineage (NCBI taxonomy): Eukaryota > Metazoa > Chordata > Mammalia > Artiodactyla > Bovidae > Oryx > Oryx dammah. Next base: position 57,150,960 of record NW_024070192.1, on the reverse strand, counting down.
TAAGGGAAAATTTTTTTTTTTTTTTTTTAAGGAAGAAGTTTTTAAGTTCCTTAAAAACAGGCCCAGAGTTCCTCGTTGTGTCTGCCAATCCTGGAGATGCTGGAGACACAGGTTCAATCCCTGAGTTGGGAAGATCCCCTGGAAGAGGGAATGGCAACCCACTCCAATATTCTTGCCTGAAAAATCCCATGGACAGAGGAGCCTTGCGGGCTACAGTCCTTGGGGTGGCAAAGAGTCGGACATGGACTAACTGAACACGCACACAAGAATAGTAACTGCCTCTTTCCCTGCCACCAACACCTCCTCGGCATCCTTAATTTGTTGTGAAACTATTCCAGGACTCCCAACATGCAGCACCAAAAGCAATCAGACTTACTGGCCAAAAGGAGACCAGAAAAGGCACTTAACTGGTTTCTATGTACATATCTTTAGAGAATATATCACTGAGAATCCTTGATTCTCACACAAAGCCTAAAAAAGGAAGCAATTGGAGAGGATTCAAAAATACTTAGAGGAGATTGAAGAGAGAGACTAAATCTACTCCCTAAGGAGCTATTCTTCCAGAAGAATGGGCGTTTGCTGCAGAGAGCAAGAAGGAAGAGGGGCAGGGGGAGTCATATAGCACTAAGCCTGTATTTTAGACATCAATTGTGCTTTTGGCTGTGACACATAATTTAAAAATAATCTTGTATTTACCTCATTTGAAGAGCAAGTGAATTGAAGACAATATACACAGACATGCTTACACATGCATTTACTTTTCTGTATAAAAAGGTAAAAGGTTGGCATTCATAACTTGATAACATTTTTAATGCCTTCCCTGTTTCTTCTATATTCCTGCCCACCTTTCTCCTTTTTCTATTGATATTTTCATTTCCTACACAGGCACATTACAAAGGATACAAGCATACGCCAACAGATGTTGCAGAAGGAAAAAATAAAAGTTTACCACTGCTTCAAAACATAAAGATATATTTTTTAAGTGGATTGAGGCATGTATATCAGATTGCACATTTATATTTATTAGAATTTCTTTTCACACCACCACTTCTCAATGGCAGGGGAATTTGTTCCTTTAATTGCCAATGAAGGGAACATTAATATGATCATACACGTCAATGGGGACTTTCAAGGCAGCTCAGTGCTAAAGAGTCTGCCTGCCAAGGCAGGAGATGCCAGAGACACTGGTTCGATCCATGGTTTAGGAAGGTTCCCTGGAGGAGGATATGGCAATCTGCTCCATTTTTCTTGAAAAATTCCACCAACAGAAGAGACTGGCTGGCAACAGTCCATGGCATTGCAAAACAGTTGGACACGACTGAGTGACTAAGCACACACACATATATTAATATCAATATAAGTGGCACCAGTGATAACAGGAAAAGTGTGTGTGTTGGTAATCTGACCAGCCTTTAAGAAGGCAAGCATGTTGAATAATGGAGCCCATTTGCAAAGTTAAGTGGAAAAGAAACGGGCTACACAGACTCTCTTGTGGTCTCAAATACCTTTAAGAAGATAGAACACAGGGATGTGGGCGGCTGGTATTATCCATGTGGGCGCCCCTGGTGGCTCAAATGGTAAAAATCTGGCTGCAATGTGGGAGACACGGGTTCGATCCCTGAGTTGGGAAGATCCCCTCGAGAAGGGAACAGCTACCCACTCCAGTATTTTGGCCTGGAGAATTCCATGGACTGTACAGTCCACAGGGTCGCAAAGAGTTGGGCACAACTGAGCAACTTTCACTTTAATTATCCATGTAAGACAATAATAATTTTGATCCACCTTCTTAGATCTGAATCTATGCATCAGTTTAGAGTACATGAGATCTTTTGTGACCCTTTTGTCTTTGTGCATTATGCTGGCTAAAAACTTCACAGAGATATTTCTTTGAGGTGTCTTTTCAGGTACTTTGAAATTTATAAAATGCAAATTAAATGATAGTTCCATTCTTGTTTCCAGGGTGCCTGTTACAGAAAGGACCATTGGGCAACCGTGATTATTCTGTATACTGGACAGTTAGTTTTCACTTTGGTTTCACATTTACTCATTCTTCACTTCGGATACATATTGAATTCATTGCCTAAACCACCATGATAGATTCACATCTGTGTGATTTTACATTAGGTAAAATTACACTTATCCCTTATTTATTTTAGAGAGTACAGAATGCTAAGATCTTTCTAGGGGAAAAGCAAACAAATAACCGTATCACTATATAGCGACTAACTTGGGTATGTTAAAACTTACCTGGCTGAAAAAACGAAAATAATTATAGATGAGGCATCACAGTAAGTGGGCTCCCGGGAACTGATTCAGCTGACATGGCCACAGATGGAAATACATTTCCTTCAAATAAATGACTAATAGAAGCTATGCCAAATAGAGTTCATTCCAAGCAATTGTGAAACAAATGCATTTTAATTATTTTTGTTAGTTCAATAGACCATTTTCCTTGGTTGCAGAGGAAAATAGCAATAATTTCTTTGTGTGTAACCTGAGAGCTAAGAGTTTCTTTTCCCCTCTAATCCCTTAGTAACAATTAGAGTTGCATAGAAATATAAGTGAAGTAGAATTGCTTGTTTTGAACATTTGGGTAATGTGAAGAGGTCGTGGAATTTCTATTCCTAAAGATGCTTAAAAGTAGACATATCCTTCTAAACTGCATGGTGTAGCTTGTAATAATAGATACTGTATTCCATTCAGCCTGAAATGTGGCTATAACTACAAGGATTTGATACATGGTAGAGGTTTAATAAATATTATTTGAATGAGGTTCTAGAAACAAGAAACTAGATAAAAAGATCCTCAGAATTCAATTTCTACAAGTTCAAAACAATGGTAAGGGAAGTAAATTTGCACATTCATTCAGACAAAAAAATCATAGATTAAAAATAGATATCCAGTTTATCATATACACACCCACAGATGGGTTCCATTTTGTCCAAATAAACTTTTTGACCAATGAGAATTTTAATGTTCTTTCAGACACCTTTATGATTTCAGTGTTCTTAAATTGCTTGAAGTCATCAGCGATGGTATACAAAAAAATCTCTCATGAAAAACAGTGGCCATCATTCTAATGCTTGCCTTCATTATTTCAGTAATGCTGCAAGGTACTGTTGAAAAGAAAACATTTAAGCAACTTCTTTTTTCAAAATTGGTATTTACTGTAGGAATCGTGAAACAAAATCAACAATGGTTTCTTTTGATTTGTTCATTGCAGATGTGCAGCCCATTAAACTTCTCATTCCAAGTGGCAATTTTACTGCAATTAAGGTGCAGTCATTATTCATAGAATAATAGTGCACTCTGCAGGATTTTATTTCTAAATGCAAGATGTGCTAATTATGCCTTCGGCAGAGACAGAGAAAGATTGAAGAAGAAAAAGAGACAGAGGAGAGGAGATGATGAGAAAAGAGAGATGGAGGCTGAAGGGAAAAAAAAGGCACAATCAGAAAAGGATTTGTGGGATAGTGGTAAAGAGGCCCTGAATATTTCCAGACCCAGTTCACTAGGAAAGGAAGTACCTAATTTAGAAGTGGAAGAAAAAGAAGTACAGTTCTTCTGACTGCAAAGTACCCGATCTCACATATTTCAGAAAACTGAGCTGGCCAGTTCCATTCTTTAAGAAGAAAATAACCAATGATCTTATTGTATACCTGTCTGTTACCGGAAAAGATAATTAGATATGATTCAACATAAAAATTTCAAGTAGGATCCACTTTTTTTCCAGCTTTGCTGTGGTACAAATAAAATTGTAAGGTATTTATAAAGTGTATATTGTGATGATTTGATATATGTATATATATATATACAAATATATATAGTGAAATATCTCCTCCCATATAATTAATTAACACACCAATCACCTCACATATTTAGTTAGATAAGAAGGATGGAAGAATAAAAGCATTTAATTTCTACTCTCTCAGCAAATTTTAATTATACAATACAATGTTATCAACTATAGTCACCACACTGTATATTAGACCCTCAGATCTTGTTCAACCTATAGCTGAATGTTTGTGAAAGTTTAGGGGAAATTTTTATTTCCCCTATCCCTCAGCCCTTAGCAAATCTCTCTGTTTCCATGAGCTTAGCTTTTAAAAATAGATTCTATCTATAAGTCATACCACACAGTATTTGTCTTTCTATGTCTGGTTTACTCCAGTCAATATAGTGCCCGCAAGGCCCATCCATGTTTCTGCAAATGACTGGATTTTCTTCTTTCTAATGGCTGAACAATATTCCATTGTATGTAATACAACACACTTTCTGTATCTATTCATCCATTGCTGAACACTTGGATTTTTTCTGTATCTTGGCTCTTGTGAATAACGCTACAATGAACTTGTGAGTGTAGATATCTCTTTGAGATAGTGTTTTCATTTCTTTTGGATACATATGCGGAGGTAGGAATCCTGGATCATATAGCAGTTCTATTTTCAATTTTTGAGAAACCTCCATGATGTTTTCCACAGTAGCTGCACCAATTTACATTTTAACCAACAGTGCACCTGGTTTCCCTTTTCTCCAGAGCCTTGCCGACATTTATTACCTCTTATTTTTTCTGAGGATAGCCATTCCTCTTTAATATAATAGTATTTTTCCAGTTTTATTAATTATTGACATACATCATTATATAAGTTTATTGTATATGGCGTGATGGCTTGATTTTCATATATTGTGAAGGATGATAACCATTCTGAAGATACGAGGTGATATCTTACCATGGCTTTGATTTACATTTCCTTGATGATTAGTGATGTTGAGAACATTTTAATGTGTCTGCAGCCATTCATATATCTTCTTAGAAAATGTCTTTCCCATTCCTCTGACTACTTTTAAAATCAGATTTATTTGCTGTTGAGTTGTATTACTTTTTTAATATATTTTGGATGTTAACTATTTATCAGATATATGGCTTGCAAGTATTTTCTTCCATCCCAGTCTTTTCATTTGTTGCTGGTTTCCTTTGCTGTGCAGAAACTTTTTAGTTTGATGTAGTTTCAGTTGTTTATTTTTGTCCTTGCTATCTTTGATTTCAGTGTCAAATCCAAAAACTCTTGCCAAGACCAACGACAAGAGCATATGCCCCATGTTCTCTTCTGGGAGTTTTATGGTTTCAGGTCTTAAGTCTTTTATCTATTCCCTGTCATTTTGAGTGAGTGGTGTAAGGTAAGAGTTCAGTTTAATTCTTTTGCATGTGAATATCCAGTTTCACCAGCACTATCTGAAACTGTCATTTACTCATCGCATATATCAAGCATGTTTCATCTTGAGTGTTAACTCTGATCAGTTAGTGGTACCAGGGGCATGACAGAATGGGAGTAGCAGTGTGTTTCTTGCTTTTGATTATGGTAAAAAGAATGAACAGGTATTCAGCGGATCCATATTCAAGTTCCAATCTGACTTTATCATTGGGTTATAACTGCAAACTAATGTCCTGGAATAGAGTCTTATGATTAATAAATATATGCTCAACTAAAAAGTCAATAGATAGACCTGAGAGGACTCTGAATGACACAACTGAGTTTGCAGAGTGCCTCCCGAGCATGTCTCATCCAGTCCTAGCAGCAGAACTGTGGAAAAGGAGGTACTGCTGATAGCATGGCAGAGTGGAAAGAAAGCCAAAGAGGTGACAGTACACATCTGGATTTTAATACTGGCTTTTCTACTCAGTTTTATTACTTTTAAAATGAGATTTATAATAATAATAACTCCCAATGAGTGTAATAATGCCCACTTTAGAACGCGGTGGTGCTGCTCTTCTTATCAGGACCAACTTTGTGACTTTGTTGTTGTTCAGTTGCTCAGTCGTGTGCAACTCTGTACAGCAACAAGGACTGCAGCAAACCAGGCTTCCCTCCCCTCCACCATCTCCCAGAGCTTGCTCAAACGCATGTTCATTGAGTCAGTGATGCCATCCAATCATCTCATCCTCTGTCATCCCCTTCTCCTGCCACCTTCAATCTTTCCCAGCATCAGGGTCTTTCCCATGAGTCAACTCTTCACATCAGGTGGCCAAAGTGTTGGAGCTTCAGCTTCAGCATCAGTCCTTCCAATGAATATTCAGAGTTAACTTACCTCTAGGATTGACTGGTTTGATCTCCTTGCTGTCCAAGGAACTCTCAACAGTCTTCTTCAGCACCACAGCTCAAAGGCATCAATTCTTCAGTGCTTAGCTGTTTTTAATGTCTAGCTCTCACATCTGTACATGACCACTGGAGAAAGGATAGCTTTACTATACAGACCTTTGTAGGCAAAGTAATGTCTCTGCTTCTGAATATGCTGTCTAGGTTGGTCATAACTTTTCTTCCAAGGAGGAAGCATCTTAATTTCATGGCTGCAGTTGCCATCTGCAGTGATTTTGGAGTCCAAGAAAATAAAGTCTATCACTGTTTCCATTGTTTCCCCATCTATTTGCCATGAAGTGATGGGACTGGATGCCATGATCTTAGTTTTTCTAATGTTGAGCTTTAAGTCAACTTTTTCACTCTCCTCCTTCACTTTCATCAAGAGGCTCCTTAGTTCCTCTTTGATTTTTGCCATAAGGGTGGTGTCATTTGCATATCTGAGGTTTTTGATATCTCTCCAGGTAATCTTGATTTCAGCTCATGCTTCATTCAGCCTGCATTTCTCATGATGTACTCTGCTCATAAGTTAAATAAGCAGGTGACGATATGCAGGCTTGATGCACTCCTTTCCTGATTTAGAACCAGTCTGTTGTTCCATGTCCAGTTCTAACTGTTGCTTCTTGACTTGCATACAGATTTCTCAGGAGGCAGGTCAGGTGGTCTGGTATTCCCGTCGCTTGAAAACTTTTCTACAGTTTGTTGTGATCCACACAGTCAAAGCTTTAGCATAGTGAATGAAGCAGAAGTAGATGTTTTTTCTGAAACTGTGGCTTTTTTGGTGATCCAACAGATGTTGGCAATTTGATCTCTGGTTCCTCTGCCTTTTCTAAATCCAGCTCATACATCTGAAAGTTCTTGGTTCACATACTGTTGAAGCCTAGCTTGAAGGATATTGAGCACTATTTTGCTAACATGTAAAATGAGTACAATTGTGTGGTAGTTTGAACATTCTTTGGCATAGCTCTTCCTCGGGATTGGAATGAAAACTGACATTTTCCAGTCCTGTGGCCACTGCTGAGTTTTCCAAATTTGCTGGCATACTGAGTGCAGCACTTTCACAGCATCATCCTTTAGGATTTGAAATAGCTCAGCTGGATTTCCATCACCTCCACTAGCTTTGCTCATAGTGATGCTTCCTAAGGCCCACTTGACTTCACACTTCAGGATGTCTGGCTCTAGGTGAGTGATCACACCATCGTGGTTATCCAGGTCATTAAGATCTTTTTAGTATAGTTCTTCTGTGTATTCTTGCCAGTTCTTCTTAATATATTCTGCTTCCAGTATGGATACTGTTTCTGTTCTTCATTGAGCCTCTCTTTGTATGAAATGTTTCCTTGGTATCTTGAGTTTTCTTGAAGAGACCTTTAGTCTTTCCCATTCTATTATTTTTCTCTATTTCTTTGCATTGTTTCCTTAAAAAGGCTTTCTTATCTCTCTTTGCTCTTCTCTGGAACTTTGCATTCAAATGGGTATATCTTTCCTTTTCTCGTTTGCCTTTTGCTTTGCCTTGTCACTTATCGTGACCTAAGCTTTACGTAACCTTGGACTTTCCAATCTCACCATCTTGGAATCCTGAGGCCATGATGCTGTGAAGGGCAGTCCAGTCTCGTGAAGATTAAAAGGCTAAAAATAAAACTGAAAAGCCTTTGTCCCTTCAACTGTCAGGTACATGACTCAAGCCCTGTTGGAACCTCCAGTCCCAGGGGAACCATCAGATGACATCAGATTATTTCCAGTGAAGCAAGGAGAGGAACCACTCAGATTTTACATGCCTAGAATCATGAGAAATAAGAAACTGTTATTGGTTTATACCACTAAGTTTTGCAAAGCTTCATTACACAGGTATAAGAACAATGCCTACCTTCTAGGATTGTGATGAGGACTGAGGTAATACATTACATGAAATGATAAAAATATGAGAAATTCAAAGGGTCAGTAGTAGTATTATCTTTCTCTTACATATCTGTAGTAGGCTCATCACAACCAAGTGAATTAGGGTCACACAGCTCTTAATATGAAGAAATATCATGTAGACATATCACTAAAATCAAGAGCAAGAAATCTGTGGTCACTCTCTCTGTATCTGTTTATCTGTAAAATGAAGCAGTAATCATGCTACATACTGAGGTTGATGTGGATTAGTATAGATAATACACGTATATTAATTAGTGAAGTGTCTGGAACATAAGAAGTACTTAATAAAGTGATGTATAATTATTTTACTAAAGGTTTCCATTTTAAATATTAAATCAGTTTTATTTCCCTCCTTTAACAGAGTTACCGTTGAGTGGAAATTCTGTGAACCCTGAAGCAAATATATAATTTCATCCCATTCAATGATATACACAAGTTTAAATCATGTGACAGCCTGCAGTTGGGAAATTCAGCCACACGGATTTGAATCTGGGGCCTCACATACAGAGCCAGTGCCTAAATGATCCAACAGAAAGGTATGGGCAGAGGAGGGTTTCTACAGTACAGCTATGACTCTGGAATTAGTTTAGGTAAAAAGCAGCAAATGAAGAAATGAGAATAAACTAAAACAATGAGAAACCTGTATGCAGGTCAGGAAGCAACAGTTAGAACCAGACATGGAACAATGGACTGGCTCAAAATAGGGAAAGTAGTACTTCAAGGCTAAGTATTGTCACCCTGCTTATTTAACTTATATGCAGAGTACATTATGTGAAATATTGGGGTGGATGAAGCTCAAGCTGGAATCAAGATTTCCAAGAGAAATATCAATAACCTCAGATATGCAGATGACACCACCCTTATGGCAGAAAGTGAAGAACTAAAGAGCCTCTTGATGAAGGTGAAAGAAGAGAGTGAAAAAGCTGGCTTAAAACTCAACATTCAGAAAACTAAGATCATGGCATCTGGTCCCATCACTTCCTGGCAAATAGATGGGGAAACAATGGAAACAGTGACAGACTTTATTTTCTTGGGCTTCTAAATCCCTGTGGATGGTGACTGGAGCCATGAAATTAAGACATTTGCTCCTTGGAAGAAAAACTATGACCAATCTAGACAGCATATTAAAAAGCAGAGACATCACTTTGCTTACAAAGGACGACATAGTCAAAGCTATGGTTTTTCCAGTAGCCATGTACAGATGTGAGAGTTGGACCATGGAAAAGGCCAAGGGTTGAAGAATTGATGCTTTCAAACTGTGGTGCTGAGGAAGACTCTTGGGAGTTAACTAGACAGAAAGGAGATCAATCCAGTCAATCCTAAAGGAGATCAACCCTGAATATTCATTGGAAGGACTGATTTGAAGCTGAAGCTCCAATACTTTGGCCACCTGATACAAACAAATGACTCATTGGAAAAGACCCTGGTGCTGGGAAAGTTTGAGGGCAGGAGGAAAAAGGGATGACCAAGGATGAGATGATTGGATGGCATCACCAACTCAATGGACATAACTTTGAGCAAACTCCGAGAGATGATGAAGGACAGGGAAGCCTGGTGTGTAGCAGTCCATGGGGTCGCAAAGAGTCAGACACAACTGAGCGACCAAACAACAACAATTCAATGAGTTACCAGCCTACCATCTGAATAGAACAAAGGAGTAACTCCATGCCTTTTTTTCAAGCATAATGCTATGCACGTCCCACTAAGAGGCAGGATCTGTGTTAGGCAAGAACTGGTTAGTTGGGATTCAATTTGCAAGGAGTTATTAAGGAAATAATCTGTGTGAGAAAAAATAGGAAACGATGTGGAAATGCCGGGAAGGCCATCAGACCATGATGTCAGAGTCATTCCCAAAGATAGAGAGAGAAAAAGTGTTTGATAGAAATGTTCTAGACAACCACGTTCTCAAAAGAAAGTTTGACAAGGTCCTGAAGGAGTCCTTGAGCCAAAGTATCCATCAGATGTTCCAAACCAGCCAGGAATGGGTCAGCCTCGGTATCCCTGCCAAACTCAGGCATTGGCTGGAATCAGCCATGGGAAGGTACAGATGTCAATGTGTCATAGATTTCAGAGCATGGCAACTAGGGCTCCTGTTCAATGACACCTTCAATGATTCCACATGTGCAAGGAGCATTCTCAGAGCTGCCACAAACTCCCTAGAGAAAAGCTGGTGTGGACGGTCCTATGTACATTCACCAGGAAGGCATGGACATTCTGGCATACCAGTGGGTTTCAACTATAAATATGAGGATAAACTAAATATAAAGGATAAATATAAATATAAAGGATATATATATATATATATAGGATAAATATAAATATAAGGATAAACAAGCAATAAAGCTACTCAGAGAAATATTCTTGAGTCTCACTAAAGGAGAGATGGTGTCAGGAACTGGAAGCGGTTTGTCTTTGTTTTGAGATATTGGTTTTACCTCAAGTGACATCTCTTTTTGCATAATTGATAGAGAAGGATCTGTTTGCAGTTGGATGAGGAGAGTGTTAAAAAGGTATCAGTAAAATTCAAATGACTCCTCTGACATCTCTGCTAACAAGAATAACTGCTGCTCTGCAGAGAGAAGATGAATGAGGCTGAATAGACATCTCAAATCAAAGAATCTTTATCATCACCCATATTTCAGAGAATACTATTTCATGATGATATGCACAGGGATTTATATCTCTGAATGCAATCAAAGAGTCACTGTGTTCTCCAAATGAAATAACATAGCATTTTAATATTGACAACAGAAACCCATTTGCAATTCAGTTCATCAAGTGAATATATTTGTTTCCTCTGTCTCTTTCTGTCTCATTTTCTTTCTAAATTTTTTATATTCCCCTTTCAGTTAAAATTAAAAGTTTCGCAACAGCTAGATAAAAGCTGGTGAAAACACACACGCTGATTTTTTAGGCTATACTATCCCATTATTTCTAGTAAGTTAGACATTTGATTCCTATAAGTATTTATCAGGAACTTACTATGTGTTCAGGGCCTTCTTCTAGGTATAAGTGGGAATAAAAATGATCAAACAAGAGTCCATATCCTCAGGAAATTTCCAACAGTACTGAAGTTCCCTGAGGACAGAGGAAATGCCTTTCATCTCCAGAACTGTCGCATATTGTGGCGCAAGTTGTTCACTGTGCAAAGATGTCCAGCCAAGGAAGTAAGCAAAAGTCTGAAAAAAAGCCATACTCTGCTCATCAAACTATGCAATCTGACACACAATTACGTCTTCTCAGAGAAAGGTTGCATTTCTTTCAATTGGCACGAAGTTGCTGTCTGACTAATGCTAGCCTGAAAATAGCTCTGAATCTTAAGCATGAGCAAACCTAATATTAGGTATGCACTATAAATAAGTGAAACACTTATGTATTCGAAAATGCAGCGCATATTCTATTGTCCAAATGTATGGTACAGAAAATAGCTTCTTTCGGAGATCAAAACAGGGGAGACTGCCACAAACTATATCATTCCTCGAAAACTATCTTTGTAGCAGAATCAATTATCAAATACACACAAAAATGATTCACAACAGAAATAATTGAAAAGGTCAGAACAAAAGACATTGCAGGCTTTGAATGGAAATTGGATGATTTCTGAGATTCAGCAAAACTATCATTTTAGTGCCTTTTGCTCATTCTCATATTCTACCAAATCTGTATTGTTCTAATATTCATTGATTGGTAGCTAGAAAGGTAAGTACTGAATTAGAAAGATGAAGTCTAACTGGGAACAAATGCTTGTCAAAAATCAATCTACCAGAGAAATAGATCACAGGCTAATAATCCCATGCAATAATATAGGAAAGAAAAATATCTCTCCCAGAACTTTCCTTAAAAGAGAAGCAGGTAGAATTATAAACTCAGAGGGTGAGTCGGACAGTGAGTGAGATGGTGGGTGAGCAAAGCATGAGATGTGAAGCCAACAAAGGTAGTTACAGCAAAGAAAATATCCCTACAAAGGGAAATCCTAATCAAGAATCTCTGAAATAAGACCAAATAAAATGCAAGTGATTGGTTACCACATTATCACAGTCACTGTGGATGTTCAGTTCAGACAGAAGGAAACTTGAGGGGGCTGATTCATTGGAAGGATTGGTGCTGAAGCTGAAGCTCCAATACTCTGGCTACCTGATGCAAAGAGCTGACTCATTGGAAAAGACCCTGATGCTGAGAAAGATTGAAGGCAGGAGAAGAAGGTGGTGAGAGAGGATGAGATGGTTGGACGGCATCACCAACTCAATGAACATGAGTTTGAGCAAACTCCAGAAGATGATAAAGGATATGGAAGCCTGCAGTACTGCAGTCCATGGGGCTGTAAAGAGTCAGACATGGCTGAGCAACTGAACAACAGCAATATCCCAATACAAAATAAAAGGTTTTTAAAAATTAGGGAGTTAAATAAAAGTATACCTTTTATAAATAATTGCAGTTTTCATTGAGATGATGCTTTTAGAATTTTATTTAAACATATCTGGTACTTCAGCCAAAATTTTCAAACTCCACAAGGTACTTTAACTGGAATGTTGTGATCTAGAATCTGGCTGTTAGAACCTGTCTGTGGACCAGCAGCACTGGCTTACTCTGGCAGCATTGTAGAGATGGGGATTTTTAAGCCCCACCCCAGACTAATTAAATTTAATCTGCATTTTATTTTTTGTTTGTTTTGTTTTATTCTTTACTAACTAGGGGCCACAGACCCTGATGCTGGGAAAGATTGAAGGCAGGAGGAGAAGGGGATGATAGAGGATGAGATGGTTGGATGGCATCACTGACTTAATGGAAATGAGTTTGAGCAAACTCTAGGAGTTGGTGACGGACAGGGAAACCCGGTGTGCTGCAGTCCATGGGGTGGCACAGAGTCTCTGAGCAACTCAGCTCAACTGAACTGGTGACGGTAGAGATAGTAATATCCATGTGGTATAGTAAATGTATTAGGCATGTTGTTATTCAGTCACTCAGTCATAGCTCTTTGCAACCCCATGGACTGCAGCACGCCAGGTTTCCGTGCCCTTCACTATTTCCCAGAGTTTGCTCAAACTCATGTCCATTGAGTCCATGATGCCATTCAACTATCTCATCCTCTGTTGCATCAAAGTTTTTTCCAATGAGTCGGCTCTTCACATCCAGTGGCCAAAGTATTGGAGCATCAGCTTCAGCATCAATCCTTCCCATGCATAGAGCCAACATAAATTAATAGCTATTAAATAATTTTCAATGCATTTAGCTGTAACTGTAGTTCTGAAACTACCTATCTCTATTCTTTTTCCTACCCCTTAAAACTGAAGAGGATTATTGTTCTTGTCCAAGAATTTAATTTAGATGAGCCCTTAAAAGTGACAACTTCAAACTTCTATGAGGTTTTACACACTAAAGAAAATAGATAATTTAATGCTAACTTTTTTGTTTAAATGGATCAGAAGACGTATATTTGGAAAGAGTAAGGAGAAAGAAATAAACGGAAGGAAGGTAACATAGTTTAGCATTATGATATACTATTCAGAGACCAACACTTTTGAGAGACAATTTAAAATTATATTAATTTTTAAAGTAATTTATTGACTGTCAAGTATATTCAGCTCAGTTCAGTCACTCAGTTGCGTCCAACTCTTTGCAACTGGATGGACGGCAGCACGCCAGCCCTCCCTGTCCATCAGCCACTCCTGGTGCTTACTCAAATTCATGTCCATCGAGTCGGTGATGCCATCCAACCATCTCATCCTCTGTCATCCCCTTCTCCTCCTGCCTTCAGTCTTTCCCAGCATCAGGGTCTTTTCTAAAGAGTCAATTCTTCACTTCAGGTGGCCAAAGTATTGAAGTGCCAGCTTTAGCATCAGTCCTTCCAAAGAATATTCAGGACTGATTTCCTTTAGGATGGACTGATTGGATCTCCTTGCAGTCCAAGGGACTCCCAAGAGTCTTCTCCAACACCACAGTTCAAAAGCATCAGTTCTTCAGAGCTCAGCTTTCTTTACAGTCCAACTCTCACATCTGTACATGGAAAAACCATAGCTTTGACTAGACAAATCTTTGTCAGCAAAGTGCCATCTTTGCTTTTTAATATGCTAGTTAGGTTTGTCATAGCTTTCCTCCCGAGGAGCAAGTGTCTCTTAATTTCATGACTGCAGTCACCATCTGCAGTGATTTTGGAGCCCAAGAAAATAACATCTGTCACTGCTTCCCATTTTTCCCCTTCTATTTGCCATGAAGTGATGGGACTGGATACCATCATCTTCATTTTCTGAATTATGAGTTTCAAGCCAGCTTTTTCACTCTCCTTATTTTGTATAGTTTGCCAAATTTAGATACCACATTTTCACAGGCCTTTTCAACTTCTTGTCATCCAAGCAAATAATAATAATTTAAGTGTCATCAAAATATTCTTCCCATTTGTCGAGGTATACCAAATTTCTAAATGAAATCTTTTACACCAGTGCTTATCAAATTATAATGTAAATACGAAAGTCTAATGAACATGTTAAGATGAAGATTCTGATTAGTAAGTCTGGAGTGGGTGCGAATCTGCATTTCTAACAAGCTGCCTGGGACTACAGTTTGAATAGCAACGTTAAAATCTAGGTTTTTATTGTTTCATTTGTTCACTTTCTCCCTTCCTCTTTGAGAAACCAAATTCACTGTCTTCCTGTTTTCAGGCTAGCTAAATACTTCAAGAGTTGTGATTTTTTTTTGCATTGATGTGTTTAACAATTTGTTGCAGATCTCCAATTAATTTTAACAAAATGCAATCAAAATTAAACAAGTTACTATAAAAAATGTTAATACCATCACCATCATAAAACATTTATTTTCTACTTTCTTATCACAAATCAAACATTTATGACTCATGATGGATAACTCAGAGAAGAGCCAATTCACTGGGAAACAGCCTGGGAAACCTGAGGGCAAAAGGAGAAGAGAGTGGCAGAGGATGAGATGGTTAGATAGCATCACTGACTCAGTGTACATGAATCTGAGCAAACTCTAGGAGACAGTGAAGGAGAGGGAAGCCTGGTGCGCTGCAGTCCATGGGGTCGGAAAGAGCAGGACAGGACTGAGTGATTGAGCCACAGTAACCATGTACTGCCATGCTGAAGTATTTTTTAAAATTTAACACCGTGTTCATTACCAAAAAATTTGTAGTTTATTTATTCTAAATAGACATATATGGCAATATGTGTTATTTTGATATCTACAGTTTCCACTTTGATCAGTAAAATAGTATATTTTGTTTAGACACAATTGTAAATAAAGTGTATACCACAACCAGCTTCAAGTACATTTCTGCTCTATGGCCTCTTACTTTAATAAGAACATTATTTTTACCACCAGACTCCACTAAAATCTATATTCATATTTTTCCACATAATATTTTGTAGTAAATGTAGACAGATTTAACTAAATTCATAATAGTATTGATATTACTGTTAGATATTATAATCTGGGCAGAATGGTTTTGATTCCATTAATTGGGACTTGCATGTGTGAATGTGGTCACTCAGTTGTGTCCAACTCTGTGACCCTTTGGTTTCTCAGTCCATGGGATTTTTCAGGCAAGAATAGAGCAGTGGGTTGCCATTTTCCTCCTCCAGGGGATCTTCCCGACCCAGGGATGAACCCTGCATCTCCTGTGTCTCTTGCATTGCAGTGGATTATTTACCCACTGAACCATCAGGGAAGGAAAACAAACTAAACAAACACAACTTGCACATCACGCTGTCACTTTTAGCCATTAGATTTTGATGGCCATTGTGTGTGCTCAGACGCTCAGTCGTTTTGGACTCTTCATGACCATATGGACTGTAGCTCACCAGCCTCCTCTGTCCATGGGACTCTCCAGGTAAGAATACTGGAGTGGGTTGCTACTTCCTCCTCCAGGGAACCATCCTGACCCAGGGATGGAACCCACGTCTCCTGTGGGTTCACCCGGGGACTGAACATGCGTCTGCTAGGTCTTCTGCATTCAGTTCAGTTCAGTTCAGTTCAGTTCAGTCGTGTCCAACTCTTTGCGACCCCATGAATCGCAGCACGCCAGGCTTCCCTGTCCATCACCAACTCCCGGAGTTCACTCAGACTCACGTCATCGAGTCCGTGATGCCATCCAGCCATCTCATCCTGGGTCGTCCCCTTCTCCTCCTGCCCCCAATCTCTCCCAGCATCAGAGTCTTTTCCAATGAGCCAACTCTTCTCATGAGGTGGCCAAAGTACTGGACCTTCAGCTTTAGCATCATTCCTTCCAAAGAAATCCCAGGGCTGATCTCCTTCAGAATGGACTGGTTGGATCTCCTTGCAGTCCAAGGGACTCTCAAGAGTCTTCTCCAACACCACAGTTCAAAAGCATCAATTCTTTCGCACTCAGCCTTCTTCACAGTCCAGCTCTCACATCCATACATGACCACTAGGCCACCTGGGACTTAAATTACACTATTGCTGAATTTGAGCTTCCCTTGTCGCTCAGCTGATAAAGAATCTGCTTGCAATCTGGAAGACCTGGGTTCAATCCCTGGGTTGGGAAGATCCCCTGGAGAAGCGAAAGTCTACCCACTCCTGTATTCTGGCCTGGAGAATTCCATGGACTGTATAGTCAATGGGGTTGCAAAGATTTATCTAACTTTATTTTCTACTTGAAGTATTTGTTTACACTGAAGTATCATTGAAATCTTTACAAAATCCTGCTAATGAATTATAAGCAACAATTACTCTACTTTCATTATGCTCATAAGGAAAGTTGAAATAAACAATAAAATAAATTAATTTGAAATCATCCTTTGATCTAAATGAAAAGTCATGGTTCACAAGATGAAATGCAAGTCCACCTTCTATAGCTGTGTGTTCAGTCATTGTCAAAGAGATCATATTCCTAAAGTAACTACTAACTTTCAAAATAGACACTGATGCTCCTTTAATATTTTATTTATTTAGTGTATTTTCCACTTTTGGATTTTATACAGTCATCATTATCATGACAACCTCCTTAGTAAATAGTAATTGCCAATAAAATCTTACGAAAGCTTCATATTCATCAATATGTTTTTAAGAAACAAAAATTCATTTTAATCTCTTGTTACATATATATGTTTTACTTCAGCTCATGCAACAATAATTTATTACAAAGTAAAAAAAAGAAGCATAATGAAATAGTAAAATAATAGTTTTAGATAGAGTAACCCTAGAATAAATGGCAAAAACCACTGTGGCAACAGCATTCCAATAAATATTTCTCCAACAACAAATGTTTCACATAAATATAACCTATAATTCTGCAAATTTCTCACTGTCTGTGTCTAGTGCTTTTTGCATCTACCATCTCAAGGCACGACCACAGAAATACACCAAGTATCCAGCTGAAGGGCTTCCCTGGTAGCAAATCTGCTGGCAACGTGGGAGACCTGGGTTCAATTCCTGTGTTGGGAAAATCTCCTAGAGAAGGGCATCGTAATCTGCTCCAGTATTCTTGCCTGGAGAATCCCCATGGACAGAGGAGCCTGGTGGGGCTACAGTCCATGGGGTCGCAGAGTCAGACATGACTGAAACAGCCCGCAGAAACAGCAGCAATAAACCATTCTCCCTTTTCTACCTAAAAATAGACGTTCAGTCAGTTCAATTCAGTCGTTCAGTCATGTCCAACTCTTTGTGACCCCATGAATCACTGCATGCCAGGCCTCCCTGTCCATCACCAACTCCCAGAGTTCACTCAAACTCATGTCCATTGAGTTGGTGATGCCATCCAAACATCTCATCCTCTATCATCCCCTGCTCCTCCTGCCCCCAAACCCTCCCAGCATCAGAGTCTTTTCCAATGAGTCAACTCTTTGCATGAGGTGGCCAAAGTACTGGAGTTTCAGCTTCAACATCATTCCTTCCAATGAACATCCAGGACTAATCTCCTTCAGAATGGACTGGTTGGATCTCCTTGCAGTCCAAGGGACTCTCAAGAGTCTTCTCCAACACCACAGTTCAAAAGCATCAATTCTTTGGCGCTCAGCTTTCTTCACAGTCCAACTCTCACATCCATACATGACCACAGGAAAAACCATAGCCTTGACTAGATGGACCTTTGTTGGCAAAGTAATGTCTCTGCTTTTGAATATGTTATCTAGGTTGATCATAACTTTCCTTCCAAAGAGTATGCATCTTTTAATTTAATGGCTGAAATCACCATCTGCAGTGATTTTGGAGCCCTAAAAAATAAAGTCTGACACTGTTTCCACTGTTTCCCCATCTATTTCCCATGAAGTGATGGAATCAGATGCCATGATCTTAGTTTTCTGAATGTTGAGCTTTAAGCCAACTTTTTCACTCTCCTCTTTCACTTTCATCAACAGGCTTTTTAGTTCCTCTTCACTTTCTACTATTAGGTTCTCCTAAAAGAGTTCACCAGCAAGCACCTGATGCTTTCATTCAAAGGAAGACGTTAGGGTGTTAGCTCCCTTGCATTTGGAGAGAATCAGAAAAGAGAAATAGGTCATCACTAGTCCATTTTTCATATCTAACCATGTGTTAAAGTAAGAATTCTTCACTGCACAAGCATCTCACTTTCGACATGGCAGAAACTGGAAGTAGAAATGAAATCAATCAAAGGCACATTGCTTATTTTAATGTGGCTATCAACAACAACATTATGGTAAAAAAAAATGAAAAATCTAAGACAAATGAAACTGGATTATGATTATTGCCATAAACCAGGACTGCTTCAGGTAAAACATGAGGTACAGTCATTCTAATTATAATGTGAAGTACTGTCCCCACTGTAAGAAAAACAATCTCTCAACTTATTAGGGAAGTTGGGAAAACATGTCTCTTGCCTTAAGGATTTAGGTGGAATGTAGTAGTTTTGCTTATAGGACAAATTTGGCCTGAAGACATTTTGTTAGCTTACACAGAGTTGTTTTTCATTTGAATTACTTACAAAAAATTAAATTGGAGATCTCACACATAGAATTGTGTTTTCTCAGGAAGAAAGAAAGTTCTAAGGCTGAATTTCCACATACTAAAAATCAAATATAATGTCACATTGTCTTACAAATTCAAAGAGCGCCACTTAGCTTGAATCTGATTTAGAACCATTATTCTAAATAATATTTAAACAAATAATTAAAACATTGGCATAAGTCCTCCATGTAGGTAAGGAATAGTGTGGATAGCCGGAAGCACAGCAAGTAGAAGAAAGCAGTGGTCCCAGAAAGAGATGCATATGAGAACAGTGATACAGAGTAAGGAACGAGAAAACATTCCAAAGTTACCCCCACACTCAAAGTCAAGCATTATCCCCCCAAAGGTGAAATTCTGGGATGCTTTCCAGTGTAGGAATAATTGTATTTCCCACAAACTGTTCTTCCTCTGTTATATTGCAATTTCCTTTAGTGACTCCAACCTTTTAATAAAGTTGGTTATACCCACGAAGCCTTGCATAGTGGTGCTTTGGACAACAAGAAAAAAGAGGAGTAAAGGCTGGTGTGATTTTTCTGATGTGCAAGCATACTCTGGAAGGAGTTTTATGTGGGAGATTCAAGTGGTGTTCATCAGAGTGAGATATAGAGCACACAACCTTAAGAAGCTGCAATTCCATGAATAATCCATGACTCAAAAAGAATACGAAACTAACCCTCATTAACTGAATACAAGAGGAGGTACAGAAATAGAATGAACAGCAGAAATATATATATATACACATATACATACAGAATATCTGTACATATACACACATTCATAAACACAAATATAAATAAAAGACAATAGATGAATAGATAGAAAGATGGTTTGTTTTGCAAGTAATTCCTTATGAAAGAAAGAATTGATTAAAAGATTTGGAGGTCCTTAGTTTTCCTTGCAAAATTCCTGGAAACTAAAAAGTTGCTTCTTGTATCTTCCCAACACCTGTACAGTCAATGAGTGGCATTGAGTGCTCCAGTTTTGACACTGTAAGCATTATGCTAGTCTTTCTCATTGCCAGTTTAAGACTATGCCCTTATTTAAATGGCTAGAATGCATCTTGGCAGATAAGGTATATTGAGTAATGTCAATACACAGCTTGTTAAGGCTGACAATAGATGCTCAGAAGGTGTCAGACAGCAGCAGAACACAGCCTTCTTCCTGACCCAGGTTGCTTAAAGCTGAAGTGTGGTAAATTGGGCATGTCTGAAATGGAGCTGTCAGACTTGGAAGGTTTAATATTGATTTTTTTCCTACAGACCTCAAACAGACTAATGTACCTAGGCACTTGCAGCAAAGGACTTGAAAAATAACACTTATTAAAGCTACTAAAAATGCCCTGTGAAGTAAGGGAGCAAGTGAAATTATTACATAATCTATTATTTCCTTCTACAAATGCCCATATGATTATATCAAGTTTCTTTCCATAGGTTTATTCCGAGAATGCATATAAGTTTCCCTTTGAAGACTGGCAATGGTTGTCTCAAGCATCGTGCTGAGAAGGAATCTGAGGCCATTTCTAAGCTAAAACTAGAGTGTCACAATCCAGGCTGGCCAGAGAGGTATGGGTGGAAAATATTAACACAAATGCTGGTATCAACTGTAAGCTAAACTTCTGAGTGTGGCAGGGATTTGTTGTACCTGTTCCTATGTGGGGCCATGTTCAGTGCAGTTGATAAGTTAAAATGTTGTAGAGTTGTAGGGAAAGGTTTATTGTTGGACTAATTTCACCCTCCTGTCTAATTATATTACTATATGGAAGGGGAAAAAAATTTAAAAACTCTTAAAGGAACAAAGTAGATGTGTCAAGATTGAATTCTAAACAGAGTCCAAGATAGTATTCTGAGTAAGGTAGAAATAATTTTTTAATGAACATCAAGTCAAAGAAAATGCAGAAAATGAATCTGAAGCAAAACATTGATAACACTAACCTGGCAAATAGCAAGGGAGTTCAAGAGTAAGAATCTGGAGAAATTCTATAAGACAAAGATTTACAGAGGAAGGGAGCACTATAAACATGTCTGAAATGGAAGCTGAAGGAGGAAGATGTTCAGGGTGGAAAGGTCAAGTTAGACACTCCAAATGTTGTTAACTGAATATGGATTTGACCAACAAGTGCAGTCAAGAAACCAGTACCCAGTGAACCACACACTACAAATATAGATGGGCAGACAGATAGATGTGCGATTCAATTCAGTTTAGTTAGGTTGCTCAGTCGTCTCTGACTCTTTGCAATGAATTGCAGCACGCCAGGCCTCCCTGTCCATCATCATCTCTCGGAGTTCACTCAAACTCACGTCCATCAAGTCAGTGATACCATCCAGCCATCTCATCCTTTGTCGTCCCCTTCTCCACCTGCCCCCAATCCCTCCCAACATCATAGTCTTTTCCAATGAGCCAACTCTTTGATGAGGCGGCCAAAGTACTGGAGCTTCAGCTTTAGCATCATTCCTTCCAAAGAAATCCCAGGGCTGATCTCCTTAAGAATGGACTGGTTGGATCTCCTTGCAGTCCAAGGGACTCTCAAGAGTCTTCTCCAACACCACAGTTCAAAAGCATCAATTCTTTGGCGCTCAGCCTTCTTCACAGTCCAACTCTCACATCCATACATGACTACTGGAAAAACCATAGCCTTGACTAGATGGACCTTTGTTGGCAAAGTAATGTCTCTGCTTTTGAATATGCTGTCTAGGTTGGTCATAACTTTCCTTCCAAGGAGTAAGCGTCTTAATTTCATGGCTGCAGTCACCATCTGCAGTGATTTTGGAACCCAAAAAAATAAAGTCAGACACTGTTTCCACTGTTTCTCATCTATTTCCCATGAAGTGATGGGACCGGATGCCATGATCTTAGTTTTCGGAATGTTGAGCTTTAAGCTAACTTTTTCACTCTCTTCTTTCACTTTCATCAAGAGGCTTTTTAGTTCCTCTTCGCATTCTGCCATAAGGGTGGTGTCATCTGCATATCTGAGGTGATTGATATTTCTCCCGGCAATCTTGATTCCAGTTTGTGTTTCTTCCAGTCCAGCGTTTCTCATGATGTACTCTGCATAGAAGTTCAATAAGCAGGGTGACAATATACAGCCTTGACATACTCCTTTTCCTACTTGGAACCAGTCCGTTGTTCCATGTCCAGTTCTAACTGTTGCTTCCTGGCCTGCATACAGATTTCTCAAGAGGAAGGTTAGGTGGTCTGGTATTCCCATCTCTTTCAGAATTTTCCACAGTTTATTGTGATCCACACAGTCAAAGGCTTTGGCATAGTCAATAAAGCAGAAATAGATGTTTTTCTGGAACTCTCTTGCTTTTTCCATGATCCGGAGGATGTTGGCAATTTGATCTCTGGCTCCTCTGCCTTTTCTAAAACCAGCTTGAACATCAGGAAGTTCACGGTTCACGTATTGCTGAAGCCTGGCTTGGAGAATTTTGAGCATTACTTTACTAGCATGTGAGATGAGTGCAATTGTGCAGTAGTTTGAGCATTCTTTGGCATTGCCTTTCTTTGGAATTGGAATGAAAACTGATCTTTTCCAGTCCTGTGACCACTGCTGAGTTTTCCCAATTTGCTGGCATATTGAGTACAGCACTTACACAGCATCATCTTTCAGGATTTGAAAGAGCTCAACTGGAATTCCATCACCTCCACTAGCTTTGTTCGTAGTGATGCTTTCTAAGGCCCACTTGACTTCACATTCCAGGATGTCTGGCTCTAGGTGAGTGATCACACCATCGTGATTATCCAGGTCGTGAAGATCTTTTTTGTATAGTTCTTCTGTGTGTTCTTGCCATCTCTTCTTACTATCTTCTGCTTCTGTTAGGTCCATACCATTTCTGTCCTTTATCAACCCCATCTTTGCCTGAAATGTTCCCTTGGTATTTCTAATTTTGTTGAAGAGATCTCTAGTGTTTCCCATTCTGTTCTTTTCCTCTATTTCTTTGCATTGATCGCTGAGGAAGGCTTTCTTATCTCTTCTTGCTCTTCTTTGGAACTCTGCATTCAGATGCTTATATCTTTCCTTTTCTCCTTTGCTTTTCACTTCTCTTCTTTTCACAGCTATTTGTAAGGCCTCCCCAGACAGCCATTTTGCTTTTTTGCATTTCTTTTCCATGGGGATGGTCTTGATCCCTGTCTCCTGTACAATGTCACGAACCTCATTCCATAGTTCATCAGGCACTCTATCCTTCAGATCTAGGCCCTTAAATCTATTTCTCACTTCCACTGTATAATCATAAGGGATGTGATTTAGGTCATACCTGAATGGTCTAGCGGTTTTCCCTACTTTCTTCAATTTGAGTCTGAATTTGGTAATAAGGAGTTCATGATCTGAGCCACAGTCAGCTCCTGGTCTTGTTTTTGTTGACTGTATATAGCTTCTCCATTTTGGCTGCAAAGAATATAATCAATCTGATTTCAGTGTTGACCATCTGGTGATGTCCATGTGTAGAGTTTTCTCTTGTGATGTTGGAAGAGGGTGTTTGCTATGACCAGTGCATTTTCTTGGCAAAACTCTATTAGTCTTTGCCCTGCTTCATTCCTCATTCCAAGGCCAAATTTGCCTGTTACTCCAGGTGTTTCTTGACTTCCTACTTTTGCATTCCAGTCCCCTATAATGAAAAGGACATCTTTTTTGGGTGTTAGTTCTAAAAGGTCTTGTAGGTCTTCATAGAACCGTTCAACTTCAGCTTCTTCAGCATTACTGGTTGGGGCATAGACTTGGATAACTGTGATATTGAATGGTTTGCCTTGGAGACGAACAGAGATCATTCTGTCGTTTTTGAGATTGCATCCAAGTACTGCATTTCGGACTCGTTTGTTGACCATGATGGCTACTCCATTTCTTCTAAGGGATTCCTGCCCGCAGTAGTAGATATAATGGTCATCTGAGTTAAATTCACCCATTCCAGTCCATTTTAGTTAGCTGATTCCTAGAATGTTGACATTCACCCTTGCCATCTCCTGTTTGACCACTTCCAATTTGCCTTGATTCATGGGCCTGACATTCCAGGTTCCTATGCAATATTGCTCTTTACAGAATCAGACCTTGCTTCTATCACCAGTCGTATCCACTGTTTTTGCTTTGGCTCCATCCCTTCATTCTTTCTGGAGTTATTCTCCACTGATCTCTAGTAGCATATTGGGCACCTACTGACCTGGGGAGTTCCTCTTTCAGTATCCTATCATTTTGCCTTCTCATACTGTTCATGGGGTTCTCAAGGCAAGAATACTGAAGTGGTTTGCCATTCCCTCCTCCAGTGGACCACATTGTGTCAGACCTCTCCACCAGGACCCACCCGTCTTGGGTTGCCCCATGGGCATGGCTTAGTTTCATTGAGTTAGACAAGGCTGTGGTCCTAGTGTGATTAGACTACCTAGTTTTCTGTGAGTATGGTTTCAGTGTGTCTGCCCTCTGATGCCCTCTTGCAACACCTGCCATCTTACTTGGGTTTCTCTTACCTTGGGCGTGGGGTATCTCTTCATGGCTGCTCCAGCATATTTAAGAATTCATGTCAGCTGCAAGGACATTCAATAAAATGGCTAACTGAAGTTAAATATACACTTCCAGTGACTTTTTCATTTCTCCAACCTTAAACATGTCTACAACAGGAATTCTGAAAGGCAAACAAGTTAGAAATCATGTGTTGTAGGCTGAATAATACCCCCTACCAAAGATGACTAATGTAGGAATTGGGTGAGGAAAATGACCTGCAAGAGTTTAGGGGGAAAGAATACTCACAGTCAGAGACATGAGCAAAGGACAGACCTAGTGAGCTGAGCATCAAGGCCTGGAGGATGCTCCAAATGAGAGCAGCAGATGGCGGCTTTCAAAGCAGAAAGAGAAAAGTATGGGAGGATTGAGTAGTAATCCTGAAAGATTTTTAAATGGCATTTCTGAGGTCTACCTGGCAAGATATTTCTATCTTAGAAGAATTTGTAACCAATTTTCCTTGTATTTTTATGCTTATGTTTCCCAACTTGGAGACCATTTTTGTTCTAGACTCTGCAACCCACTTGGCTCACCATGTGTACTTAGAAAATCTGTCTCACTTCCTTCTGAGCATGTAGTTTGGGTGTCAGTTCTAATTTTTATGTTATTGAAAAGATTTTTAGGAGTTCAATTGGAAAGTACAGTGAGTGGTGAGTACCAACCTCCTAAAAATTAAGTAAGCAGTGAAGTGAACCTCCAAAAATGATTGATTGAGCCCTAGATTAAAGAAAATGTGTGTGTGTTTTGTTTAACAGCAGAAGATAGCTAAGGAGAAAACTAAGTTGGGGGGAACTGAATTTTTTACAATAGGTTCTGTATGTTTTTCTTGACAGATCCCATCTTGACTGAAGAGTCTGCGTGGTTCTGGAAAGCACACCACCCATTATACACTGAGGTATATGATGCCTGCAATCAATCTAGCATTCCTGCCCCCCCCACACACACACACATACACTGAGACAGAAAATGCATGTATTCCCTGCTACACCATGCAGCTTTGGTGGCACCTCTAGGTTTCTCTGTGCACACTCTCTAGATTAATACCAAACCTGCCAACAGTGAGAAGTTGACTTGTTACATAATTCAAGCCCAGATTTCTGGAGATTACAGATTGCTGAGATGAACACCAATGTGGTCAGTATGTGTATATGCTTAGTCACTCAGCTGTGCCCAACTCTTTGCAACCCTATGGATTACAGCCCGCCAGGCACCTCTGTCCATGGGATTCTCCATGCAAGAATACTGGAGTGGATTGCCATGCCCTTCTGCAGGGGATCTCCCCAACCCAGGGATAGAACCCACGTCTCCTGCATTGCAGAGGATTCTTTACCAGCTGAGCTACCTGGGAAGACCTGTGGTCAGCATGTGAAGTGAAAGTCACTCAGTCATGTCCGACACTTTGCAACCCCATGGATTATACAGTCTGTGTAATTGTCTAGGCCAGAATACTGGAGTGGGTTGTCTTTCCTTTCTTCAGGGGATCTTCCCAACCCAGGGATCAAACCCAGGTCTCCCGCACTGTGGGCAGATCCTTTACCATCTAAGCCACCAGAGAAGACCTGGCAGTACATAGAAGTACCATTTCCATTCTGATGGTGTTTCTGAACTGCAACCATACCTCTCTGCCGCTGTATTGCCATGGAGCTGTGATGGGATAGCTCCATGGGATGAAGGAAAGGGAAGGATTAACTAGCATTTCACAAACATCAGTAATTTATAAAAGCTTCTATCATACTTTGTACCAAAGTCATACACTATTAGTACAATTTTTAATTGCATTATACTTTAAATTGATTGTTTATTTGGCCTCATCTTAAACACATAACAACCATGATAATATATATTTAAGGGATAAATAGCATAATAAATGCTCATTAAAATCCATAATGAATGCAACAACAACAAAAAATTGTTTGCATATAAACTAAAATCATCTTATGTTTCTCATAAGTCACACTTTGGGAAATTCATATCTAATAGAAAGCCCAGCTGAGAGCTGCTAGAATTTCAGACTGAGCCCAAAATACCCTCACTTAGGCTGGAGGAAAAGGCAGAAATGGAGAATTCTCATTGCAGACATACTCTTCTCATCTAAATAAATCATAATTTTCTCTCCACTTTCCACATCCTTACTACTAACAGATTCCATTCAAGTACCAGCAGCTGTTAGAAGAAATCAAAAAGAAACAGGAAGAAAAAAAGAAAACCCGTATCTGACAACTGAAATGGAATCGGCCTTGGTTTTCTGCTATTCCTGCATTTTTAGGTTGAAAGGCTACTATCAAAATATCATAGTTATAGAAACATCATAATTATAGGATCTTGAATCCTGTTTGTTTTCACTCCATGCCTCTGCCTTTGTCTTTCTTTTAATCTCCTTAATGTACCATAATTTTGTCTTCAGTGCAGGTCAATTATTTCTGAACTAAAAAACAAATTATCATCATTACCTCTGATTATTCTTGCCTTTTCTTTGATCCTATTTTGTGCAGCAACCAAAATTTTGTGTTCATTCAGCCCTCCTCTTCCCTGGTTGCATTGTTGGCAGAGCTGAGATACAGTAGAAAATCACCCCCCTGCCATTTCCAGTACTCTCCTTTCTGTTCATCCCACTCTTCAAACACTTTTGGTGCCTGCATATCATCAAAATATGTTCAAATGATCTTATTACCAACATAGCTCCTGGGTACCACTGTCTTTTTAGTCACAGTGCCTCTTTCATCTTTTTTCTTCCCAATCCTAACTACATTTTCAAAATCCAAATTAGTACACAAAGGCCCATCTAAATAGCATTAATATCTTAAAAAGTTACTGCATCCTTTTTTCAATAATCCTGAGATTAATGGGCCCCAAGACTTATGTGACACAGAAAATTAATGAGATTTGATTGGAGCAATAATCCATGAATTATGAAGGACCTCTCTACTGTGGTTATAATGAAATTACCTTTTTTTTTTTTTTTTTTGGTTGAAAAAGGAAGAAAGCAAGACGGGGGTTGAAAGAAATTATCTTAAGAAATAATACTTGCAAAATAGAAATGCATAGGTGTTCTTGATTAGATTTTTCTCCATAGGTGTCCAGCAGAGTAAGAAGACCAAGAAGCAACGTGATGTGTTTGCCTTCTCTGTGGAAATGGGGTGCACACAAAGCGTGGAGGAGCCACAGCCCAGGTGTATTCTTTGAGGCAATCTTCCTGGTTTGCTGGCGTCAGGCCTCAGGATGCGCTTTCTTGCCCCATGTTGACAAACTGACTTCCCAGAAATCCCCACAGGAAAAACACTCAATGCCAGGGCATAGATACCTGGCATCCAAACGTGCTGTGCAGCTAGGTGAAGTGAAAGAGAACTCACAGCAGAAACTTCCTCCAACTCTGTCTGGCTGGAGCTATGTACGTAATCAAAATGTTCACTCTTACAATATCCCACTGCCCCTTCTGTATTTTATGCGATGTTTTTCCTGTGTGTATTATTCCCTTCCATTTTTCATTGCTTTGAATCAAACGTGAGAGGAAAAAAAACCTTAGAAATATAGCCTACTGTGGAACCTATTCAGCAAATAAGTACAACCAGATGCAGGTCCCACACAGAGAAAATCCTCTAGGTCTTTGTTCTGTGTAACTTAGATCTCGGGCATGGGATGGGAGGGTTGCAGTGCCAGACTGAAACTGAAAGGCGTGATGTTTTAGAGGGATCATGTTATTTACAAGACAAATCACTTTTAAATGAGGTCATCATGATGGGAATAGCACATGGTCAGAGGTCAGGATTCCAAGATAAAATTCTCATACTGTCCTGCCTCCAACTGAGGGATTTTGAGATCACATAAGTTCTATGAGTCTGAGGATCCCAGCTTCAGCTACATCAGAGGGTTTCTCTGAGGATCCTCTGAACTAATACATGTGAAAATGTCCAGCATTTAAAATAATGTACACATACAAGATACTTACTATGGACTAAATGTGGTACCCCAAATTGTACATTTTTACTTTTACTTTAAGAATAAAAAATATAGCTTCATCAGTGCTTGGGAAGTCTGTCTTTGTTAATTGGCCTCATCTTGAAGAAGCTAGAGTTGTTGATGTATCAGATGGAGAAACTAAGTAAGATTTTATTTGTAATTTTTAAAGTGTATATATGCTTTGCTATTTGATGGCTTTTATTCATACATTTTGGAGAAGGAAATGGCAATCCACTCCAGTATTCTTGCCTAGAGAATCCTGTGGACAGAGGAACCTGGTGGGCTGCTGTCCATAGGGTCACACAGAGTCAGACAGGACTGAAGCGACTTAGCAAATTGTATAGGTTGAAACTTTAATCCCCAGTGTGATGGTATTAAGAGGCGGGGCCTTGCTTCATGAGCATGGGGCCCTCATAAATGGATTAGTGTCCCTATGAGAATGAGAGGGCTTCCTTACTCTCTTCTCTCTGCCCTGTGTGGGTACAATGGTGGTCTATAAACCAGTTGTTGTTTCTCAGTCACTAAATCATGGCCAATTGTTAGTGATCCCATGGACTACAGCACACCAGGCTTCTCTATCCTTCACTATCTCCCAGAGTTTGCTCAAACTCATATCTATTGAGTCAGTGATACCATCCGACCATCTCATCCTCTGTTACCTTCTGCTCATGCCCTCAATCTTTCCCAGCATCAAGATCATTTTTAATGAGTCAGCTCTTTGCATCAAGTGGCCAAAATATTGTAGCTTCAGCATCAATCCTGCCAATGAATATTCAGCATTGATTTCCTTTAGGATTGACTGGTTTGATCTCTTTGCAGTCCAAGGGACTCTCAAGAATCTTCTGCTGCTGCTGCTGCTGCTGCTAAGTCGCTTCAGTCGTGTCCAACTCTGTGCAACCCCAGAGATGGCAGCCCACCAGGCTCCCCTGTCCCTGGGATTCTCCAGGCAAGAACACTGGAGTGGGTTGCCACTACAGCACCACAATTCAAAGGTATCATTTCTTTGGCTCTCAGCTTTCATCGTCCATCTCTCACATCTGTATATGACTATTGGAAAAACTATAGCTTTGACTGTATGGACCTTTGTTGGCAAAATTATGTCTCTGCTTTTTAATACATACCTAGGTTTGTCATAGCTTTCCTTCCAAGGAGCAAGTGTATTTAATTCTGTGGCTGCAGTCACCATCCTCAGTGATTTTGGAGCCCAAGAAAATAAAATCTGCCACTTTTTAAACCAGTAAGAGGTCCCAAACCAAGAACCTGACCAGGAACTTCTCTGGTGGCTCAGTGGTTAAGACTTCACTTTCCAATACAGAGGATGAGAGTTCAGTCCCTGGTCAGGAAGCTATGATCCTACAAGACTTGTGGCCAAAAACCAAAACATGAGAAAAAGAAGCAATATTATTAAAAAAATTCAATATAAATGGTCCACATCATACTAGCAAGCCAAATCCAACAATACAGTTTAAAAAATCATACACCATGATCAAGTGAGATTCATCTCAGGGATTCAAGGATTATTCAAAATACACAAATCAATCAAGGTGATACATCACATCAACAAACTGAAGAAGAGAAACCATATGATCATCTCAATAGATGCAGAAAATGCTTTTGACAAAATTCAGCATGCATTTACTATAAAAACTCTTCAGAAAGTGGGCATAGAGGAAGCATACCTCAACATAATAAAGCCCATATATGACAAACGTACAGTTAACATCATACTCAATGGTGAAAAGGTGAAAGCATTTCCTCTAAGATCAGGAACACTCTCACCACTTTTATTCAACATAATTTTGGAAGTTCTAGCTACAGTAATCAAAGAAGAAAAATAAATAAGGGGAATTCAAATTGGAAAAGAAGTTAAACTGTCACTGTTTGCAGATGACATAATACTATACATAGAAGATGCTAACTAAAGATGCTACCAGAAAACTAGTAGAATTCCTTTATTGGAACATGGCTACACCAGACTATGGGTGTTTTCATATTACAATGGCAAAATTAAATAGCAAGGACAAAGACCATATGAATCATACAGTAAATAAAATATTTTCTCCTTGGCTCTTTATCAAAGAATTTGCTGCCCACTATTCAAGTAGCTTAGGATACAGCAGCGATAAGCAAAATTTTTGTTGTTACAAACAAAAAACAAACAACCCTGCCTTCATGGTGCTTATGTTCTAATGAGGGGAAGCAGTCAATATATTTAATTAACAAGTTAATCACGTAGTTAAAATTTGAAAGGTAAGTGTAATGGGAGAGATTAATCAGGGTAATGGGAATGGGGTGTCTTTACGGGAAAGGGTTGCAAATTTTTTAAATGTGCTCTGAACAGTTTTTACAGTGAGTTAAGGGTATGGAACACTTGGCCTGGGGCTTTACAGGCTTTGTAAGAACTTTGGTTTTTACTCAGTAAAATGGAAAACCACTGGTATTATTTAAATAGAGAAACATCAGGATCTGAATTGGTTTTTAAAGTCTTTCTCCTATTGTTCTTCGAAAATGATGTGTAGTAAGATATGCTCAAAGCAGAGAGATGAGTTAATAGGTTTTTGTTATATGGCAGGCAAAAGATGACTGTAGCAATAGAAATAATGAGAAATAATTGACTTCATGGAATATTCTGAAGGTGGAACAGGATTTGCTGATAGATTAGACGAGAGGAAAGGGGTCGTGGGTGACTCCCCCTCCCCCACTGAAAGGTTTTTGGCTTAAACTGGAAGATCAGAGCTGCCATCATTTGAAGGGTGGGACTGAAGCAGATTTGAGGAGGAGTTAGTTTCTTGGGGCCACCATAACAAACTGCCACAATTCGGCAGCTTAAAACAACAGAAACTAGTTTCTCATAGTTCTAGAGGGGAGTTGTCCCAAATCAAAGTGTCAGCAGGATTGTTCTCTCTCCAAAGGCTCTAGGAAAGCATCTTCCCTCAGCTTTTCAGCTTCTAGTGGCTCCAGGCATTTCTTAGCTTAGAGCTGAATAACCATAATCTCAGCCTCTGTCTTCAAATGAACTTCTCCTTTTCTATCTTCTCTTTTACCTCTTATAAGAATACTTGTCTTTAGATTTAGAACCTACCTGGATAATTCCGGATGATCTCATCTCAAGATTTTTAACCTAATTACATCTGTAAAGATCCTTTTCCAAATAAAGTCATATTCACAAATTCCAGGTAGAAATATCTTTTGGAAGGGGCCTCATTCAAGCCTCCACAAAGAGAAGACCAGAGTTCTATATTTATATATTAAATATGAGACTCTTCTGAATTTATTGAGTGGAGATATTGAATAAAGAACCACATGAAGATGGAAGCCAAGACTGCACCCACCCTTGTCTCTATCCATGCTTGCTCAGATATCACAAGGGTTTCCCCTAACAATGGAGTAATTGGCAAAATGGTCCTTGGTATAAAGTAATATGCGCTGCTAAGCCAATCTTAATGTTGAAGCCTTTAGGTGTAATACCATCAGCCTCTGCTTTTTCTTTTAAAGGATGGTGTAAATTTCAAATAATAAATGCTGGAGGGGGTGTGGAGAGAAGGGTACCCTTCTACACTGTTGGTGGGAATGTAAATTTGTACAGCCACTATGGAGAACAGTATGGAGTGTCCTTAAAAAAATAAAAACAGAACTAACATGTGACCCTGCACTCCCACTCCTGAGCATGTATCTGGAGAAAAGCATGATCTGAAAGGATACCCACACCCGAACGTTCACTGCAGTACTGTTTACAATAGACAAGACATGGAAGTAACCTAAATGTCTGTCGACAGAGGAATGGATAAAGAAGATACAGTAAATACATAAACAGCATATTACCACATTTGCAGCAACGTGGACGGACAAAGACAGTGTCATATTGAGTTGAAGTAAGTCAAAGAAGAAGTATTGTATGAGACCCCCTATATGTGGAATCTAAAGAGAAATGATACAAATGAACTCACTTAGAAAGCTGAAAGAAACTCACAGATTTTAAGAATGAATTTACGGTTGCTGGGGGAAAGGGATAGTTAGGGAGTTTTGGATGGACACGCACACACTGCTATAATAAACAGTCAGGGAGGATTTGCTGTCTAACACCAGGAACTCACACCAGGGCTCCATGACAACCTAGAAGGGTAGAATGCAAGGGAGGTTCAAAAGGGAGGAACATATGTATACCCGTGGCTGATTCATGTTGACGTATAGCAGAAACCAACACAATATTGCAAAGCAATCATCCTTCAATTAAAAAATAAATTAAAAAAATGGATGCCCAATACGAACCTCCTCTGTAGCACATGCAACTCTGCTCAATGTTATGTGGCACTGGATGGGAGAGGAGTTTGGGGGAGAATTGATACACATATGTGTATGGCCAAGGCCCTTCACTGTTCACCTGAAACTATCGCAACATTATTAATCAGCTATACCCTAATACAAAATAAAAAGTTCAAAAGAAAAAAAAATTGGTGTGTATTTGATCTAGAAAAACAAGATTCTTGGAGGTAGAAGGAAAGCAAGGCTGTTTGCTTTCTTTCAATGATGAGAGCAAGCTTAGAAAAATACAAAAGGCACTAATGAAGGCCATGGTTCGATTGTTCCTAGCTTTGCCTTATGAAACACTGAGAACATTTACAAACTGGGGTTAACAGTCCAACCAATAGTTTGGATCAGCAACTCTCTACTCTACAAAGAATAAATGGTTTTGCTAGCAGCATTTTCTAACCCAGGGAGTTAACTAGCTGAGAAGGAATTTGACCATTAGACCAGTTAATACTGACTCAACATGGATATTCTGCCAAATCAAAACTTCAAAGCTCAATATATTAATGAGTTCCCGGAGTCTCTGGAGACCTCTTGCTGGTCAGATAAAAGATCTATCAAGGTGCCTTCTTTTTAATTTAAAGTGAAAATTGATGCTCTTGGGGCCTCAAGTATAATCATGTTAATTTATTGGGGAATACATAAGGAATTGCCAAAAGTAGGAATGATCCAATTATTGGCTTAAATGAGTTTGGGTTTCCTTGTTTTTGTCAGTCTGGTCCATGAAGTACTTTCACTTTCAGACATTCAAAAGTTATTTACATAGGTTTGGGCCTTATTAATGCAGCTAAATAGACCCAGAGGTGGAATTACAGCCCTTCTCTAAAAGACAGTGAAGTTGATATACTAAGAATCGAATTTAAACATTAGCATTCAAGTCAAAGTTACTTTTAATAAATCACAAGAAAGTGGATGCCTTGGGACAGAATAGCTCCAGAGAATGCTGCTCAAATGTGGCTTTTTTTCCTCCAAAACGTTTCTGAGTCCATTTTTTTCAGAATCTGCCAGGAGAAAAAAATATCGTGACCTCATGGTTTGTTCAATGACATAAATGAGTAAGTAGTTTCCTTAAGCTCCTACCAAGTAGGGAACATTAGGAAATCATTTATTTCATCCTGGGCACCAAAGGTGCATCTAAATGACTCTGCTACCTTACACTTTCAGGACAGAAATGAAAATGACCAGGAGAGGACTCAGGCATTGGGCTCTTCCTCTTACAGAAAGAGAAAGCAACATGCCTTGCCTCATCATCACTGCCCCTTGTTCTAAGGGGGACAGTAGTGAGAAGTTTTTAAAATAATAGTCTTTGGCATTAGAAGTACTTTTGTGAATCTCCATTTTGTAATTTGCCTCTCCTGTGCCTTTTGGCAAGTCACTCAACTCCTAAACTTCATATCTTCTTATATAGAAAAGAGATAAAAATAGTCCATATTTCATAAAGCTATCTATCAGTAGAGTTAAAAGTAAAGAATAGAACACATTGCCTAACACAAAGCAAGTAGCTTTTGCAGCTATAATTATTATTGCCTGAATACTCAAAGCAAGGTTGAACTGAAGTGCTAACAATTCCACACTTTTCTGTTTGAACTAAATGTCCTTTGATTACATCTTTCACCCAATCACCCCAAATAAGAGACTTTGATGAAAGGCCAACTATGCTGAGAATGTGATGAGAGGTTTGCTTTCCTATTAGTGAAAGTGGAAAAGCTGTTTGTTCATTTTTGTAATTTGGCTGTGGATCTAAAGGCCCTAGGGAACCTGGCTCAAAGAACTAGAAGTTATTATTGAAAACTGAACATTTTTGATGAACCTAATAGCCAAAGGCAGATCAAGTCCACATAGCATGAAACCTAAAAGTAGGGCAATGAGAAAAGCAGGGCTAAGGTAAAATTCAAGCCTCAGACTGTGGCAATAAATAATGCAATGGGTCAGCATGAGTGAGAAACAGACTAAGCCAGCACAAATGCTGACTGAGGCCCTTTTAAGGAAGGAAATGTCTACCAGTGGTCACTGATCTTTACTTCCTGTCACTGTGAAGTCAGAAGCCAACTATATCTAAGATCCCAACTAGACAGCAATTTTGCCAGATTACATTTATTGTTAATTTCCTTTTATAAGAGAAAGAAACTTAGTCCTTAAAAAAAAAAAAAAAAAAAAGCTCTAACTTCTATTCTTTGGAATGTCTTGCCTGCTTAGCCCCATATTTTGCTCTAAGGTGGAGCTCACCTTTCTCTACCTACAGGGGCACTCAGTATCTTACTGAAAAGCGATACCAAGAGTTAAAAGGCATCTTTAAAGCCTATTGAGAGAGAAAAGAAGTGAGAATTGTGTACAGAGACATGCATATATGTGTGTTGATTGGTGAGGCAGTCTCAAAGCCACCTCAAATCCTGAGGGTGAGCCTGGGTGACATGACCTCCAAATAGCCACCTGGTGATAATAGGCAATCAGTCGTTCAACCATTCCTTAAGCAAAAGTCTGAATTCAAACTAAATATGAATTTAGTTACTTCATATTATTGGAATGCATACTTTGTGGTTATGGACAAGGGAAATTAGGAGGTTATAATAACCCAAGTGAATGACAATATCATTGCAGATAACATAGATAGTAAGGAACGTCTTGAGAAATGATTGGATTCAGGATATATTTTGAAGGTGTCAGTGAAATAACTGTAAAAAAAGAGAGGGAGCTCGAGCTGACTCCAATATTTTTGGCCAGGGCGACTGGGATAGAGCTGCCAGTCACCAAGATAACCCTGTGGGAGGAGCAGATTGGGAGCTTAGAATTCAAGAGTTCTGTTTTAGCCGTAATAGGTCTGAAATGACAACTTCGCATCTAAGGCGGATGTGTTGAGTAGGCAGTTGGATGTAGGAGAATGATTTGGGGAGAGGCATGTGGGTTGTAGATCTAAATTTAGGAGCTTTTAAGAGTTCAGATGGCTTTTAAAACCCTGAAACTGGGAGAGAGAACCTGGGGAATGAGTATAGAAGCTGAGGAGAAGAGCTCTGAAGAATAAACTTCAGGGAGATGAAGAAGAAAAAACAGAAATTGAGGAAGAGCGATACGTAGAAGGGAAACTCGTAGAGAGTAGTTCCTAGAAGCAAAGCGAAGAAAGTGTTTGTGGGGAGAGAGCAAATTAGCCAAGATGGCCTGTCCAGGCTCTCTCGCCCCACGTTTTGTAAATAATGACCACGGCAGAGCGGAGCTCCTTTACAGCACTGCGCATGCGCTAGTTAATTCAAGACGCCCTCACTCGGTCGCAGGCTGTGTGCGGTGTGGCGTATGTGAGTTCCACCTGGAAAGCTGAGCCACTACTGCTGTATCAGGGCCGTGTCCACTGGGTCAGCCACGACAGGAGAGAATTTATAGTGTGTCTACTGTTAAAGCTGCTGTGGCAACCAGGAGAGAATACTGTTGCGGCCACTGCGCCAGCCAGGAGCGAGGTTGTGTTGGGTTAGGTTATATGACTGCTGCAGCAGCTGCTGAGTCAGCCAGGAGAGAATAAATCGTTTGTAGTTCCTACGATTCCTCGCATCTTCTTCCAGCCTCTTAGCTCGCTCCTTGCCTACCCTGGGTTCAGCAAAAGGTGAGGACAATGTGAACAGCAAGACAATTGGTGCTATGAACAGGATCAGCAATACCGTATTTCAAGAAGAGACTTGATCCGCTCTTCCTAATGATATTGATAGACCTAATGTGATAGGGAATAATAATCTCCTACTGTATTTGGTACCATGGTGATCATAAGGACTGAGAGCAATACTCTTTTCAGTGGAAGAGGAAATAAAAAATCAACTAATGTGGGTTCAAAAGAGACTGAAAATAGAGGAAATGGAAACAGCAAATGTAGACACCTGGTTTTGAGGGAATTGTTTTGTAAAAGGGAGAAAACCTTGACAAAGAGATCAAACCACTTGCTAGTTTCCTGAATCATGGGGTGATTTAGGATACCATTAAGTTCCAGATCAAAATCCAAGTTGGGGACACTCTAAAGATCATATGTTCAACCCCACTGGAATAGTAGAAGAAGAAAGAGATGAGTAAGTTAGTCCTGAAAGAAAAGTGAAAGTTGCTCACTCCTATCTGACTCTTTGCAACCCCATGGACAATACAGTCTATGGAATTCTCCAGGCCAGAATACTGGATTTCCCTTCTCCAGAGAATCTTCCCAACCCAGTGGTTGAACCCAGGTCTCCCGCACTGCAGGCGATTCTTCACCAGCTGAGCCACCAGAGAAGCAAGTGAATCCTAGTCCTCAAAAAGGTTTTAGTCAAGTAGGGGAGATATGATGTCAGAATCAGAAAAAAAAAAAAATGTAATTGCTTTTAATCCTTGAAACAATCCTATTACTTCCATATAGCAGACCCTATGCATCTGTGAATTTAACAATAGGGGATTTTTGAATGTTCATACATCACTCTGAAGGTTCAAGATGTGTGGCTATTTGCAATTTTGCTAAGGAGAAGTCTGGAATGTGCGTACTGTCAGTCTGGTGTGGGGAAAAAGACTGCTTAACCCCACCTTCCAGCACCTGCATTTCATTCAGCTTTGTGGTTTCAACTGACTGTCATGTGAATAATATGTGGCAACAGTCTCAGGTAAGTTAAGTTTTTTTTTTTTTTCCATATTTTACAAAAAAGAAAATATATCATTAAAATTTCTGTTTAGAGTAACTATATTTTCTGCTACGCTAAGTTGCTTCAGTAATGTCTGATTCCTTGAGACCTAATGAACTATATAGCCTACTAGGCTCCTCTGCCCATGGAATTCTCGAGGCAAGAATACTGGAGTGGGTTGCAATGCCCTCCTCCAGGGGATCTTCCTGACCCAGGGATTGAACCTACATCTCTTGTGTCTCCTGTGTTGGCAGGCCTGTTCTTTACCACAAGCACCACCTGGGAAGTCCAATAGCTTATTAAATAGAACATTTGTTATTATCTTAGAACTTTAACTGAAGCTCTCAGGTTGAAAACAATAAAACATATCCCAAGATCATTTTTTTTCTCTCTGCATGGCTAAATATCTAAACATTGTCATGAACAACAAAATGAACAAGGAAATTAATGATGAATTTGACTGATACAGGAGAGACAAGTAGGAATAGCTACCATTCAATGTCAGTAGACAACATACTTAACTTATAATCACATAAAATTCTAGCCAAAATACACATATTCATGCAAGTTACTATATTTACTTTCAGAATCAGAACCCCTTTGTTTGTGGCAAAACAACAGATTTTCATGATATATATCCCTTGGGTTAGGCAAAGAAAATTAAATTGAAACACAGACTTACAAGGTGTGATTTGTAAGAAAAGAGAAAGGGTCTAAGCACAAAGCAAAACATAAAAACACACAAAAATAAGAATATAGTAGGAAGTCAGGGGAACTGAAAAATTGAATTTGGCATGTGATTTTATAGTTTAAAATAATTAAAGACCCTAAAAAGGTTTGATCTATGACTGTACAAATTCTTATCAAATCATTATTGAATATAAGATGAATCCATGTTGCATTAAAACATAAACACATCAATGTGGTGACTATGAAAACTTTTCATCATCTTCTGTTTCTGTCTTATGAGTCTAGAAATTCAAATGATTATTGAATGGAATTGGTAGGAGAATTTTCATACAAGGGAAGAATTCTTTTCCTTTGTCTCTCTCTAAGGGTGGTGTCTCCCCTTTATCATGCCAAGAGAAATACAGTTTAAATATTGGGTTGATATCAGAAAAGAAGTAGTCTAATACTGGTTTAATGCCCTTTGAGCAAGAAAAATTCATAGGCCAGTCCCACATTGCTATGGAGCCAAAGTGAAGCTAGGGATAGAGATGTTTGAAGAGTCTGCTGTGCACCCAGGAGTTTGAGGGCACAAATGAACATAAATAGTAGTTACTGGGAAAATCTGAAGGTGAGAGACTGGCTGAATCATCCCTTGTCTATACATTTAGAAGAGGGCCATTATTAATACATAGTGATAGATGATCACTGCTAGATAGAATCTGGGGAGACTGTGCTTCAGGATTTGGAAGAATAAGGAGGTATGAGTGTCCTAGGGCCCAAGTAACCATGTTGTGTTGGACTTGTACCAAAGAGCATGCCTTGCTGAAATAGAGCAAGCAACTTGTAAGAGGTTGTAGGGGTTTCTGCTGCAGGCAAAAGTTTTGGAGGGTGTCAGGAAGTCCAGTCACAGCCCTATCAAGGGCCTGTGCATGACAAATGTGCCTATAGGGCCCTTTGGAGAAGCTACTGATAAACCCGCAGAAGAGCCAACATCTGGATGCCTGCCATGACACAGTGCATGTACAACCACAAGAGAAATAACAAACAACGAAATAAAAATTCTCTCCTACTGTCTAGAACCCTCCTTTTGTCCTGACTTCAAAGAAGCCAGAAAAAGGAGGAGGAGATGTGAAAGTTCCAGAGGAATAGTGACACGACAGCTTATGCCAGTTTTTCCCTCTGTTACTCTAGCATTCTGAGATATTGCCTTCACACAAGAGGAAAGGGTTGCATGTCATAGAAGACATGGACATGGATATAAGGCTCTGAGAATGCAGAGGTAAGGGTACAAGCTACTCACTCCTTGTTGGAGTCCTCTTTTGTGACTGTAATAGAAACACTGAGAAATAAATTGTGAGGGAATGTGACTTTGTGTTCAACAGCCCATTCCCTGTTAGATTGAATGTCATCTAATTGGCAGAGCGGGTATTAACACAACTGGAGCGCTGGAGGAAAGCATGGTCGATACTAGACAACTCTAGATATTGATTTTAGATTATAAAATCATTAATCAATTGTACTATACATCTAGCTTTATTATTTCCCAAAAGCATGTGGAGAAATAGGAAGTCAGTGACAACCATTATATAATACTTTGAAGGGGTGACCATGTTGTCATTAACTCCCATAGCGGCATCTTTTATTCTTCAAATCCATCCACAATCAGATAGCTTATTTTTCTTCAGATTGCTGATATTCAGTGAGGCCAAGCAACAAAAGTCGTTCACTTTTTTTGGAACGTTAAGCTTCCAACCGTAGAGGAAGTATTTGTAACTTTTGGTTAATACTAAATGGTAATTATGATTGTATATCCAACAACAGATCAGATACGTATTTCTTAAGTGTATGCCATCCACAGATATCCATTCATCAAACGTTTGATAAGAACTTACATTATTCTTCAGTTCTGCCGACAATCAGGGACTCTGTGCAGGAAATAGTCTCCATATGACTTGAAAAGACTCCAGCCTAATTGGAAAGTCTAACAAGGAAATTGTAAGTATGATAGATTGTGTTGGGTGGTATATAAAGATAAGTAAACAGTACTCAACATGTGCCAATTACTTGCCATATATCTGTGAGTTGGTGACATCAAATTGTCTATCAAGGATTCATACTCTTCTGAAGGAAAGAGTTACTGCTGGGAAGAAGCTCCCACACAGCTACTACCTTTCCCAGCCACAGTCAGATATAAAGAGGACCATGTACTATGGCCAGTGGAATGTGGGCAGAAGTGATGTTTTCTGAATTTCTCCATTAACCCTTTTCCTCCTCCCCAGGCATATATCCCAGTACTGTCACCTGAAATAAATAGACAGATAATAGATCACCCAAGAGAAACTTAAAAGTTACATGCTGATGATGGCAGAGACTCCATCAGCTGGGCCCCTGAATTACTGTGTGGAACAAAGTCAACCCTCTTTCTCTTATAGAGTGAAAAATAAACTTCTGTGTTGTAAAACAACTGAAATTTGGGTATTTGTTGGCCAAGCAGCTACTTTGCTGTTACTAATATACCCAAAGCACTCATTAAAATTCCTGATGTGATTAATCCTTTAAATCAACCACAACAAACTTAGGAAATGATTACTGCTATTATCCACATTTTATCAATGAGGAAACTGAGGTCCAGAGAGGAGATGCCATCTGTTCATATTCACAGAGGTAGTAAGTAGTGAAGGCACTTTATTAGTGAGTAATAATAAAGAGTAGAGTCATTATGGGCCCTGACCTTGAAGAGGTTTCAATCTCAAGGTTCATATTATATAGATGTGAAAATTCCTAAATAGAAAAAATTTAAAGCCTGAACAAGAAACCTAAAATCTCATCTGCATATTTCCAGAATGAATCTCCCTAAGTAATTAGAAAATGCAGTAATAATCCAATGATAGAAAGTTAAAATGATTTAAAATTATATGGCTTGGAAAAATTAATTCAGAAGAAATTAATGGTAGAAAGACATATACGTTTGGCTTAACAGAATATAAATTTAAAACAATATAATTTTTATGCTTTCTAAGAGTGAACTTAAAATCAGAAGTGCTTTATAATCAGTTTTAAATTTAATTTTATTCTTATAAAGTATTTTAAGCTAATTAAACCAACTATTGAATATTAAAATTTCTTTATGGGTGTTTATCTACACAATTTGTATTTATAGATACTTATTCAAGACAAGGGGGAAGAATTTGAGGCAGCTTATAAAAAAGTGAACAATTGAATAATATAAAACCTAGAAATAAGTGAGATAATTGGTGTGAAAAAGCAATGAAATAAAAAAATGTCAAAGATAAGACTGATGCAAAATTTGTAACAGATAATACATGTTCACAAAAGGATATGCATATTTATGTCTGGTTTTCTGAGCAAAGAATAGTGAAAATATGATTAATTACTAGATTTACGATATTGTCAAGAGGAAGTCCAGCCCTTCCTACTTGAGCATGAATGGAATTTATTCTGCATCCTCACACAGAAGAAGCTGTATAACATAATAGACCATAAAGCTTCAATACCAGTATAAAACATGCAGCTGCAAGATTCACACAGCTGTTTCTTGTATAACACCTCTCAATACTAACCTTGGTGTCATTCCAAACCTAGCTCAGTAAAGACAGTTTATAAACAGTGAAAATAATGTAGTCTAGGTACAAACAGTTCTCTAACTGCCTGAGCTGACATTTAATTATTCCATCCCATCTACTTATTGGGAGATGATATAACCCACTTGGATAATAAACTAGATCAGCCTGAAATCATTGACAGAAGCACATAGTTATTGAGTATTTACTGTAGACAGGTGAGAAGGTTGATTGTAGGAGGAATGGGGATTACAACCCCT
Source organism: Oryx dammah (assembly GCF_014754425.2). NCBI lineage: Eukaryota > Metazoa > Chordata > Mammalia > Artiodactyla > Bovidae > Oryx > Oryx dammah. The sequence continues at coordinate 57,109,098 of NW_024070192.1, read as the reverse complement.
GAGAGAAGAAATTAGGACCCATATTCAGCAAAAAAGAAGAAAGAAAAAAAGAAAAAGAATGAAGCAAAACTCCACTGAAACAGAATTTATGTAAATATAAGCATGTAATAATAGTAAACAATAAAAAAGTCATTATTATCTTTAGATTCTCTTTTTATACAAAGAATGACCTACTGGTGCATCAAGGCACATGTTTTGTTTTTTTCTGTTTTAAACTTTTTCTTTTGCATTGGGGTATAGCTGATTAACAATGCTGTGATAGTTTCAGGTGAAGGGATTCAGCCATACATATATATGGATCCATTTTCCCCCAAACTCCCCTCCCATGCAGACAAGGCATATGTTTTCGATTTTATTTGGGCTTCCCAGATGGTCCAGTGGTAAAGAATCTGCCTCCTAGTTCAGAAGATACAGAAGATGTGGGTTCATTCCCTGGGTCAGAAAGCTCCCCTGAAGAAGGGAATGGCAACCCACTCCAGTATTCTTGCCTGGAATATCCCATGGACAGAGGAGCCCGGCAGGCTACAGTCCATGGGACTGCAAAAAGTCAGATGCAACTGAGCGTACACGCACACAATTACTGAATAAGGATTCTCTGTCCTACTCTAGTCCTTCCCTGCAACTAGTGATATACCCCTTATACAGCAAGAGGTAAGGATATAATGACACATCTAAGTGCTGTTAACTAAGCCATGTATGGTCTTACCCTCATTTGTATACCTGCTTGCCCTGTTATTCAAAGAGCAGGAATAAAGTTGCCTAGCCACAGAGAACACTCTGGTAGAAACTCCAAATGGGAGCTGCCTAGGAAGAGAGCACAAGGTGAGCAAGTGGGTGGTGAATGTGGAAATGTGTCAAATTATGTGTATCTACTGACTCATTTTAAAATATTTTGCTCCCCAAACCCATGGCCCTAGGCCTTGCTTTTTTAGAGGTTTTAGCACCCCCAAAGAGGCATCCTAACAAGGTATCCAGAAAGTGACAATATAAAGGTTTCATTGCAATGGAAATAGACCTTAATTCCAATGGAGAGAGAGGATTTTCATGTTCTATGGAGCTGGAACAGTGTTTTGAGAGCCTAGGAAACTTTCTATAAAACTGTTGTTGTTGTTCAGTCACTCAGTAGTATCTGACTCTTTGTGATCCCATGGACAGCAGCATGCCAGTCTTCCCTGTACTTCATTATCTCCCAGAGTTTGCTCACACTCATATCCATTATATTGATGATGCCATCCCACCATCTCATCCTCTGTCACCCCCTTCTCCTTCTGCACTCAATCTTTCCCAATATCAGGGTCTTTTCCAATTAGTCAACTCTTCATATCAGGTGGCCAAAGTGTTGGAGTTTCAGCTTCAGCATCAATGCTTCCAATGAATATTCAGGATTGATTTCCTTTAGGATTGACTGGTTTGATCTCTTTGCAGTCCAAGGGACTCCCAAGAGTCTTCTCCAGCCCCACAATTTGAAAATATCTGCCTTCTTTATGGTCCAAATCTCACACCTGTGCATGACTATGGAAAAAAACAAAGCTTTGACTATATAGACCTTTGTTGGCAAAATGAGGTCTCTGTTTTTTGATACACTGCCTAGGTTTGTCATAGCTTTCCTTCCAAGGAGTGTCTTTAATTTTGTGGCTGCAATCACTGCAGTGATTTTGGAGCTAAAGAAAATCTGTCACTGTTTCCACTTTTTCCCCATCTATTTGCCACGAAATGATGGGACTGGATACCATGATCTTCATTTTCTCAATGTTGAGTTTTAAGCCAGCTTTTTCACTCTCCTCTTTCACCCTCATCATGAGGCCCTTTAGTTCCTCTTCACTTTTGGCCATTAGAGTTGTGTCATCTGCATACTTGAGGTTGTTGATATTTCTCCCTAAGGTCTTGATTCTAGCTTGGGATTCATCCAGCCTGGCATTTCACATGATGTACTCTGCATCCAAGTTAAATAAACTGGGTGACAATATACAACCTTGAGGGACTCCTTTCCCAATTTTGAACCGGTCTGATGTTCCATGTCTGATTATAACTGTTGTTTCTTGACCTGCATACAGGTTTCTCAAGAGACTGGTAAGGCAGTCTGGTATTTCCATCTTTTTAAGAACTTTCCACGGTTTGTTGTGTTCCACACAGTCAAAGGCTTTAGCATAGTCAATGAAGCAGATGCATATGTTTTTCTGAAATTCTGGTACATTCTCTATGATCCAACAGATATTGGCAGTTTGATCTCAGGTTCCTCTGTCTTTTCTAAATCCAGCTTGTACATCTGGAAGTTCCAGGGTCACATACTACTGAAGCCTAGCTTGAGAGCAACAGCAAAGATAAATAGAAGACTAACTAGTGCTTAGATCACTCAGAAAAGGTTAGGATTGATTGGTAGGAAAACAATCCATTTTCTAGGATGGCTAAAGGCATTTCTGAATTAGTGAACAAGGAGGTAAGCTGTATGCAGTAACCATTTACTCATACATTTTTTTCAGCACATTTATTGAACATCTACTTTATTCCAGAAACTATTGTGACTCTAATTCTTTACAGAATTAAAAGCTATGTTTTAAATTTCCTTTTCTTATTCACTGTCAGAGTATTTAAATTTGAAATATTTAAAGATAGTGCTTTATTTTGTCATTTTTAATAGACCTTTGTTCCATAGAAGAATTCTAATTGCATTTTTTTTTTTTGCTTAGCTTGCTGCTGCTGCTAAGTCACTTCAGTCATGTCTAACTCTGTGCGACCCCATAGACAGCAGCCCACGAGGCTCCACCGTCCCTGGGGTTCTCCAGATAAGAACACTGGAGTGGGTTGCCATTTCCTTCTCCAATGCATGAAAGCGAAAAGTGAAAGGGAAGCTTAGCTTACTATTGCAAATTTTTCTCCACAATCAGAAAGTGGTAGTGATGGTTTGCCATTTAATACAAAAGGGTAGATATCAAGATGGCATTATGACAGAACCAGGAGATATTGTGTACTTTGACCTTGGAAAACAGTTTTTAAGGAAGACTGTGGCATTGCCTCTGGATGGAATAATTGGACATGACTTCAAGTGGCCAAACAAGAACATTTTACAATGGTAGGATAGAGCATCCTCTGAGTTATATAGTCACAAAGAAGGAAGCTGTATGACCTGCAGGGAGCAGGTGGGATGCAATGGATGAGAAGCTTCAAAAAATATCGCTAAGAGACTAATACCCAAAAAGTATTCTGTGGCAGGCAAATCATGTGCTTTAAGCTAAAGTAATACTTATGCCTTTGGCACAAGTGATTGGAAGAATTTCCCAATTTATGGTCACCTGAAAAAAATGGTCTACTTGGATGGTGGTTAACCAGCTCAACTAAACTAGGAAGATTAAAGGTGAAAGGTAGAAAGCAAAGCAGACACTCCTGAAGCGATTTCAAGAGCCATTATGAGAACAGTTAAGCACAGGAACAGAGACATTTCTGTATCCTCACTTAGTTCAGATAAAGTGGTACAACTCTGACAAACCAAAGAGGCAAACAAGTACCATGGTGTTTGGAATTCAAGTGTTTTGAAACCTTTTATCCAGAGAATTAGGTGGCATAATGGAGTAAACTCTAGATTTGATGTCAGAAAACATGGGTTGGAGAACTATTTAAGTCATACTAAGTTTGTGATATCATCCCAATGTGTGTACTGAGTATTTTACTCATTGGGAAAATATTGATATCTTATGGTGAATGGTGAACAATGTTCTGTGACAAGTCCGTGATCTCCAAAGGAGAAGGCTTAACTCTGGGACCAAAGACACAGTCTCAGTCACTCAGAGCTTTGTGCAGCAAAGATTTTTATTTAAAGTGATTTTTATTTTTATTTTTATTTATTTTCTTCTCTGATTGCTGTGGTGAGGATTTTCAAAACTATACTGAATAATAGTGGTGAAAGTGGGCACCCTTGTCTTATTCCTGATCTAGAGAAAATGCTTTCAGTTTTTCACCATTGAGAAGAATGTTTGCTGTGGGTTTGTCATATATGGCCTTTATTATGTTGAGGTAGATTCCTTCAATGACCACTTTCTGAAGAGTGTTTATCAAAAATGGGTGCTGTCAACTAAAAAAAGAAGATGTACAACTTGAAAGTTGTGAGTTAAGTTTTATTTGGTGCAAAATGAGGACTGCAGCCTGGGAGGCAGCATCTCTGATAGCTCTGAGAGTCTGCTCCAAAGCGGCAGTGGGGGAAAGTCAATATATATAAGGTTTTGGTGAAGGGGGAGTTCAATGCCATGAAACACTCATGAGGATCTGATGTCACCAGGAAGGGATTTCGTGCTCCTCTAGATATAAGGAGATGCAAGGATTGAGATCATAAAATCTGTTCCTAAAAGCATCCAACTATCTAAAGACCTGTCCCACCAGATTCCCTGGAGCAGAGTGCCTCACTCCACCCTGAACTCCCTCAGGGGTTGCTGAAGGTCAACAGCTATAGCAGCATGGGGTTCAGTCTCCATAGAGGCGGATGGCAAATGCCTTTGTTTTTCAGTTGTTGGCAATGTCCTTGGTAAATGCTAGTTTGTAATTGACAGTGTTGAATTTTGTTGAAAGCTTTTTCTGCATCTATAGAGATTATCATATCCTTTTTATCTTTCAATTTGTTATTAATAATATGGTATATAACATTGATTTGCATTGAAGACTCCTTGCATCCCTGGAATAAACCCCACTTAATCACGGTATATGATCCTTTTAATGTGTTGTTGGATTCTGTGAGTTAGTATTTTGTTGAGGATTTATACATTTCTGTTCATCAGTGATACTGGCTTTTCCTTTTTGGTGTGACACATTTGTCTGGTTTTGGTATTGGGGTGATTGTACCCTGTAGAATCCAAAAACTCTTGACTTACATTGCCACATACTGCTCTAGCCCAGATCAGAGGTTCAGACGGAGAAACAGAGAGAGCACAAAATAGACCTTGGACAGATGTTGAGTGCTGGCTTGGTGTCAGACATTGTGGTTGGACCTCCAGAAATATGCAGCAGTGAGTAAGCATTCTGCTTCTGCACACAGAGCTTCTAGAAGTGTGTGTGTGTTTGTGTGTGTGTGTGTGTGTGTGTGTGCACGCGCAGACGCAAGCTATGTATGTGAAAGAAGAGAAAACCTCAACTTCTTTATAAATAAGACTAGAGATAGTTAGATCCAGGGATATAATCAATGATGCGTCTCTAAAGTCTGAACATTCAGCAATTACATACTGAGAAAAAAAATACTGAAAATTCTCTAGTTTTAGTAGTCAGAACTCTTTAAAAAAAGAAGTTGTAAAAAACAAGTATAGGGTATACCTAGCACAGAATGCAGAAAAGAATCAATGGAAAATGTAAAAGAAAATATTTTTTTAATGCTATCCAAATAGAACCAAGAGAGACATTGTTCTTTGCTGTTTCCTACTTTTGATTCAACCAGTTCCTATGTAAGAACAGAATAAAAGTTCATCCTAGAACCAATATTTATAATATTTTTGGTTGTTTCTTATATAAATGTGCATAGGGCTTCCCAGGTGGCACTAGTGGTAAAGAACCCACGTGCCCATGCAGGAGACATAAGACAGAGAGGTTCCATCCCTGGGTCAGGAAGATCCTGCGGAGGAGGGCATAGCAACCCACTCCAGTATTCTTGTCTAGAGAATCCCATGGACAGAGGCCCCAGGTGGGTTACAGCCCGTAAGGTCACAAAGAGTCTGACACAACTCAAGCAACTTAGCATGCACACACGAAAACTGCGTGTATTTCTCATCCCAGTAATTCTTTGTCAACCTTTTGCTGTGTTTTAAAATACTGAGATAATTACTGTTTAGATTTCATATAGGTATATACATATATATATATATATAATTATTTTATGAAAACTTAATGTGTGTGAGATAGATGCCAAATGAAAAACTGGAAAAAAAACCCAATCCATTAAATTTTGCAGAATTTTACCTTAACTATGCCTGTCCTTGTTTGGCTGCAAAAGGAATTTGCAAAATTTTAAGAAGCACTTCAGTGGAAAAAAATCTGATTCAGTATCAGAAGATCTTGGTTCAAATTCAGGTCCTTCCACTTATGAGCCTTACAATGTAGAACCTTTCACTTGAACTTGAAATTTTATTTATAAAAATTAAGTACCCCCCAAACTTGTTTATTCAAAAAGTATTTGTTGATGATTTATTACATGCCAGTCCTGCTTTCACAGAATAATTCTGGGATTTATGTGCCAGGGTGGTGACTTCATATGCCATAAAGGCACTGGTGACAAGTCCATCTATGGGGAGAATTTTGATGATGAGCATTTCATCCTGAAGCGTATGGGTCCTGGCATCTTGTCCATGGCAAACGTTGGCCCCAACACAAATGATTCCCAGGGTTTCATCTGCACTGTCAAGACTGATTGCTTGGATGGCAGGTATGTGGTCCTTGGCAAGGTGAAAGAGGGCATGAATATTGTAGAAGACATGGAGCGCTTTGGGTCCTGAAATGGCAAGATCAGCAAGATCACCGTTGCTGACTGTGGACAAATCTCATAAATTTGACCTGTGTTTAACTTTACCACCAGACCACTCCTTCTGAAGCTGAGGAGAGCACCCTTTCACCCCCATCTGCTCAAAATAGCCTATAATCTTTGTGCTCTCACTGCAGTTCTCTGGGTTCCATGTTTTCCTTATGCCTCTCCAAGTTTAACTGGATTGCAAAGTTAACTTTATGATTATGAAATAACAACCAAACAACAGCAACAAAAAATGAGAAGAGCAAGGACTGTGATTCTGACTGTTTAACTAGTGCACGCTGTTTTTTTAATATGTAAAATAGTCTATGATCTAGAGAATTCAGGACATAATCAAAAAAATGCAGAATGCTAAGGCATGTAAAAGGAAACAAAATGAGATATATTGAGGCAGTTCTCACACAACGTCTCAGTTACCCACAGACATTTGATGCTTATCCTTGTGCCTAATTATAGCCCAACCCAGTTCCTTTTGTGAACCTTCCTCCTCAATCCTCCCCAACAGCAGCATGGAGCGTGGATTGCAAGGGGTCATCATTGGGATTAGAGACAAAAGTTATTAGAAGGTTGTATATCTCTGTACCCTGCAAATAGAATTAACATATGCTTCACATTGCCCTAGAACACATTAAAATCAGCACATACTATTAACAGAACAAGGTAAAGAAATTTTAAAATATTTCACAGCAAAAAAAAAGACATAAAAAGACCATATAAATAATGCAATAAGCCTGAAATAAAAACAAAATTGCCAACCAAAAAATCATTTAAAAATAGAAAAGACTTTCTGAAATAACAATTGGGCAAGAGAAGAAAATAAAGCTGATTTTATAAGACAATATGCAGAGCAGCAGTGAAGAGAATAGTTTATGGTAAAATTTATGGGATATGGACTAATTTATTCTGATGAAATTTTATACTATAATTGATGTCATCATTAAATAAGAGATAAAAATAAACCAAACATTCAGCACAGTAATTTATAAAAAACTAACATCAAGAAATAATAAAGATATATGCTATAAAGAGAATATAATCCCCAAAAGTAGTATAAAAAGGAATGTTACCATCAATGCAGAGGATATTTTAAGTGGTTAAATAGTCTATAATTCTGTGCTTATATTTGAAAATTATAGTAAAATGGGTATTTTCTAAGCAAGCAAAAATGACCAAAATTGTACCAAGAAGGATAAGAAAATAAAATAATGAATGAAGAAGGAATTGAGAAATATAATCAAAAACCAGTTCCAGTTCCAAATATTGTAATAAGTGATTCCTTGCAAAATTTTAATTAGCAGAAAATGCAAATGCCACCTAAACTATTGTAGTGCAAATAAAAAAGATATAACTCTGCAATTCATTATACAAAGCTGGCAGATCTTGACAGCAAGATGTAAGATAGCACAAAGAGAACTAAAGTTTAGGCCAGGGGCTTCCCTGGTGGCTCAGACAGTAAAGAATCCATCTGCAATGTGGGAGACCCAGGTTGGGTTGGGAAGATCCCCTGGAGGAAGACATGGCAACCCACTCCAATATTCTTGCCTGCAGAATTTCATGGACAGAGAAGCCATGGAGTCACAAAGAGTTGGACATGACTGAGCGACTAAGCACATATCTAAAACCACTGATGGAAAAATTCTAAATAACAGTAAACTCAATCCATAAACATAATTAAAAGTATAATATGACTCAGTTAGCTTTATGCAAGGAGCTTAATTGGAAAAATTTTAAATCTAACACAGCATATCAGTAGGTCAAAATAGATAAATGATGTGATTATCTTGATACTGAAAAGATAACTTATAAAACTTAACATCTACTTCTAATCATCTTAGTACCTTAATCATGTAAAGAGTGAGATAATAAACTGATAATAAATGTCATTTTCAACTGTAAAATTCTAAAGTCATTCTCATTATAGTGATAAGATAACATTGAATGTGAGTATTACCACTATGGTCTTCCCTCGTGACTCAGATATAAAAAATCTGCCTGCAATGCAGGAGACTTGGGTTTGATCCTTGGGTCAGGAAGATCCCCTGGAGAATGGAATGGCTACCCACTCCAGTATTCTTGCTTAGAGAATTCCATGGACAGAGGAGCCTCAGTTCAGTTCAGTTCAGTTCAGTTCAGTCACTCAGTTGTGTCTAACTCTTTGTGACCCCATGGACTGCAGCACGCCAGGCCCCCCTGTCCATTGCCAACTCCCAGAGTTTACCCAAACTCATGTCCATTGAGTCGGTGATGCCATCCAGCCTCTCATCCTCTGTCGTCCCCTTCTCCTCCTGTCTTCAATCTTTCCCAGCATCAGGGTCTTTTCCAATGAGTCAGCTCTTCACATGAGGTGGCCAAAGTACTGGAGTTTCAGCTTCAAAATCAGTTCTACCAATGAACACCCAGGACTGATCTCCTTTAGGATGGACTGGTTGGATCTCCTTGCAGTCCAAGGGATTCTCAAGAGCCTTCTCCAACACCATGGTTCAAAAGCATCAATTCTTTGGCGCTCAACTTTCTTTATAGTCCAACTCTCACATCCATACATGACTACTGGAAAGACCATAGCTTTGACTAGACGGATCTTTGTTTGCAAAATAATATCTCTGCTTTTTAATATGCTGTCTGGGTTGGTCATAACTTTTCTTCCAAAGAGCAAGCGTCTTTTAACTTCATGGCTGCAGTCACCATCTGCAGTGATTTTGGAGCACAAAAGTAAAGTCTGTCACTATTTCACACATTCATTTAACTGGATGAAATTAATAAAATTCATGAAATTAACTTTTGGAAATAATATGGGAAAATAGAAACAAATGTTGCTTTTTATACAGTATTGTATAAGTACAAAGATATATTGTACTTCTATCCAATCGATTTAATTTTGGTCCATCCAATAAAATTGAAAATTAATACTAACCCTAACTCAGCAATTCCACTTTAAGCTCTCTAAAGATTCTTTTTCATGTTCAAGGAGATATGTACACATATGTTCATTGCAATCTATTGCTATTGGTAAGAAGAGGGAACAGTCTATTCGTTAGGTCTAAAAATAGACTGATTTAGCCCTTAAATTGATCTGTATGTGCATATCCCATTAAAATAAAGCTAGCTCACAAATCTAATGTTAAGTATGGCAAAACCAATCCACTTAACATTAGATTTGTGAGCTAGCTTTATTTTAATGGGATAAACCCATACAGAATTGTAAAGTAAAATAAAAAATAAATAAATAAATAAATAAAATAATGTTAAGTGGAATAGAAGTTCAAACATTCATGCACACACAGAGAACTCAATTTCTTATTATTAAAGACAAAGCTATGAACTAATGCAGACAGATCTGTTACTATAGCAACAGCAACCCCACCTGCTTTGTTCGAACTCAACAAAAGTAGAAAATCCTTGAAATTTCTTCCTCATTATCTTCCCTGATAGCTGATGAATCATGAATAGCACTATTTGATTGCCATAGAGTTTTACAGAGTATGGAGAAAGCAATTTGTTTTTGTCCTTTCAAGGTTATGTATTAAATAAAAATGTCAGGAATAGCTGAGGGATAATGATGGGGCTGATTTATGTCAGTCCATCAAATAAGTGAACAAATCCCCAGTAAAATGGAAATGATGGTATATAGATTAAGACATTATGTTAGATACTAGCAATGTATTCAGAAATATTTGTGGATACGTACACAAATGCAATTGTAGATGTGTAGATAGATAGGCAGATATTCTTGCTGTTTATAAAAGATAGCTTTTTGCAACAGTTGATCTTCCCCCTCTCCTTAAATAAACAAACAAAAAGCACATGAACATAGTTGTACCCATAGTCCCGAATTTGAGGGATAGAAGGAGAGTTGCCTCACGAGATATTCTGGTCTGTTCGTGCTCAAACACAGTACATATAATGTTATAATACATGATTTTTGTTCATATGTGAATATTTCATTTAATAATTAAATATTTTTATCAGTTGACTATGGCAAATGTATGTTCTTACTATCTACCATTTTATAAGTTAATTTTTGAATAAGTTTAAAATGGATTGATCTGCATAATCTGCTTAATTTTTCTGTGAATCTAAGACTGGATGAAAATTAAAAACAAGTAACTATGGTTTGGTTGAAGGGAAAATATTAATAAATAAACGTATAGGTGATCCATAGTTATAACAAACATTGTAAGGCAAAACACAAACTATAATAGATTGGGAAACTACTACACGTTCTATAACTGGAAATTCTATCTGTCTATCAGGTTGCCCTCATTTGTCACTGTGGTGAATATTTGTAACTTTGTCTTCTAAGGTAAGTCTACATACCCATCCTTACTGATGCACAGTAGCCAGGATTATCTGCTTTCTCCCAGGAACCTTAACATTATGTTTACATTTCAGATAAGGCCAACTCAAGAGGCAGACATCACACCAGTAATTTAACAGGAAAAATTTAATATAAAGAGTAAAGAATGGTTAACACTAAAAGCAGTCAGAGAGAATTATATGGCATAGCAGCAATCGAAGTTCTAATTGCAGCAAGCAGCACTGTTTCTAGCATTGAGGGAAAACAAGGAAGGAATACAGAAACTTGTCGGAGTCCTTTCCACAAACTGAATTCGGATATCTAAGGAAAGGTATGGCTGCTGCAGGAGCGCACAACCAGTTGTGGAAAAGCAGCTTGCCAATGGGCAGCCACTACAGCTAGACTACAGGTCAGCCAGCTGCTGAATGGAAGAAATAACTGCTGAAGAGTGAAGACTGCAACCAAACCGTGAGGCTACAGAGGTGAGCATGTCTCCCACCATTATCTGCACACACACGTGCGCACAAACTATCACAGCAGACTGGAAGAAGGAAAACCTCTTCCTGCTCTGGTCTTGCAGAACTGCTCCAGCACACTTTATTTTCAAAACTACACTGTGCCAGCTGGGAAGAAGAAGCATATACAGGGCTCAGCTCCAGTATCCAAAGCACAGGGAAGAAGAGAATATTTCAGATTAAGATGCAATAAACTGGTACAGTCATTTAAAAATGTGATTCATGAGGACGCACTTCCAAATAAATGAGAACACACTGTGAGGAAACTCCTTATGTGCAGTGAAAATCTAGCCTAAGGTTTTAAGTCCGAATGAGTTCTTCAAAATGAGAAAAATATGAGAATTTGTATGTAAAATCTTCTATTTAAAATATCTATTTCTTGACCTAGAGCGTATCATACAGAGGGGAGTAAATCAGACAGAAAAGGAGAAATACAGTTTGATATCCCTGATGTGTGGAATCTAAGAACACGTGATACAAATGAACTTACTTATAAAACAGAAACAGGCTCACAGACTTAGAGAAGAGTTTATTGTTGCTAGGGGAAAGGGATAGTTAGGGAGTTTGGGATGGATATGTACACACTGCTTTATTTAAAATGGATAACCAACAAGGACCTACCGTATAGCACATGCAACTCTGCTCAATGTTATGTGGGAGCCTGGAAGGGAGGGGAGTTTGGGGGGAAAATAGATACATGTATATTTATGGCTGAGTCCCTTCCCTGTTCACCTGAAATTATTACAGGTGTTAATCAGCTATACCACAATACAAAATAAAAAGTTTCAAAAAATACCCACTCCTTGTCAACATTTTCTTAAGGAAAGCAGAAAATCTAGGAGCATTTTTAAAATTATTTAATTCCATAAAACTTAGAAACATTTTTATGGCAAATATACTATATGCAAAATCAAAAAATAAAAGATAAACTTGGGAAAATACAAACTATGTACATTACATAAGAAAGGCAAAGAATAATTTTTATTAATTTACAAAGAGGTCCTTCAAGTTGATTAGGAAAGAATAAAACAATAAAAATGAACAAAAATATCTGAAGAAACAATCACAGAAAATGAAATGCAAAAGGCCAATATGAAAATACAATCAAGAAGAATAATTAACAAAACACAAAATAAACATAAATGTTTAAAAGGCAAAATTTTTCCTTCCAATGGAAAAATTTTAACATTTCATGAAACAGGGAAATAACAAGTCTACTCAGGCATTGTTGAAAGGTTTAACTTGCAACAATTTTTAAATAGCCTTCTGGCAGTATATATTAAAATTTATAATGCAGACATCCTTTAACTAAACAATCCTACCTCCAGGAATTCATTTTAAAAATAAAGTGTAGACATATGAATGTTTATAAAAGCATCATTTTATTAGCTAAAACCCTGGGAAATTTGGAACTTCTCTCAATGTGAGAATGTTTGAGAAAATGATACACATTCCTAGTATGGAATACAATTTACTTATTTTAAAAACTGAGTTATATCTTTGAGTGTTGACTTGAAAATGTATTCATGAAATAGATGAAGTGAAAAAAATCCAGAATAACACATATTGTGATCTTGCTTTTAAAATAAAATTATATATGTATGTAACTGGTATAATCTTGCATAAATAAATAAAATATATAGAATGACAATTTTATTTTTAACAGTGCATACATTGAATTGGAGCTTGAGAAAAAACACTATTAATTTTTTAAAAGCTTTTAATTTTGTATTGGAATATAGCCGATTAACAAATAATATAGTGATAGTTTCAGGTGAACAGCAAAGGGAGTCAGTCATTCATATATATACAAGTATCCATTCTTCCCCAAAGTCCCCTCCCATCCAGGCTGCCACATAACATTGAGCAGAGTTCCATGTGCTATATAGGAGGTCCTTGTTGGTTATCCATTATAAATATAGCAGTGTGTCATGTGCATTCTAACTCTTCCCCCATCCTTCCCCTCAGCAACTATAAGCTTGTTCTCTTAAGTTTGTGAGTCTGTTTCTGTTTTATAGAAAGTGCACTTGTAACATTTCTTTTTAGATTCCATATACAACGGATGTCATATGATACTTCTCTTTCTCAAAACACTATTAATCTTACTCTAAATACTTTCACAATGTTTAAATTATTGCACGAGGTATATATTATTTGTATCTATTTTTATTCTTCTTTTCCAATATGGTTTGTCACAGGATACTGACTATAGTTCCCTGTACTATACAGCAAGATCTTGTTTTTATCTACTCTGTATACAGTTTGCATCTTTTATTTGTATTTAAGTGATTAATATTTAGATATGAAAAGTGAAAAAAGCGAAAGGGAAAGTTGCTCAGTCTTGTCTGACTCTTTGCAACCCCATGGACTATAGCCCACCAGGCTCCTCTGTCCATTGAATTCTCCAGGCAAGAATACTACAGTGGGTAGCCATTTCCTTCTCCAGGGGATCTTCCCTATCCAGGGATTGAACCCAGGTCTTCTGCACTGCAGGCAGATTCTTTACCATCTGAGCCACCAGGTAGCTCAATATTAAGATACGTGCTTGCTTGAAAGCTGGTTTAAATGGTATGGACCTAACAGAAGCAGAAGATATTAAGAAGAGGTGGCAAGAATACACAGAAGAACTGTACAAAAAAGATCTTCACGACCAAAATAATCACGAAGGTGTGATTACTCACCTAGAGCCAGACATCCTGGAATTTGAAGTCAAGTGAGCCTTAGAAAGCATCACTACAAACAAAGCTAGTGGAGGTGATGGAATTCCAGTTGAGCTGTTTCAAATCCTGAAAGATGATGTGAAAGTGCTGCACTCAGTATGCCAGCACATTTGAAAAACTCAGCAGTGGCCACAGGATGGGAAAAAGTTAGTTTTCATTCCAATCCCAAAGAAAAACAATGCCAAAGAATGCTCAAACTACTGCACAATTGCACTCATCTCACATGTTAGTAAAGTAATGCTCAAAATTCTGCAAGCTAGGCTTCAGCAATACATGAACCGTGAACTTCCAGATGTTCAAGCTGGTTTTAGAAAAGGCAGAGGAACCAGAGATCAAATTGCCAACATCTGCTGGATCATCAAAAAAGCAAGAGAGTTCCAGAAAAACATCTATTTCTGCTTTATTGACTATGCCAAAGCCTTTGACTGTGTGGATCACAATAAACTGGAAAATTCTGAAAGATATGGGGATACCAGACCACCTGACCTGCCTCTTGAGAAATCTGTATGCAGGTCAGGAAGCAACAGTTAGAACTGGACATGGAACAACAGACTGGTTCCAAATAGGAAAAGGAACACGTCAAGGCTGTATATTGGCACCCTGCTTATTGAACTTCTATGCAGAGTACATCATGAGAAACGCTGGACTGGAAGAAGCACAAACTGGAATCAAGATTGCCAGGAGAAATATCAGTAACCTCAGCTATGCAGATGACACCACCATTATGGCAGAAAGTGAAGAAGAACTAAAAAGCCTCTTGATGAAAGTGAAAGAGGAGAGTGAAAAAGTTGTCCTAAATCTCAACATTCAGAAAACTAAGATCATGGCATCTGGTCCCATCACTTCATGGGAAATAGATGGGGAAACAGTGGAAACAGTGGCTGACTTTATTTGGGGGCGGGCTCCAAAATCACTGCAGATGGTGGCTACAGCCATGAAATTAAAAGACACTTACTCCTTGGAAGAAAAGTTATGACCAACCTAGACAGTATATTGAAAAGCAGAGACATTACTTTGCAACAAAGGTCCGTCTAGTCAAGGTTATGGTGTTTCCAGTGGTCATGTATGGATGTGAGAGTTGGACTGTGAAGAAAGCTGAGTGCTGAAGAATTGATGCTTTTGAAGTGCGGTGTTGGAGAAGACTCTTGAGAATCACTTGGACTGCAAGGAGATTCAACCAGTCCACCCTAAAGGAGATCAGTTCTGGGTGTTCATTGGTAGGACTGATTTTGAAGCTGAAACTCCAGTACTTTGGCCACCTCATGTGAAGAGTTAACTCACTGGAAAAGACCCTGATGCTGGGAGGGATTGGGGGCAGGAGGAGAAGGGAATGACAGAGGATGAGATGGCTGGATGGCATCACCGACTGGATGGACATAAATTAGGGTGAACTCCAGGAGTTGGTGATGGACAAGGAGGCCTGGCGTGCTGCGATTCATGGGGTCACAAAGAGTCGGACACGACTGAGCAGCTAAACTGAACTGAATCTTCTTTTTATTTATGGCTAAGCAAAATTGAGCAAATTTGGTTTGAAAAATAGTTCAAAATATTACACTTGGTGGTGTGTAAGTTCTCTTCTTTTCCAGTATTATATAAGATGTGTGGGAGACGTGTTGTCAGATGGAAGAAGAGAGTTTAGCTGCCTCGGGGAGGAGAAGTGGGCTGTGGAAAGGTTTAAAGGATGGATACAAATGAGCAAAGCTGAAGGACAGTTTTCTAAGCAGAAGTGGAGTAGGCAGTGACTTCTATTTTCATGTTCTTCATTCACGAGAAATAGTATCATCAGAAAAAAAAAATGCAAACCACCTTCACCCTTCAGAGTAGAGCAGAAGGATCCGAGAACACCATCTGCTGCATGCACTGTTACAGGAAAGGAATTTCCTATGGTGGAAGCAATTTCAGGTTTCTACTTCAAACTTAAAAATCGGAGGAAATTCTAGAAATAAGTGATCAAGGTACCTAAACACAGTATAAGTATAACAAAGCTATAAACAGCTATGAGAGAGTCAGCCTAAAGAGAAGAGGACCCTTCTGGACATCCCACGAGCAATCAAAATGTAATTGATTGTTTACAACAATGTCTGAGGTAGGAACATGCCTTTGGAAATAAAAGTGGGGTGGGGGAGGTGCGCTGAAGGCTACTCATTGATTATCATTTTGTCATCAGTAAACTAGATTTCATTGAAGATACATGATAACTTTAGAATACATGTTATTATACCTCCATTCTATAAATAAGCTTAGAGAGGAAATTGACTTGCTCTTTTTACAGCGTTAGAAGGGGAAAAGCCAAAAAACAGACCCAGTTCAGATACCAACCTATATACTGCCGTGTCTTCCAAGTTGGCTTAATTCACGGAAGGAAGTTACTGAACTGTCTGTTTCAGACTCAACATACCAACTGCATGCCAGCTATGTTTCTAGAAGAAACATTTGCTATGGAGAATCTGAAAAAATAGGTGATGTGGAGGCTCCTTCAGGAAGGTGACTATGTTTGGGGGGTTTTAACTCATCCAGGTGACTGGCTTCCAGAAGTGTAGCATACAAATGCTATAGGATCCAGCCTGCCAATGTAAACGAAAAGTGAGCCCAGGAGCGACTGTGCAGTTAATCCGGCCCAGGGTAAAGTAAACTGGGCTTTCAAAGAGACACCTACTTATATAAGGGATGATAATCCCCATTACTTCTCCACTTAACAGCTCAATTTGGTCTATTCTTAAACTTGGTAGGAGTGAATGGTGCTTCACAGTAGATTACTTCAAATGTAATGCCGTGTTCCCACTATTAAGTCATATGATTGAAATTATTGGTGTGAAGCCACTCAGTCGTGTCTGATTCTTTGCGACCCCATGGATTGTAGCCTACCAGGATCCTCCCTCCTTCCATGGGATTCTGCAGGCAAGAGTACTGGCGTGGGTTGCCATTTCCTTCTCCAGGGGATCTTCCCGACCCAGGGATCGAACCCAGGTCTCCCACATTCCAGGCAGATTCTTTAACCTCTGAAATTGAAATTATTGACTCTATCTAATTAGGAACTGAATAGAAATTGAAATTATTGACTCTGTCTAATTAGAAACTGGTAAATATTCACCGTAATAGGTTTGGCTATGTTCCATTCAGTACCTTTTTAAGCCATCTCTCAACTGTGGTTTGCCATCATTTCTGAAGAGATATTTTATATATGAGTACATACATACACACACACACACACACACACACACACACACACACACACACCCATCTAGCCATCAGGTACCTCAACAGCTTTTAATCACACATAATCTTTACAGGCAACATCTTAACTGCATTAAGTTTCTCCTGGGACATAGATATGATATTACATTGATGACATTCTCTTCCAAGATGACTCATTTAATATACTCTTTGGTAAATGCAAATACTCATAGTGTAGTCTAGTATTAGTTGCTCAGTCGTGTCCGACTCTTTGCAACCCCATGGACTGTAGCCCACCAGGCTCCTCTGTCCAAGGATTTCTCCAGGGAAGAAAACTGGAGTGGGTTGCCATTCCCTTCTCCAACAAATACTTATAAAAGAGCTCAAAAAGATGGGGATGAGCTGTTGCCCCAAACATGGTTCAAAGCCTCAATTAAATTCCTGAAAATTATTTGGTAAATCAAAGGCCAGTCCATTCCTGACACTGTCAATAAACAGCTATGGACTCCCAGTGTCTACAACTATAAAACAAGCCCAACATCTTTCAGGCTTTAGAGGGTTCTAGAAGCAACATACAAATTTTTACTTAAACCCATTTATGTCATTATTTGTAAATCTTCCCACTCTGAACAGGGTTGCCTCCAAAGAAAGTCTGTAGAATCTTTCCAAATTACAAAACAGTAGGTACTCTCCTTAAGGCTCTCCAGGGACTCCTTCATTCTAAAGAGTTTAGTAAACTCCCTTCATATGTTCCAGAGTTTCTGGACCACCTAAGATGGCCATAAGCTCTCCATGGGATTCTTACATAAGAAGCTGCCCTTCTCCTTGGTCCCAGGCTCTATGCCACTAGGTGGTAATTGCTGGCTACATATTGGGCTCTCTTAGGAACAGAGATCCCTTAGCCTGTGACCATCTACAGGTAGCTTCCCGTCATGCCCAGGGCCATGCAAGTAGTCTCTGCAAGCATGGCTTAGCCACTGAAGCCTCCTTGCTAAGGGCTGGGCCCTCTGCTGTACCTCTCCTAACCAGAGGGAGTGGCCTCACCCCTCCATGGTCCTTGCTAGATACTATAGTCTTAACGGAGTTCACCCCTCTCTCAGATCCCTTGGCAACAACCTCAGCAGTGCCTTGAGATCAGCTGAATGATCTCACATACTTCAGAACAGCAGTGCCTTTGCCACACGTGACAGAGGGTTTCCTCCTTTAACCAGGGCCTTCCTGATGGGACCATGTCTCTGAAAACTTTGCTGAATCTCAAGCAGGTATCTGAGCATTGGATGCCTTGACCAAGTATTGGCCCATCTGCACATTTTTATAGAATTTTAGACCATTGCCAATGGCCAGTCTATTCCCTCAAGGATTCCAGTTTCATAATTATGATTGTTTGACATTATCTCTTAACTCACTGACACTTTATTTTTTGTTTCGTCTTTTTCCTCTGTTGTGTTCTATTCTGGATATTCTTTCAAGTTTACTAATCTATCCCTCTGCTCCATTTAATCTTCTCTTGAACCCACCCAGTATGTATTTCATCTCAACCATTTTATTTTTCATCTTCCAAAAGATATTTATACATATTAATCCAAAGATTATCATATATATAATTACAAGCCCTTTTAATAAAACACTGTGAAGACCAAACAAAATATGTTGAACTCCATGCTCTGGGAATACAACATCTGGGTATAAAACAGGGTTTAAAATCAGACAAAGAAGGGATTCAAATTCAGGATTCAATGCCCAATAGCTGTGTGGATCTTGATCAAGTATTTCAATTATAAAAATGTATTTTAACTTAGATTTCAACGGAAATGTTGTGGAACCGTGTCTGGTACTGTTTCCTAGAGTGAGAATGTTTAGAGTGATGCATGTCAATTTAATCCACAGAACATAAGCAAAGAATCAAAGCTGCGGCTCTGTTCAGCTGCTGAGCATAGCTTCCAGTCACACATACACAGCCACAGAGCCTGTCCGACAGGCCACTTGGGCAGGAAGTCAAACCTGCAGCCCTGCCCAAATGTTGAGCGTAGCCACTGGCCCAGCACAACCAGAGAACCTGAACAGTGACCCTGAAAACCACAGAGCCCGGCCTGGATGACGTCAACCCCTGGATGATGGAAAACAGTCTGTGCCTTGCCCGAGAGCCTGGCCTGTGACAGCACCTAGCAGCGGGACACAGCCAGAAGCCTACCTGCTCACAGTGGCCCTTCCAACAATGAAGCCATTTTAAAATCTGATTTTAAAATGGACAAAGGTCTTGAACAAAGCATTTTCCAAAGAGAATATGCAAATGGCCAAAATGTACACAACTCCAATAATTACCAGAGAAACAGAAATGAAAGCTCCGGTGAGATATCACCTCCTAGCTGTTAAACCGTCTATTATCCAAAAAAAGAGATAACTGCTGGCAAGGATGTAGAGAAAAGGGAACCCTTGCACACTGTTGAGGGGAATGTACATTGACACAACCCCTATGGGAAACAATTTGGAGGTTCCTCAAAATATTAAAAATAGAATTTACTATGTGATCCCATAATGCTAGCTATGGATATATACCTGAAGGAAATGAAATCACTATCTCAGAAAGATATCTGTACTCTCATTTTCCTTGCAAGTATTATTTACAATACCCAAGACATGGAAACAACCTTATTGCCCATGGATGGATGAATGGAAAAAGAAAATATGGTGTGTGTATGTATATATATACATATACATATATGGAATATTATTCAGCCACTGAAAGAAAATTCTGCCCTTGTGACAGTACAGGTGAAACTTGAAACCATTAAGCTGAGTAAAACAAGTCAGAGAAAGACAAATACTGTGTGATCTCATTTATATGTGAAATCTAAACTTAAAAAAAAACAAGACAACAAACTCATGAATACAGGCAAACCACAAAGATGGCATCCATCAGCCTCTGTCTTTTTGGAGAGTATTTCAGGAGATTCCTGAATGTGTGTTAAATCAGATGTCTGCCTCTCAGGCCAATACTCTTAAGATGAGCCTCTTCCATAGAGACTGGGCCTTTTCCAGAGAGCTGCCTCTGTGCTGGGCCTGAGGGTGGCTGAGTCCATGCAAAGCCTTTAAGGATTATTTCTCAGTTTGCTATAGTCGAGTTGGCTTCAAAGCTAGATGCTTTGGGGGCTCATTTCTGATGTGCAAGTCTTAAAAGCTAGATATGGGGGTGAAAATCCTTCACTCCTTACAGAGAAGCCCAGAATTCGGGGTTCTCTCCAATCATGGGTTACTGCACCAGGTGTCAGGCTTCTGGTGAGATTTGTGTTTCAGTCTCTTCTGCTTTCTTGGATGTGGGTTTTCTTGTTCACTCAAAATGTAGGAGTTGCTTAGCTAGTTTATCTTCCCCCTGCCCCAACAAAGGACATTTTTCCATATGTACCTGATGCTTTTGAACTGTGGTGTTGGAGAAGACTCTTGAGAGTTCCATGGACTGCAAGGAGATCCAACCAGTCCATTCTAAAGATCAGCCCTGGGTGTTCTTTGGAAGGAATGATGCTAAAGCTGAAACTCCAGTACTTTGGCCACCTCATGCGAAGAGTTGGGAGGGATTGGGGGCAGGAGGAAAAGGAGATGACAGAGGATGAGATGGCTGGATGGCATCACCAACTCGATGGACATGGGTTTGGGTGGACTCCGGGAGTTGGGGATGGACAGGAAGGCCTGGCGTGCTGCAATTCATGGGGTCACAAAGAGTCGGACACGACTGAGCGACTGAACTGAACTGAACTGAACCTGTATGAGGAGGTGGGTTTAGTTGCCTCCTTTATGGGCATCTTGAATTGAAGCTGTTCGTTCTTAGTGTGGTGTATAATTGCCTAACTTTGTCAAATTTCTCTTGGTCTCAGGGAAGCTTTTATGGAAAGCAGATGCTTTCTATCCATACTTTGTCTGGGGGCACTAAGCTCTAATTCTTGGTTTATATGTTTGGTTAAAATATGGTCTTTAAGGACTGACTGTGAATCAAATAATTTCTAAGGGAAATATTGTTTTTTTCCAATATGACCTGCAAAATTCAGGCTATGGTTTCAGAAGGCTGCTGGTCTATGCTCTACAACCTGAGCACTGAAATTGGGACTGTTTTTGAGGATAATTTCCATTTGGATAACTTCCTCTGAAAGATTAGGGTTTTTTATGCACTTAAGTCACTGTGCTAGGAAATGAAAGAAAAATGGGCTGCTTTTTTTCTTCTCTTTTACATTTCTTATTTCTTTGTGTGTTTGCTTGAGACATTTTTTTTTAAGAAAGATCAGTTTCCTCCAGAAAATTAAACTGAATATGAACTTCCTATTTTATAGTATACTAAAACTTTTTGTGTACCTTCATAAAACCTCCCCCAGGCAACATGCCAGAGAAGCAATTGTTAAATCACTTCATAACAGTATCAGTAGAATACATATAATCTGCTCAGTCTTGAGAGAAACACATGAAGTAGAAATTAATTTTATCCATCTTCAAGGAGCTTATAATCTATCCATTCCATAAACACAGTCAAAACTATTTTTGCTAGATTACCATATGCTAAGTTATAACTGGCTGGTGAGGTAGGCCATCCAAATGAAACTTTTATTCCATCAGAAACAAAAAATACAGTAATGCAATGCTAATATTAGCATTTTTATCAAAATGTTATTTAAAGCAGCATGTTTGTGTCAAATGAGTGATAAGATCTTAAGGCCTGTGGGAGTTCAGATGCAAGAAATGTCAGAAGAAACGAGGTGAATCAAGGAAGAATTCATTGCGCAGACAGTATTTCAGCTGGCAAGTGAGGAGTTTAAATTGCCATCATAATTTTCTTGGCATCTGGCGCCTCCCAATCCAAATCTTTACATAAACTCCTTTCATCCTGGAAAATCACTGCACTCTGTGCCTCTCTGTTTTTTCCTCATCCCCAGTCATAAGTTAAGACCTCCAAGAACACTATTCCTAGAATAGTAGTAGTTGACCCTGAAGAGACCTTTGGAACATGCAAGAGACAAGACCCACTCTTCACACTGAAGCAGGAACAGGGACTCAGAGGCGAGTCCCCTCATTCCCCTCCATCAGTAGTACAGCGTTAGCTGCTCAGTCGTGTCCGACTCTTTGCAACCCCATGGACTGTAGCCCACCAGGCTCCTCTGTCCATGGAATTCTCCAGGCAAGAACACTGGAGTGTGTTGCCATTCCCTTCTCCAGGGGATCTTCCTGACCCAGGGATCAAACCCAGGTCTCCTGCATTACAGGCAGATTCCTTACCATCTGAGCCACCAGGGAAGCTCTTCCCCCCTGCAGCAAAAATCATGATAACTCAAGCAGAACATATCATCTGCTTTAAACTACTGCTCCAGTTTAATTCACTCACCAAGTTCACCAGATAGATTAAATGGTTAACTTCCAGTGCTCAGACTGCTAATTAGTGATGCATCCTAAGTGAGATCTTCCAGTCTGGTACTTCTGTTATTATTCACAGTTCATCATCAAAATAAGCATTACCTCTAATTTGCCTCAGAACCAATTAAATAATTTACAGCAAATATTAAGAATTTTAAGTGGGCCAAAATCCATTAAACAAATCAAGAACTCTTCTGGGCGTGGGGACTCGGACTCGGTGACTGCATAGACTGCATGCCCACAAAGCCAGCCTCCTTATCCTTGTGTTGACCCTAAAGAGGGAAAAAGAAAATGGGTAACTAGGAAAATGATTAATTCCAAGTGAAAGTCACTTTGGGCTTCAATCACCTTTTTCTGTGTTTTCCATCTAGGAAATGGATGAGTCATTCAGGCAGCATGTCTCTGGGGAGGAGGTCTGTAGTAGATGTTCCTGAGACTTGAATATTTTCCCTCTAGCTAAAAACAAAAGAAAACAACAATAACAACAAAAAAAAATCCTTGAACAATGATAACTGCCCATCAGTGACCTATTTCCGGCCTCCTTTGGTTTTATTAAGCTTTTCTGTTATAAACACTCTCCTTGACTGCTTTATGTGAACTGAAGTTCTGAAGTCAGAAGGCAGGGTGAAATATTACAACAATCAGGGGAGGATAGCCTGAGTTTTAGGTGAAACAGATGGGCAATCAAGGGATTTGAGAGTTCTTTCTCTCCTGATGCATTTTTTGAAGTGCAGTGAGTAAACCAAACCTTGGAGAATTAGTCGGATGCAGGTAAACAAAGCTCTTCCCTTTTACTAGCTTTTTCTACCCTTCCACCCTAGCCAGGCCTCAGAGTTGTAGATCCAGCAGAAAACCGCCAACTCCTTTAAGCAGCAGAAGGGCTGTCTGAAGGGCTGCCAAAGAAATGCAGCAGGAAGGGAAGCACTTTATAGTTGGCTCATTTGATCATGTCGGGTGTCAGACTGGGATCTATGATGCTGTCGTTCGGAAAAGAAAGGAATCAACGTGAAAAACAGCTTAATTTTTTTCTATCCAGGCCTCCACCAAAGAACCACTTAGATTTTATTTTTAAAATAGTTCTGAGAAAAGAAAAGAAATAAATATGCTGGGTTGGCCCACATAACCATCACAGGGCCAGATTCATAAACTCAGGGATTAGCATTTCCCGAGAGTTAACACATGGTCTTCTGAGGTGATTTAAATTATTTCTGACCCCATTTACCTTAAAAATAGAAGAATTAAGCTTCCCTTAAAGGTAGCTAACTCTCACCCTGAAAGGAATATAGTAGAGACTCTAATGCAAAAAAGAGAATAATGAAAAATGGTCCTGCTAGGTTTGGGGATATAGCATTTTTTAAGGGGCAGAATTTCCTAATTATATTTGCAGACATGAATGTGTACATAAAACACAGAGTATACATTGACTCATGAAAGAAGCTATAGCATCTCAGAGATTTCTGAGAGAAGGGTGTTATCAATTTGGGATTGTAAAAGGTAGTTAATCCATTTATGAATAAAAGACTCTATAAAAATTCTCCTCATGTGCTCAGGAATAAACCACTGCATGCACATGTAGTAATATTTAAAAGTAAGAGATCCCTGCCTGAATTTCATTTTTGGAAATGAGAAGATATCAAGCATGCCCAAATGGGCATATTTTTGGATAAGGATGAAATGGCTTTCATCATATTTTAAAAGAGGAATCAGGGCCTTTCATCAGTTCAGTTCAGTTCAATCACTTAGCCATGTCCAACTCTTTGCGACATGTCCAACTCTTGGTGGACTGCAGCACACCAGGCTTCCCTGTCCATCACCAACTCCTGGAGCTTACTCAAACTTATGTCCATTGAGTTGGTGATGCCATCCAGCCACCTCATCCTCTGTCATCCCCTTCTCCTCCTACCTTCAATCTTTCCCAGCATCAGAGTCCTCTCCAGTGAGTCAGATCATTGCATCACATGGCCAAAGTATTGGAGTTTCAGCTTCAGCATCAGTCCTTCCAAGGGACTCTCAAGAGTCTTCTCCAACACCACAGTTCAAAAGCATCAATTCTTTGGCGCTCAGCCTTCTTTATAGTCCAACTCTCACATCCGTACATGACTACTGGAAAAACCATAGCTTTGACTACACAGACCTTTGTCAGCAAAGTAATGTCTCTGCTTTTTAGTATGCTGTCTAGGTTGGTCATAGCTTTTCTTCCAAGGAGCAAACATCTTTTAATTTCACGGCTGCAGTCACCATCTGCAGTGATTTTGGAGTCCAAGAAAATAAAGTCTCTCACTGTTTCCATTGTTTCCCCATCTATTTGCCATGAACTGATGGGACTAGATGCTATGATCTTAGTTTTTTGAATGTTGAGTTTTAAGCCAGCTTTTTCACTCTCTTCTTTCAGTTTCATCAAGAGGCTCTTTACTTCCTCTTCACTTTCTGCCATAAGGGTGATGTTATCTGCATATGTGTGGTTGTTGATATTTCTCCTGGAAATCTTGATTCCAACTTGTGATTCATCCATCCTGGCACATCACATGATGTACTCCTCATATAAGTCAAATAAGTAGGGTGACAATATATAGCCTTGACATACTCCTTTGCCAATTTGGAGCCAGTCTGTTATTCCATATCTGGTTCTAACTGTTGCTTCTTGATCTCAGGAGGCAGGGCAGCTGGTCTGGTATTCCCATTTCCTTAAGAATTTTTTGCATTTTGTTGTGATTCACACATCCAAAGGCTTTGGTATAATCAATAAAGCAGAAGTAGATGTTTTTCTGAGATTCTGAGATTCTCTTGCTTTTTCTATGATCTAACAGATGTTGGCAATTTGATCTCTGGTTCCTCTGCTTTATCCAGCTTGAACATCTGGAAGTCCTTGGTCATGTACCTAACTTGAAGTTACCTGTACCTAACATGTACCTAACTTGGAGAATTTTGAGCATTACTTTGCTAGCGTGTGAGATGAGTGCAGTTGTGCAGTAGCTTCAACATTCCTTGGTGTTTCCATTTTGGGGATTGGAATGAAAACTGACCTTTTCCTGTCCTGTGGCCACTGTTGAGTTTTCCCAATTTGCAGGCATATTGAGGGCAGCAGCATTATCTTTTAGGATTTCATCAACAGAAAATTGGATTAAAGATTTACTAAGCGTGTGAAGAAAGCTGAGCGCCGAAGAACTGATGCTTTTGACCTGTGGTGTTGGAGAAGACTCTTGAGAACCCCTTGGACTGCATGGAGATCCAATCAGTGCATTCTAAAGGAGATCAGCCCTGGGTGTTCATTGGAAGGACTGATGCTAAAGTTGAAACTCCAATACTTTGGCCACCTCTTGCGAAGAGTTGACTCATTGGAAAAGACTCTGATGCTGGGAGGGATTGGGGGCAGAAGGAGAAGGGGACAACAGAGGATGAGATGGCTGGATGGCATCACTGACTCGATGGAAATGAGTTTGAGTAAACTCATGGTGGTGATGGACAGGGAGGCCTGGCGTACTGTGATTCATGGGGTCGCAAATAGTCGGACACGACTGAGTAACTGAACTGAACTGAACTGAACTGAAGCATGGCCCCACCCATCAGAACAAGACCCACATTCCCCTATAGCCAATCCCTCCCATCAGAAAGCTTCCACAAGCCTCTTATCCTTATCCATCCAAAGGCAGACAAAATGAAAACCACAGTCACAGAAAATTAAACCAATCACATGGACCACAGCCTTGTCTAATTCAGTGAGACTATGAGCCATGCCATGTAGGACCACCCAAGATGGACGGGTCACGGTGGAGAGTTCTGACAAAACGTGGTCCACTGGAGAAGGGGATGGCAAACCACTTCAGTGTTCTTGCAAACCACTTCAGTGTTCTTGCCTTGAGAACCCCATGAACAGTATAAAAAGGGCCTTTCATAGAGTTGCTCTTTTTAACATCCAAAGAATGGGCATTGCTTGAATCCAACCAACATTTTTAGATTTCCTCTGGCTCAAGAACTCTGAAAGAGACTTTTCTGATTTTTTGCTCAATGAACAGATATTCATGTGTGACACATAGGAAATGCCAAAAATTTACAGCTATCTTGAAAACCTAAAACTGCAAGATGGATGGTTTACTCATTCTGTTGAAACAAAGTAGGAAAACACATTGTTCTTTATACACCACCCCATTCTCCCAGCTGCTGCCAGTCAGAAACTGAACAACTCCCTTCTCCTGACCAAGCACTGATATTTGAAGAAGACAGCTTTCCACATCCACGTTAAGGCTGATGTCCTTGGTGAAAGTGGAGGAAGAACGAGAAAAAGAATTTGAGGGTTGAGAGTGGCCCTTTACCCTACATTCCCACAGTTACCAGAGGCAGCAAGGGAGAGAGAAAACACTCATGATACTGTAGGCTGAAGCCAGAATATAAAGCTTTTTGTTCTTCTCTGGATTCATTTGTGTTATTGTTGATGTTGCTTACATGTCCTCTAGTAGTTTAGAGTATCATGAGCAGCCACTGGGGAGTAAGATCAGATCTCAACTTATTATAGCAAGAACAAACCAGCTACATTTCTGATAGAAACTAGAAGCTGGGCTGAAAGCTGCATACCTCAAATGTTCCTTGAGCTGTAAATCTGACAAGAGGATTTAATCACTATTCAAAGGAGCAGTGAGCAGAAAAAAAGAAAATTCACACATCATGTCTCTTGACTGAGTATCAATACAGCACCTACCCCATTCAAGAATGAGTGCTCTTAATTCTATGAGTCTTTGAAAATATTATTATATAACATTGCTGCTGCTGCTGCTAAATCGCTTCAGTCGTGTCCGACTCTGTGCGACCCCATAGATGGCAGCCCACCAGGCTCTCCCGTCCCTGGGATTCTCCAGGCAAGAACACTGGAGTGGGTTGCCATTTCCTTCTCCAATGCAGGAAAGTGAAAAGTGAAAGGGAAGTTGCTCAGTCGTGACCCCATGGACTGCAACCCACCAGACTCCTCTGTCCATGGGATTTTCCGGGCAAGAGTGCTGGAGTGGGGTGCCATTGCCTTCTCCATTATATAACATTAGGAAGGTCCAATAAACAATGGACATGAATGGAATATAAAATATTTGTAATAATTACAATCTCCACTGCTTACTGCCAGTTACCTGTAAAAATCTAGTAATATTTTTCATTTGGTTATGTCTCAAATGTGTCTCTCTCCCTAGGTTATCAGAGAAGTAAGAAACCGCTTGTCTCCCTGACTCCTTTGCCCAGTCAGTTACATTAATTTAGAGATAAATGTCTCTGCATATGGTACTTCTAATGTGTCTCATCATGGAGCATTTCAGTTTCTAATTTTATCCAAGCTTAATTAAGAAAAAAAGACTGAAATATAAATACTTAAAAATGTAAATTCATCTCTTTGATCTTTGCAAGCAGTATAGTAAAAGATAATTCTAGTTCTTTGGAGGTCATATATATCAGCCCTTTCCTTGCTTCTTCTGATTCTGCCCTATCTAAAATCTTTCTGCTGAATCTGTTGAAAAATCCCATCCAGAGTCTATCCTACCAATCCCCACAGGTGTAAGATTTAAAATAATCACTCCAGAAATACATGTTCAGAATCTGTTTCCCGAACCATCAACACCAATGCCAATGCAATCCCCTCCCACCTCCACCATTACCATAATCACCTCTACTTACCCATCATTTTCCTTTCCAGCACCATCTCTCCCTGTCTTCCTCATCAGCAGCACCACAATTTATCCTCTGCTCAGTCCTCCCTATTTGGTCCTTCATCACCTCTCAGCTCCACCACGACAATGCCCTATTCCATACTTGATCAACACTCTCACCCTCTTCCTCCCAGATCTGATGGGGTTTGGAAATGAGGCATGATCTCAGTGAAGGCCCTTCCCTCCAGGTTTCTTCTCTCGGCTGAGTTTCTACGGCTGCTGATACCTTTGGAAATTTGAGCTCCCTCACCCTAGAACTTGAAGAGTCCATTGTAGAACAGAGCTCTTCCTGAGCCCTACTCATGTGCCACTTTTCTTCATATTCCCTGATAGCACAGTTGGTAAAGAATCCACTTGCAATGTAGGAGACCTCAGTTTGATTCCTGGATCGGGAAGATCCCCTGGAGAAGGGAAAGGCTACCCGCTCCTGTGTAGTCCATGGGGTCGCAAAGAATCAGACATGACTGAGTGACTTTCACTTTCAGTCCATTACCAATTCAGAGAAGTAACCTCTGCTTGGAAACCTGATTACCATCCCTTTTATCCCTTTCCTCAAAAGGTTACCAAAGGACTTCCCATTTCCCTCCCAGAATCCAATCTCCATGTGTTGGACTTTGCTTAGTTGCACAGTCGTGTCCAACTCTTCGTGACTCCCAAGGACTGCAGCCTGCCAGGCTCCTCTGTCCATGGGGACTGTCCAGGCAAGAATACTGGAGTGGGTTATCATTTCCTTCTCCAGGGGATCTTCCCAACACAGGGATCAAACCCAGCTCTCCTGCACTGCAGGCAAATTCTTTACCAACTGAGCCACCAGGGAAGCCCTGAAATCTTCATTACCAACTGCTTTTCTAAGCCTTTGCCTGATTCATTTTTGTCCCACTCCTAACAGATCTCTGTGTCTAAATCCCACACGTTATACTAAAGTCTTTCAGAATTGCAATTACACACTGTGTTCCTGTTTCTGCTTTGTGTTTCTTAGCTTCTACTGCCTCCTGTTGTTATTGATGATCACTTAGTTGTGTCCAAATCTTTGCAACCCAATGGATGCATGCCAGGCTTACCTGTCCTTCACTATCTCCTGGAGTTTGCTCAAACTCATGTCCATTGAGTCAGTGATGCCATCCAACCATCTCATCCTTTGTCACCCCCTTCTCCTTCCACTCTCAATCTTTCACAGCATTAAGGTTTTTCCAACTGAATAAGTTCTTCACATCAGGTGGCCAATCAGCATCAGTCCTTCCAGTGAATATTCAGGGTTGATTTCCTTTAGAGCTGACTGCTTTGATTTCCTTGCTGGTCAAGGGACTCTGAAGAGTCTTCTGCAGCACCACAGCTCGAAAGCTTCAGTTCTTCCCTGCTCAGCCTTCATTATGGTCCAACTGTCACATGCATACATGACCACTGGAAAAACCACAGCTTTGACTACATGGACCTTTGTCAGCAAAGTGATGTCTCTGCTTTTTAATACCCTGTCTAGGTTTTTCATAGCTTTCCTTCCGAGGAGCAAACGTCTTTTAATTTTATGGCTGCAGTCCCCATTTGCAATGATTTTGGAGCCCCCAAAGTAAAATCTATCACTATTTCCACTTTTTCCCCATCTATTTGCCATGAAGTGATAGAAAAAGTAGGGGAGCCAGAGATCAAACTGCCAACATCTTTTGTATCGTCATAAAAGCAAGAGAGTTCCAGAAAAACATCTATTTCTGCTTTATTGACTACACCAAAGCCTTTGATTGTGTGGATCACAACAAACTGTGGAAAATTCTGAAAAAAAAATGGGAATACCAGACCCCCTGACCTGTGTCTTGAGAAATCTGTATACAGGTCAGGAAGCAACAGTTAGAACTGGACATGGAACAACAGACTGGTTCCAAATCGAGAAAGGAGTACATCAAAGTTGTATATTATCACCCTGCTTACTTAACTTACATGCAGAGTACATCATGAGAAACACTGGGCTAGATGAAGCACAAGCTGGAATCAAGATTGCCAGGAGTAATATCAATCACCTCAGATATTCAGATGACACCACCCTTATGGCAAAAGCAAAGAACTAAAGAGCCTCTTGATGAAAGTGAAAGAGAAAGGTGAAAAAGTTGGCTTAAAGCTCAACATTCAGAAAACTAAGATCATGGCATCCAGTCCCATCACTTCACAGCAAATAGATGGAGAAACAATGGAAACAGTGACAGACTTTATTTTCTTGGCTCCAAAATCACTGCAGATGGTGACTGCAGCCATGAAGTTAAAAGATGCTTGCTCCTTGGAAGAAAAGCTATGACCAACCTAGATAGCATATTAAGAAGCAATTACTTTGCCAACAAAGGTCCATCTAGTCAAAGCAATAGTTTTTCCAGAAGTCTTGTATGGATGTGAGAGTTGGACTTTATAAAGAAAGCTGAGCACCAAAGAACTGATGCTTTTGAACTGTGGTGTTGGAGAAGACTCTTGAGAGTCTCTTGGACAGCAAGGAGATCCAACCAGTCCATCCTAAAGGAAATCAGTCCTGAATATTCATTGGAAGGATTGATGCTGAAGCTGAAACTCCAATATTTTGACCACTGATGCAAAGAACTGACTCTTTTTAAAAGACCCTGATGGTGGGAAAAATTGAATGTGGGAGGAGAAGGGGACAACAGAAGATGAGATGGTTGGATGGCATCATTGACTCGATGGATATGAGTTTGAGTAGGCACTGGGAGTTGGTAATGGACAGGAAAATCTGGCATGCTGCAGTCCATGGGGTCACAGAGAGTCAGACACAACTGAGCAACTGCATTGAACTGAACTGAACTGATGGGACACAATGCTATGATCTTCGTTTTTTGAATGTTAGTTTTAAACCAGATTTTTCATTTTTTTGTTTCACGCTCATCAATAAGTTCTTTAATTCCTCTTCACTTTCTGCCATTAGAGTGGTATCATCTGCATGTCTGAGGTTATTGATATTTCTCCGAGCAGTCTTGATTCCAGCTTGAGTTTCATCCAGCCTGGCATTTCCCATGATGTACTCTGCACTTAAGTTAAATAAGCAGGGTAACAATATACAGGCTTGATGTACTCTTTTCCCAATTTTGAACCAGTCCGCTGTTCCATGTCCGGTTCTAACTGTTGCTTCTTGACCTGCATACAGGTTTCTCAGAAGACAGGTAAAGTGATCTGATAGTCTAAAGAGATAGTCCCATCTCTTTAATTGCCTTCTAGAGCCATTTTACTTTGAAATGTAAATCTGGTTTTGAGGAATAAGAATCCCAGAATTAAGCTAGAGTACTGAAAGATCTAGCTTTTTCTGTTCAATTCTTTTTTTTTATTTAAATTTATTTATTTTAATTGGAGGCTAATTACTTTACAATATTGTATTGGTTTTGCCATACATCAACATGAATCCACCACAGGTGTACACATGTTCCCAATCCTGAACCCCCCTCCCACCAAAGTGTTCAGTTCTTATAAGGAATGGGACACTTAGGCCAGATTTGATGAGTAACAACCCAGTATACTGAGCTTTTAAATTACTTCTGGTTTCCTGGAAATTTGAATGTGCCTAAATGACTTCTGTGTAGGAGGTATTGCTGAAAGTCTATTACCTAGAATCTGAGATAGATGCATGCACCCTGTTTTCCTCCTGAAGAAGAAATAGCATAAATTGTATCTTAATATGAAAGCTCCTTTCTCAAGGGCGTGTCTTAAGGCAAGCTGATTGCCAAGAAGAAACCTTTCTAAACCAGTTCATATGACAAAGGGCTAGCTCAATCCAAAAGAGTAAAAGAATGAAAACTTCAGTTTGCTACCAAATCAGCAAGCATTCAGCGTAAAAGGACACTTGAAACTGAAGTGCAAGAAAGTGGAGGCATCTTAACAATGTGTTTGTTTTGTTTTTTTTTCCCTTGAGTGTGAGTATGTTAGTCGCTCAGTCGCATCCTACTCTTTGATCTCATGGTTGGGGTCCTCCAGGCTCTTCCATCTTGCCTGGATTTTTCCAGGCAAGAATAATGGACTGGGTTGGCATTCCCTTTTTCAGGAGATCTTCCTGTCCCAGGGATCAAACCCAGGTCTCCCGCATTGCAGGCAGACTGTGATCTAGAAACATGTAAAGTTTCAGTAACACAGAGTCATTAGCCTAGTGACAGGTCAAAGCAGCACTCAAGGGTCTACCAACTACCATATAAAGAAACTCCTTGCAGCTTACTATATAACGCATGGGACTCTGCTCAATGCTACATGGCAGCCTGGATGGGACGGGAGTTTGGGGGATAATGGAACATATATATGTATGTCTGAGTCCCTTCGCTATTCACGTGGAACCATCACACCACTGTTTGTTAATCAGCTATGAAGTGAAGTGAAAGTTGCTCAGTCATGTCCGACTCTTTGTGACCCCATGAACTATACAGTCCATGGAACTCCCCGGGCCAGAATACTGGAATGGGTAGTCATTCCCTTCTCCCAGGGACTGAACCCAGGTCTCCCGCATTGCAGGTGGATTCTTTACCAGCTGAGCCACAAGGGAAGTCCATAGAGCCCATATATGGGGTATAGCCCATAAGCAGCTATACCTCAATACAAAATAAAAAGTTTAAAAAAAAGAAACTCCTTTCTACCCCCACAATAATTCATTTATCTGTTATATTCACTTTTGTGTCAAAATCAGAATGTTATAATTAGGAAAAAGCCTTCAACATCCAAAACACATTTGCAGATATGCTGCAGATAGCTTCTTTGACTTATCAACCTCAAAAATAAAACAGTAGCTCTTTTACCAGCAAAATGGGCTTGAGGAAAGCAGAGAACTTCAGTTCAGGGCAAGCAAGGTATCGTGAAACAGGCAAGTTCAAAGAGACAAAGGGAAGGTCAGCTTTTGTTAGGTTTTAGGAAGAAACTGAGGAGGCTTGTTTTGAACAAAATTTCCTTGGAGAAGAAAAGGGGTTTATACAGTTCTGGTGTTTTCTCACCGGCTGTACACAGTGGTTAGAGCTTTGTTGCTGGAGCAGAGGATTCTTCCTTCTTTAAAGCAGGAAATAAAATTCCCAGATGATTTATGTTCTCAGTTGTCCAAAGAATTCTTCTCTTCCTGCTTCCTACAATGAGAGTGTGAGAGCTCCCCCTTCAGGGCTGCCGGACTCCATTTTTTCTGAGGTTTTCTTTATTTTCAGAGCAAAAAAATGAACTCTGACAAGCTTAGCAAGAACATGTTCATTTGTTGGGATGATAGCAACATAGTGAATGCAAAGGCTGGAAAAACAGACACTGAGAAGGAGTTATCAGTAGCAGGACCACACTGAGACATGGGACTTTAAATACAAGATGGGATTTTTAAATCTGTCTTGAGAGTATAAAAATGACAAAAAGAGAGAGAGAGGAGGAACAAGAAGCAATGATATGGGGTATGCACATATTTTGCCCATGTAGGTCTGTTATTTCCCCTGCACTGAATCAGCCACCACAAAGCAAAATCATCTTTTGTTTCACCCCCTCAGTATGTTGTGTGACCCTGGGGACCGATTCCTTTCTATGAAGTTAATGAACTCATTAGTGTTCTATTGACCAAGCTGAGGATCTGTACTGAAGTATGATAGAAAGATGATGGCATTTGGAGAAAATCAACTGAGATTTACATCCCTGCTCCTCTAATAACGAGACCAAAAATAATAATAATAATCCTTCTGAACCTTATCTGATATCTATAAATGATTTTATTTTGTCCCTATTCTGTGAGATGATATATGTAAAGTGACTTGTGTTTAATGGGTGCTCAGTAATGATCATTCTCATTTCTATCTCTGATATAATTAGATGAATACTATCTGGAGCACATATAAAACTCTGGTCTTCTGCACTCCTTCACACATTAAATGAGAATTTACTGCATATCTACACTATGCCAGATACCATTCAAAAGGCTGGGCATGTAATGGCAAACAGCACAAAGTCCCTTCCTCATGAAGCTTACATGCTGGGCCAAAAGACAGTGACAAATAAGTAAATAAAAAGCACAAAATATAATCAGAGAAAAACAGTGGTGAGTGCTCTGAAAAACACAGTGTACAGTGGGAATTGGCTATATAAAAAGAGATGGCTTCTCTGAAGAGATAACTCCTGGATACTAATGTGAATGATTTTTTTAAAAGCCAACCCTGGAAAGATATAGAGAAAGACTGTCCAGGTAGAGGACACCGCAAGAATTAAGGCCCTAAAGTAGCAATGAACCTAATATTTTTGAACAAGAAAGTCAGTGTGAGTAAAGCTCAGAGGGAGTGGAATAGACTGTTAGGAGAGAAAATCAGAAAACTGGCTCTTGCCAGATCACACAGGGCTTACAGGCTTTTGTGTGGAGTTTAGGTTTTATTCTTGTATAATGGAAAAACGTGGGAGGGTCTTAAGAAAGTTAGAAATATAACTGGATTTCTGATTTTTTAAAAAATCACTTCTGACTGCTACATGGAGAATAAATTCCTGAAGACAGTCATCATCCTCACTCTAAACACATTTTCATTCTAATCACAACTTTTGGGCTACAGTCTAGGTTAGTCATGAATTTCTTCAAATGGATATTGAACGTAAAAGTTTGAGTGTTATCTAGTTTCAAGCACTATGAAATTATTTACCACAGTTGCTTGGTACACTGTATGAATGAAATCTAGGATCATATTCATGAAAAAGAAAAATTACTGCATGGCAAGATGCAGTAAGAATGACTAGATTGCTCCCTGCTTGAAATAATTTAAAAACAAGATGAAATACATGAAACAAAGATTTTTCGACATTGTATGTTAGGTAGCACAGGATAACCATTCCCAAGAGAAGAAAAATAATAAGAGAGTAGCTCCACAATTGTTCCAACTTACCAACTGCAGAGTTTCTAGAACAATGAGTCAAGACATTGAAAATATGAGTCCAGAGAAGTCAAGGCAGCAAGAGTTCTCAGAGTGAAGTGCCAGAGAGGACAGCTGTGCAGAGGGAGAGCTCAGGATGTCTGTGGAAAGTTCCCCTCCAGGCTCCAACTGAGAACTTAGGGCATGAAAGAATCAATTAAAACAAACAAAAAAAAACTACCCAAAGTCAGGGCAAGAGCAATGCAAAAGGACTAGAGGAACAGTATCCAGAGCTCATGGGGCCAAGAATAGTTTGTATTCCCACCTGGCAGAGAGTGGATGAATCTTGTAATGAATTGGACATTTGGGCATTCAGAAGAGTATGGTCTTTGTGAAGAAAGTCAAGTTGTAGACTAAAGGCTGCTCTAATACCACCTTAAAAATTTTAAAGCAAGGTTAGGAAAGCTTGTTCTTGTTATTTAGTTGCTCAATTCTATCTGATTCTTTGTGACTCCATGGACTACAGCAGACCAGTCCTCCCTGTACTTAATTATCTCCCGGAGTTTGCTCAATTCAGGTCTATTGAGTCAGTGAAGCCATATAGCCATCTCATCCTCTATCATCCCCTTCTCCTGCCTTCAATCTTTGCCAGCATCAGGGTCTTTTCAAAAGAGTCAGCTCTTCTCATCAGGTGGCCAAAGTATAGGAGTTTCAGCTTCAAAATCAGTCCCTCCAATGAACACCCAGAACTGATCTCCTTTAGGATGGACTGGTTGGATCTCCTTGCAGTCCAAGGGACTCGCAAGAGGCTTCTCCAATACCACAGTTCAAAAACATCAATTCTTCAGCACTCAGCCTTCTTTATAGTCCAACTCTGACATCCATACATGACTACTGGAAAAACCATAGCCTTGACTAGATGGACCTTTGTTGGCAAAGTAATGTCTCTGCTTTTTAATATGCGATCTAGGTTGGTCATAACGTTCCTTCCAAGGAGTAAGCGTCTTTTAATTTGATGGCTGCAGTCACCATCTGCAGTGATTTTGGAGCCCAGAAAAATAAAGTCTGACACTGTTTCTATTGTTTCCCCATCTATTTGCCATGAAGTGATGGGACAGGATGCCATGATCTTAGTTTTCTGAATGTTGAGTTTTAAGCCAACTTTTTCCACTCTCCTCTTTCACTTTCATCAAGAGGCTTTTTAGTTCTTCTTTGCTTTCTGCCATAAGGGTGGTGTCATCTGCATATCTGAGGTTATTGGTATTTCTCCCCGTAATCTTGATTCCAGCTTGTGCTTCATCCAGCCCAGCGTTTCTCATGATGTATTCTGCATATAAGTTAAATAAGCAGGGTGACAATATACAGCCTTGATGTACTCCTTTTCCTATTTGGAACCTGTCTGTTGTTCCATGTCCAGTTCTAACTGTTGATTCCTGACCTGCATACAGGTTTCTCAAGAGGCAGATCAGATGGTCTGGTATTCCCATCTCTTTCAGAATTTCCCACAGTTTATTGTGATCCACACAGTCAAGGCTTTGGCATAGTCAATAAAGCAGAAATAGATGTTTTTCTGGAACTCTTTTGCTCTTTCGATGATCCAGTGGATGTTAGCAATTTGATCTCTGGTTCCTCTGCTTTTTCTAAAACCAGCTTGAACATCTGGAAGCTCATGGTTCTTTTATTGCTCAAGCCTGGCTTGGAGAATTTTAAGCGTTACTTTACTAGCGTGAGATGAGTGCAATTGTGCAGTAGTTTGAGCATTCTTTGGCACTGCCTTTCTTTGGGATTGGAATGAAAACTGACCTTTTTCAGTCCTGTGGCCACTGCTGAGTTTTCCAAATTTGCTGGCATATTGAGTGCAGCACTTTCACAACATCATCTTTCAGGATTTGAAAGTGCTCAACTGGAATTCCATCACCTCCACTAGTTTTGTTCATAGTGATGCTTTCTAAGGCCCACTTGACTTCACATTCCAGGATGTCTGGCTCTAGGTGAGTGATCACACCATCGTGATTATCTGGGTAATGAAGATCTTTTTTGTATAGTTCTTCTGTGTATTCTTGCCACCTTTTCTTAATATCTTCTGCTTCTGTTAGGTCCCTACAATTTCTGTCCTTTATTGAGCCCATCTTTTCATGAAATGTTCCCTTGGTATCTTTAATTTTCTTGAAGAAATCTCTAGTCTTTCCCATTCTATTGTTTTCCTCTATTTCTTTGCACTGATTGCTGAGGAAGGCTTTCTTATCTCTCCTTGCTATTCTTTGGAACTCTGCATTCAAATGGGTATATCTTTCCTTTTCTCCTTTGCTTTTCACTTCTCTTCTTTTCACAGCTATTTGTAAGGCCTCCTCAGACAGCCATTTTGCTCTTTTGCATTTCTTTTTCTTCAGGATGGTCTTGATTCCTGTCTCCTTACAATGTCATGAACCTCCATCCATAGTTCATCAGGTACTCTGTCTATCAGATCTACTCCCTTAAATATATTTCTCACTTCCACTGTATAGTCATAAGGGATTTGATTTAGGTCATACCTGAATGGTCGGACACGACTGAGCGACTGAAATGAACTGAACTGAACTGAATGGTCTAGTGGTTTTCTCTACTTTCTTCAATTTCAGTCTGAATTTGGCAATAAGGAGTTCATGATCTGAGCCACAGTCAGCTCCCAGTCTTGTTTTTGCTGACTGTATAGAGCTTCTCCATCTTTGGTTGCAAAGAATATAATCAACCTGATTTCAGTGTTGACCATCTGGTGATGTCCACGTGTAGAGTCTTCTCTTGTGTTGTTGGAAGAGAGTGTTTGCTGTAACCAGTTTGTTCTCTTGGCAAAACTCTATTAGCCCTTGCCCTGCTTCATTCTGTACTCCAAGGCCAAATTTGCCTGTTACTCCAGGTGTTTCTTGACTTCTAATTTGCATTCCAGTCCCCCATAATGAAAAGGACATCTTTTTGGGGTGTTAGTTCTAGAACGTCTTGTAGGTCTTCATAGACCTGTTCAACTTCAGCTTCTTCAGCGTTACTGGTAGGGGCATTGACTTGGATTATTGTGATATTGAATAGTTTGCCTTGGAAACAAAGAGAGATCATTCTGTCATTTTTGAGGTTGCATCCAAGTAAACTCTAATATTTTGGCCACCTCATGTGAAAAGTTGACTCATTGGAAAAGACCCTGATGCTGGGATCGATTGGGGGCAGGAGGAGAAGGGGACGACAGAGGATGAGATGGCTGGATGGCATCACCGATTTGATGGACATGAGTTTGAGTGAACTCCGGGAGTTGGTGACGGACAGGGAGGCCTGGCGTGCTGCGATTCATGGGGTCGCAAAGAGTTGGACACGACTGAGAGACTGAACTGAACTGAACTGAACTGAACTACATTTCAGACTCTTCTGTTGACTATGATGGCTAGTCCATTTCTTCTAAGGGATTCTTGCCCACAGTAATAGATATAATGGTCATCTGAGTTAAATTCACCCATTCCAGTCCATTTTAGTTCGTTGATTCCTAGAATGTTGATGTTCACTCTTGTCATCTCCTGTTTGACCACTTCCAATTTGCCTTGATTCAGGGACCTAACATTCCATGTTCCTATTCAATTTGCACTTTACAGCATCAGACCTTGCTTCTATCACCAGTCTCATCCACAACTGTGTGTTGTTTTTGCTTTGGCTCCACCCCTTCATTCTTTCTGGAGTTATTTCTCTACTGATCTCCAGTAGCATATTGGGCACCTACCAACCTGGGGAGTTCATCTCTCAGTGTCCTGTGCTTTTGCCTTTTCATATTGTTCATGGGGTTCTCAAGGCAAGAATACTGAAGTGGTTTGCTATTCCATTCTCCAGTGGACCACATTCTGTCAGACCTCTACACCATGACCTGGCTGTCTTGGGTGGCCCCACATGGCATGGCATAGTTTCATTGATTTAGACAAGGCTGTGGTCCGTGTGATCAGATTGGCCTGTTGTCTGTGATTGTAGTTTCAGTCTATCTGCCCTCTGATTCCCTCTCTCAGTGCCTACCGTCTTACTTGGGTTTCTCTTACCTTGGACGTGGGTTCTCTCTTCAGATGGGATTTCCCAAAATATAAACCAGGGAAAAACTAGAGAGTTTGTTTAAGGATACATTTGGGTGATA
This sequence comes from Oryx dammah, assembly GCF_014754425.2. Taxonomy (NCBI): domain Eukaryota; kingdom Metazoa; phylum Chordata; class Mammalia; order Artiodactyla; family Bovidae; genus Oryx; species Oryx dammah. The sequence continues at coordinate 57,069,883 of NW_024070192.1, read as the reverse complement.
CTAGTAAAAACTAAAATTTGAGATCCACAGATATAAAACCAACATACTGAACTGATTCCATTACAGTCAAGATGCTGGTGTTCCAAGTGGGCAAAGTTTCTTACAGAATTCTATCCTGAAAGTGATGATTTATTCCTGGTTATGTTATCCAAAAAAGCATGCCTTATTTATCTTGCAGCTTTGTAAGTTTACATGTTGTTAAACTACTAAAGCATTTTGGGAAATAAACAGCAAATAGTTAAGAAATACTTTAACGTAAATCAATAAGAGATAAACAATCTTCTGGTACAGTCACATAATAAAATATAATTCAGTGGCTAATGTGAGCTAGTAGATTGGCATGTGTCAATCAACATGGATCACTCTCCAACATGTTGTTGAATTAAATGAGTTTCAAAACATTCACATAATTTTTTTAAAAAATACAAAATATTATTACATATAAATTTTAAGCTTTCATATATAATGAAAATTTTTCAAAAGCATGGACTAGGAAGACTCACACCAAAGTTAGGTTAAAGATTGACTCTAAGTAAGAAGAACCTTAGGGTCTTAGGAAGCATCACTACAAACAAAGCTAGTGGAGGTGATGGAATTCCAGATAAGCTATTTCAAATCCTAAAATAAGATGCTGTGAAATTTGCTGCACTCAATATGCCAGCAAATCTGGAAAACTCAACAGTGGCCACAGGACTGGAAAAGGTCAGTTTTCATTCCAACCCCAAAGAAAGGCAATGCCAAAGAATGCTCAAACTACCACACAATTACACCCATCTCACACACTAGTAAAGTAATGCTCAAAATTCTCCAAGCCGGGTTTCAATAGTACATGAACCGTAAACTTCCAGATGTTCAAGCTTGATTTAGAAAAGGCAGAAGAACCAGAGATCAAATTGCCAACATCTGCTGGATCATCAAAAAAGCATGAGAGTTCCAGAAAAACATCTACTTCTGCTTTATTGACTATGCCAAAGCCTTTGTATGGATCACAACTGTGGAAAATTCTGAAAGAAATGAGAATACCAGACCACCTGACCTGCCTCCTGAGAAATCTATATACAGGTCAGGAATCAACAGTTAGAACTGGACATGGAACGACAGACTGGTTCCAAATAGGAAAAGGAACACATCAAGGCTGTATATTGTCACCCTGCTTATTTAACTTATATGCAGAGTACATCATGGGAAATGCTGGGCTGGATGAAGCACAAACTGGAATCAAGATTGCCAGGAGAAATACCAACAATCTCAGATATGCAGATGACACCACCCTTATGGCAAAAAGCAAAGAAGAACTAAAGAGCCTCTTGAAAGTGAAAGAGAAGAATGAAAAAGTTGGCTTAAAACTCAGCATTCAGAAAACTAAGATCATGGTATCCAGTCCCATTACTTCATGGCAAATAGATGGGGAAACAATGGAAACAGTGAGAGACTTTCTTTTTAGGGCTCCAAAATCGCTGCAGATGGTGACTGCAGCCATGAAAATAAAAGACACTTGCTGCTTGGAAAAAAAGCTATGACCAACCTAGACAGCATAATAAAAAGCAGAGACATTACTTCGACAACAAAAGTCTGTCTAGACAAAGCTATGGTTTTTCCAGTGGTCATGTATGGATGTGAGAGTTGGACTATAAAGAAAGCTGAGCTCTGAAACATTGATGCTTTTTTACTGTAGTGTTTGAGAAGACTCTTGAGAGTCCCTTGGACTGCAAGGAGATCCAACCAGTCAATCATGAAGGAAATCAGTCCTGAATATTCATTGGAAGACTGATGGTGAAGCTGAAACTCCAATACTTTGACCAACTAATGCAAAGAACCGACTCACTGGAAAAGACCCTGATGCTGGGAAAGATTGAAGGCAGGAGAAGAAAGGGATGACAGAGGATGAGATGGTTGGATGGCAACACTGATGCGATGGACATGAGTTTGAGCAAGCTCCAGGAGCTGGTGATGGATAGGGCAGCCTGGTGTGCTGAAGTCCGTGGGTTGCAAAGAGTCGGACATGACTAAGCAACTGAACCAAACTGAACAAGAATAGGGGGGCTTCCCAGGTGGCACTCGTTGGGAAAAGAACCCACCTGCCAATGCAGGAAGCACAAGAATTCAGATTCGATCCCTGGGTCAGGAAGATCCCCTGGGGCAGCGCGTGGCAATCCATTCCAGCATTCTTTTCTGGAGAATCCCGTGGACAGAGGAGCCTGTCAGGCTGTAGTCCATCAAGTTGCTAAAATTAGGACACCAACTGAAGCAACTTGGCACACAAGCAAGAACAGGGTTAATGAGATAGAAACTTGAACTTAAACGAAATATCAGAAGTAAAAAGAAATTTGTCATTTTCACATTTATTCATTTTCTATGGTGGGTACGTAGGTGCAATATTATTCTCCATGATCCTTTCTATTTTATTTTTTCCCAAAATTTTACAAAAAATGTTATTTGAAGTTTGATATCTCAAAACATTATGAGAGTTATAAAACAGCTATAAAGCAACTAGTAACAGAAATAATAAAGCTACATAAAAAAGCAGAAGAAAAAATATGAGTCAGCTGTGATTTCTGTAATTATACTGATTGAATTTTGTGGTTATTTGGGGAAAGGAGATTCCATTCCCATATGTAACAGTGGCACAAAACAGCAGCTTGAGGTTTCAGGGGCACCTTGCTTTTTGATAGCTATGTCTTTTAAAGGGCTTTTGGGAATAACTTTTCTAAGACTCATTCCAACTCCTAAAACTTTCGATCAAATTACATACAAGCAGAACCTCCTGAACTTCACAGTCACCCTGCCCTGTCACCTTCAGGATATGGAAATCTTTGCCATTGATGTGTAGCACTTCATAAACCAGGAGATAGCAAATCGTGAGACATCTAGCTATAAGCCCCTATGACGTGACATTTATTGCATGAGCATGTTGTAGACATTATTTTATTGAATTCTCACTGCAGCACTGTGAGGTACATGTTATCATACCGATGTTACAGATGACAAAATGGATTCTATGAGGTTAAGACCCATTGCCAAAAAGACTGGCCCAGCATGTCTCTGAGTCCCCAGAAGTACAGCACAGACAACGGCTCCTGCTCCTTCTCCTGCTAACAGGGAGAGTGTTCATGGTTAAGCAAGAGCAAAATGAATTATTTTAGAAGTCAGGAGGCAATTATTTGTGTCTTAAGTAATGAGAGCAAGTTTACCAAAAAGTAGAATGCAGATTGCCTTAGGGTCCCTGATAGTGTCATTTCCATTGTTAATTACTATAGATATTTCCCATGTCTGAAGCAGCTCTAACGTTGACCAGAATCTCAGCAGAGTGTGCTGTCTTGACTGATTTTGCCTTCTGCTCCCAAAGTCTCCCAGCCCCAGAACTCACCCCATCAGGCCTCCAGCAAGAGCTGATTGGGGTTCCCACCAGGCCGTTACGCACTTGTCATTTCAGCTCAGCTTTTGTAACCAGTCACCAGGTATCAGTGGGTAAAGAACCTGCCTATAAGAGAGGAGACCTGGGTTTGATCCCTGGGTCAGGAAAAGCCCCTGGAGAAGGAAATGGCAACCCACTCCAGTCTTCTTGCCTGGAGAATCCCATGGACAGAGGAGTCTGGCAAGCTACGTTCATAGGGTTGCACAGACTCGGATGCAACTGAAGCGACTTAGTACGCTCGCAGGCATGAGATAACTAGTGGAAGGCAGAGAGATGATTTGAGCTCCAATCTCTCAATACTCCAAAACCCATGGTCTTTCTTGCATACCAACTAACTCTCCTGTTTAAGCCCCCCACAAACAAAAAAGAATCAAATAAACTTGGGGGATTCAACATGAACCTGCTCCCCTCTATCTCATTCTGAGTTCTCTGTGGGATGCTTAGAATTCAAGGGACTTCTGAAACAGCAGATAGGCAAGAAACAGCTCAGCTCAACTTTCCCAGCTTCGCATTTGCCTTGCTTGACTGCCTAGCTGGACAGAAGCAACTGGCCCTTTGTTTAACTCATGCTCATTTTCTAAAAATAATTTTAAAAAAGACAGAGAGAAAGCGTGACATGGGAGCTTAAGGTAGCCAGGTATGAAAGCTGCGTTCCAATTAGCCCTCGAAGACTTTTTTTTTATAGAGAGAGAAAACGGCATTAACTGAAATTGGAGTCCTTAAGTGATTCCAGGCATGCTGCCTGAGTTTGGGGTTCCAAATACTACAAGGAAGCTTTTGCTACTAAGTTTGTCAATTAATTCCTCACACCCAAAGGGGATTTGAGAGAAGATTAAGCCATATGCTACTGATTGGTTTACACTTAACTCAGCAATATGTTGTTTAGAAAGTAAGATTTGGTGGGTGTAAAAAAAAAAAAGGCAGAAAGAAACCTTGAAGTGCCTTTTTAATACCATTAAGGATTTATCTGCTTCATAGTAGTAAAGTAGAGATTTATTCCCAAACGTAATTCAAATCTAATCTCCCTTAACACCTTAAAAGTAAGGTGAAGTCAGCAACAGCTGGGTTTCCGCTGACTGCTCAGCATGAGCTTGGGAAGATCAGGAGACGAGTGCAGGTTTCTGCACTGAGGACTCTGATAACTCCACCAGCCTTCAGAGAATCTGTAAGACAGGAGCTTAAGGGCAGGGCTCACGACATTACATCTATCACTCATTTTCTCCAGGGTTTTTTTCCCCACCAGTTCTTCATGGGAGTTAGTTTCTGTCATCTGCTGTTCCCAACTGTTAAGGGTAAACCGTTGAGCAAAGTCAACATAGAGAAGAAACTTACCAGTAGGTTCAGTAACGTGACTCGAGAATTCAGCGCTGACATCATCCCCACCATTTTCCTCTCCTTCTTCACGCCTGCCCGTCCCCTCACATTCCAAGTAGTTCTCAAGCTTCTGAAGTCTTGAGAGGAACTGTAGACAAAAAGTGCTTTGGCTGTAAGAGATCGTGTCAAGGAAAGAAGCCCTGTATTTCTTCATGTTGCAAAGCCTAAAATTTCTAGGATAAGAAGCTTTTTGGTTTTTTGTTTTTGTTTGTTTTTTATGTGGAGGACACTATAATGGGCACCATTTAGGAAGATTGTGGCTCTGTTTCCTGCCAAATTTCTGGAGGCTGACTTTTAAGAGGGCAGGGTCATATGCCACAGACTTTTCTCGAAATTTATTTATATCCTCTCTTTATAAACAAGAGGTTCTGAGGCGGCCTCAGAAACACATACAAGAAAGTAAGATTAAAATACGTAGATGGAATACTGGGACCATAAGAATGATGCCAATTCTCTTTGAACCCCTATTAAATCAGATACAGCAACTAAAATCTCAAAGCAAGACTCACACAGACAACATCCACGACAACATGATGTAACAAAGGTATTACCACAAACCCCAAAATATAAGGGTGAGGAATGACTACTTAGAGCCAAAAGGCCCTTGTGAAATCAGCATCTGTGTGGGATGAAGCCACTTAGAGCCAAAAGGCCCTTGTGAAATCAGCATCTGTGTGGGATGAAGCCACTTAGAGCCAAAAGGCCCTTGTGATATCAGCATCTGTGTGGGATGAAGCACCAGCATTACACACACCTGAGAACAGGGGACCTCAAAATTGTCAACAAAAATACACTAAACAGCACATGTCACAGGCTGACTGAAGACAGGAGCCAATCCTGGGAGGAGTTTGAACCCTTCCTTATAGTGAACAGGTACAAGAAATCTGTGGAGAGGTCTGAAAATGCTGAAAAATATGCCCCTTCCTGGACAAATGCCTTCACTGAGGAGAAGTTGCTAGAAGGAAAATCCCTCCTGGACAGGGCAGGGATGAGGGGCACAGAGAAAAGGAGGTACCAGTAGGGCACAGGAGTTACCAAGAGGCAGCTCTCAGAATGACTTTGAGGGAAAAACTTGAAAGAGCTCAAGCACAGGAAACCAGAATGGCAACTTCAACCCAACCCTTTCCCCTGAACATTCAGGAGAACTAGTTTCACATAAAAATGAGCAACCAAAAAGGATGGAGGTAATATGACCTACAAAATTCTCATAGGGAAGCCCTTATGATACAGCGGTAAGGAATCCACCTGGAGTACAGGGGATGCAGGAGACATGGGTTCAGTCCCTGGGTTGGGAAGGTCCCCTGGAGGAGGAAGTGGCAACTCACCGCAGTATTCTTCCCTGGAATATCCTGTGGACAGAGGAATCTGGTGGGCTATAGTCCATGGGGTCCCAAAGACTTGAACACAACAGAGTGACTGAGCATGCTTGCACACAAGCCTACAAAGCTCTCATAAGCAAAACAAGGACAAGCTAATACCACAAATAATGAAAATACACCAGGAAGACATATCCACAACACAACAAAAAATGGTGACCTACTTCCTCAAGTAAGCTAAAAAGCACGTGAATGGGACATAAGACAGAGTACAACTTATAAAGGTAAAACAAGAGGACAGAGCTCAAGAAAAAATTAAAATAAAATGCTGAAAATCATTTAGAAATGAAGACTGACTAAACTAGAAGGAACCCAGAAGTGAATAAATATAAGGCAATGGAATTTGGAAAAGAAAAAGAAAGTAACAGCAAAAAAGTGAAAAACAAAACAAAAAAAAAACTAAAAGAAATTGTTTTAGAGAATGAAGAACCAATACACCTGTGTTAACTTTCTATTGCTGTGTATCAAATATGCCCCAAACCTACAGCCATATAATATCCCTCTGGGTTCTGAAAGTCAAACATCAGTGGAAGAGATTATCCCTGCTCCATGATGTCTGAGGCCTCAGCTGGAAGATTCAAGGCTGGAATCATCTAAACCTTAGTTCCCTCATACTCCTGGCAGTCGATGCTGGTTATTTTTGAGAGCCTGGCTGGATCTCTTGGCCAGAATACTGGAATGTGGCCTCTTTAGGTGGCCTGGGCCACCCACAGCCTGAGGGCAGGGTCCCAAAGGCAAGTAGCCCAAGAAACAGCCAGGAGGAAGCTGTATTCTCCTCATGACCTAGACTCAGAGGTCATACAGTATCACTTCTTTTTTATCCATTGGTATTAGTAGTTTCAAAGCATGATCCAGATTCAAGAAGAGGGAGCAGAGATTTACCTCTCGATGAGAACTGTGTCAGCTATAATGTGAGGAGAGCATGAGGGTAGAGGAAGCATGCGTGTGACCACCTTTGGAAAAATATAATCTGATGCAAAACTTCTAATAGAATCCCTGAGGAAGTGAACCAAAGCAATGGAGCAGAACAAATATACAAATTTTAACAGAATAAAACTTTCCTCTAAGTTAACTAAAAGAGAAAAAAAAAAGAGTGGACATTACATTCTGTTTTTATAGATATAATTTTTATTTTTACTTTATTTTACTTTACAATACTGTATTGGTTTTGCCATACATTGACATGAATCCGCCACGGGAGTACATGAGTTCCCAATCCTGAACACCCCTCCCACCTCCCACCCCATATCATCTCTCTGGATCATCCCTGTGCACCAGCCCCAAGCATCCTGTATCCTATATCAAACATAGACTGGCGATTCATTTCTTACATGATAGTATATATGTTTCAGTGCCATTCTCCCAAATCATCCCACCGTCTCCCTCTCCCTCAGAGTCCAAAAGTCTGTTCTATACATCTGTGTCTCTTTTGCTGTCTCGCATACAGGGTTATCATTACCATCTTTCTAAATTCCATATATATGTGTTAGTATACTGTATTGGTGTTTTTCTTTCTGGCTTACTTCACTCTGTATAATCGGCTCCAGTTTCATCCACCTCATTAGAACTGATTCAAATGTATTCTTTTTAATGGCTGAGTAATACTCCATTGTGTATATGTACCACAGCTTTCTTACCCATTCATCTGCTGATGGACATTACATTCTGTAAGGGTGTATCTATCTGGGAAAATCAACCCAGAAGGACCCAAACCGAGATCTATTCTAGTAAAGCTACAGGACTGTTGTGAAAAAGAAGAAAAAAACCCTTTGGACATCCATGCAGACCAACCAATTCACTAAAAGGAAAAAAAATAAAGGTGTCATCATATTTTTACACAGGTGCCTCATTCCAGATAACAATGGAATAATATGTTAAGTTACTAAGGGAAAGAAAATCTGAGCCAAGAATTTTACACACCAGCAAACTGACTTTTAAGTATAAAACCCACAGATAAACTATTATGAGCATGCAAGGATTTGAGGACTACACAGTTCCTTTGTGCCTTTCCTGAGAAATTATTAGCGAGTAATACATTCTAAATGATCCAAGAGATACTGACATAAAGACTGGTGAACTGCTAGTTCAGCTGTTGAACAGAGAGTCTGTGAGACTCAGGTAATGGCTGTGCGATTGTCAGTCTATTGTACAATTAACCACAGTGTTCATTGATGGAAATACTCAAAAAAATCAGCTTTCATGCTACCAAATACGAAATGAGACCCATGATCTGCCCTTGAACTTTGTGGCCTGAAAAGAATATGAAAATCTAGCAACAAAAGCATGTGGTATTTATTGCAGTTATGACTGATTTGTATTGCATGATTAAGATTCTAAAGCCAATATTTATCTACTTTGTTAGGATCTCTAATTAAAAGGAGAAGTGCTTTTATAGGTATCCTGAGATTTTCAAATTGTACGGGTCATCGTGTGCTGTGCTGAGTCACTTCAGTCGTGCCTGACCCTGTGTGACCCCGTAGACTGCAGCCCACCAGGCTCCTCTGTCCATGGGATTCTCCAGGCAAAAATACTGCAGTGGGTTTATGTGCCCTCTCCAGGGGATCTTCCCACCCCAGAGATCAAACCTGCATCTCTTATGTCTAACCTGCACTGGCAGTTGCGTTCTTTACGACTAGCACCACGTGGGAAGCCCTAGGTCATAGTGTGACTTCTTAATGTTGTGCTGAGTTCTTGTCAATAGACTCAAATTGACAAAAATAACTAATTAGTGTTACTAAAAGACAGTAACATAGCAGTGTTTCTCTCTTTTTTAACAGACTCTCAATAAAATTTTACTTTCACTATCCTTAGTTGGGATATACAAAGATATTCCTCATTTCTTCAAATTATCCCAATATTATAATAAAAAGGTATAAGTATCCTGAAAATATGCATTAATATATTTTAAAAGGAAAAAGTCTGAGATGTTTGTAACAAAATGCTTGATTTTAATTTATAAGCAACAAGATCAGTTAAGATGTCTGTTTAAGTTCATAAACTTTTCAAATTTTGTGTAAGAAAAAAAACAGGTTTTGTCCTGGCTGTTCCTTCTGCCTTGATTACTCTCCCCTCAGATATCCACATGGTTTGCTTCCCCTTCTTCAAGTCTTGGCTCCTTCTAAGCTGGCTTCTCAGATCACCCTACTAAAACCTGAATACTCCATCCCCACTCTCTGCTTAATTGTCTTTGTGCTATCTCTCACTCTAATATAACATACTGTTGTGTGTCTGCTTTGTTCACTGCTATCTCCCCAGTGCTTAGAAACGTGCCTGGCATATAGAAAACACTCAATAAATATATTTCAATAAAAGAAACAAATAGACAATGGATCAGGGAAGGTTTAGATGATCCTTGTGACCAAAGGTCATATTGCAAAGCATTTTTTGCCTTCAAAGTCTTACAACCCTATTCAAAAACTAGAAATCGTTCTCTTACCTTTGTTAAAAAGATGAGGGAACTAAGATTTTAAAATGCTCTATTACTCACGCTGTAAGTAGGAGACTTACTAGGGATCAGGCTTCAGGTACCAAATTCAGTGCTCTTGTCCCTGTATCATTTGTGCTAAGTTGCTTCAGTCGAGTCAGTGGAGTGAGCATTAAAAAAACCAGCTTCAGGTAAGTAGTGCAAATAAAATACCTTTGAGGAAAAGGAAAAATAGGAACAGGGTATATAATATAGTGAAATTATAGTGAAGTTGCTCAGTCATGTCTGACTCTGCAACCCCATGGACTGTAGCCTGCCAGGCTTCTCCGTCATGGGATTTTTCAGGCAAGAGTACTGGAGTGAGTTGCCGTTTCCTTCTCCAGGGGATCTTTCCAACCCAGGGATCGAACCCAGGTCTCCTGCATTGTAGGCAGACGCTTTACCCTCTGAGGCACCAGGGAAGCCCATATAATATAACCCAGTGCTTCTCAAGTAGGGCAGTTTTGTCCGCCACCACCCCCCCCCCCCACCCAGGGAACATTTCCGAGAAGGCAATGGCACCCCACTCCAGTACTCTTGCCTGGAAAATCCCATGGATGAAGGAGCCTGGTGCGCTGCAGTCCATGCATGGGGTGACTAAGAGTCGGAAACGACTGAGCGACTTCACTTTCACTTTTCACTGTCACTCATTGGAGAAGGAAATGGCAACCCACGACAGTGTTCTTGCCTGGAGAATCCCAGGGACGGGGGAGCCTGGCGGGCTGCCATCTATGGGGTCGCACAGAGTTGGACACGACTGAAGCGACTTAGCAGCAGCAGCAGCAGGGAACATTTGGCAATGATGGGAGATATTTTTGTTGTCACAAATGGGAGAGTACTACTGGCACCTAGTGGGTAGAGGACTGAGGTGCTGCTGAACATTCAGTGATGCATAAGACAGCCCCCGCAACAAAGAATTATCTGGCTCTAAATGTCAAAAGTGTTGAGGTTGAAAAACTCTGATAACCTAAGGTTTCCTTAGTCTTTTGCACATCAAGCAAGACTAATGCACCATGAAAATTGGTAGTAAGGGATAAAACAATTATTACCACATTAGCTAAAATCATTTAGTCCATTGTTTTAGTTTTAAACATTATTATTTAAAACAATGTACTTTGCTTACATATAAAACCCTTTAATTGTCATTTAATTACCCTTCAATTCTTTTGCTTGTGATTAACTCATTAAATGTCTTACTAAGTAAAAACAACACAAGCAAATGAGCTAATTAGTGGCTAATTGTCAGTTACTAAAGATTACTACAAATGACTTACAAATGGCTAGCTTCTTTACTACTACTGGGAATTGCAATTGCTAACCTTAAGTAACTGACTTCAATGTATATTTCAGGGTGTATACATAAACTGCGTGACAGAGCTGAAGCGAGAAACTTCCATCCTTTCCTGGGGAAAGAATACATTAGCAAAAGGATTGTTGGCATTCACGACCACTTGCCTTCATCCTGCGGCAGAGCCTGGACTGAGGAGCAGCATACTGGAGTCAGAACAAGCAGACTCCAGAAGCTCTGAACTAAGGAGGCCTGGAGACTGCAGTGTTTCCAGCACTGGGATGCTAGTAGGGAAGCTGGAACTTAGATCAGAGATCAGGAGTCAGAGTCCCACAACCCCATAAGATAGGTCTTATTATGGTAAACTGGTTCGTTTACTGTTATTCCTTTTTTTCAGGTGGAGAAACTGGGTGCAGAGGAGTTCAGCCACTCACCCAAAGACACATAGTAAGCAAACAGGGATTCAAACCACCAATCTAGCCCCAGGAGTTGTTCTCTTTATTGCTAGCAAATGATGTCTTCTTCCTACTACACTGTCAACTCAGTACAGAGCCTGCCCCTGCAGAATGAAGTAGATAGGCTTGCCAAAGAGGTGAGCTGAGTAGAATGTGTAATCTCAAGGAGTGGCCAGTTACATAGGTACCTTGGCCTCAGACACCAAGCCGTTGAATAAATCTTAAATCAGATAGATACTTTGGAGTCAGACAGTTCTGGATTTGGATTTTTATTCTACAGATTACTCTTAGTGTCACTTCTGCTAAGATATTTAATCACTCTCAACCTCAGCTTTCTCATCTCTAAAATGGGAGTAATGTTTATCCTAAAAGTGCTAGGACTAAATAAAATCATATAAAATGATTACACTAGGACCCAGCATATAGTAGGTGTTCCCTTCACTTTTATTGCTATAGCAAACAGTAATCTTGAAAGCATTCTGTGGTAATTTTTTATTTTTGTGTTAAAAGTCAATGTGCTGTACTCTATAAGTCAAAGGTAACACAAGAGAATTTTCTTGTTTCTACATCATAGAAGTTTTTCTTTACATTTCATAGTTGCATGGAACAAGGGTATTTATAATTAAGGGAGTGGCCAAAAAAGTGATAAAATGAAGAGAACTTTTTTATGGCATTTTTTATGGAAGCTGATCTCCTACTTCCTATGGGCACCAAGCAATAGGCCATGAACTCATTTGTTCTTTCATCACCCGACATTTACTGAATACCTCCTGGCTGCTAGGGGCTAATTTATTCACTAGAAGTATGTGTATGTGTGTGCTCAGTTGTGTCTGACTCTTCACACCACCACAGACTGTAGCCCACCAGGCTTCTCTGTCCATGGGATTTTCCAGGTAAAAATACTGGAGTCGGTTGCCATTTCCTACTTCCCGGCCCAGGGATCAAACCCATGTCTCTTGCATCTCCAGCATTGGCAAGTGGATTCTTTACCACTGCGCCTCCTGGAAAGCCCATGAAATATAAAAAATCTTAAAAGGAAATAATTTTAGAGAGGAAACAATGACTTTTCCTCCATCCCACAAATACTTATGAAGCACTAAGTATACAAAGGCAGAAGACACTGTCAAGATGCCTGCCTCTCCTGGAATTTAGCAAGTTTTGTGACATGTTGGGAGATGGGATACAAAGCACAGATACACAATACTGTCTTCAGATCGGGGATATAATGGGAGCGTCCCAGCAAAATATCCCTGATCTGAAAGGTGAGGTATGAATAAATGCTTCCTGAAACCCAGAGGCAGCAGAGCACTGTGGTCCTAAGCGTGTGGTGAGGAGTCCCAGATCTGACTCTTCCTCCCTGTGTAACCTCAGGCGTTATTTAATTCCTCTATGCTCCTGGTCCCTCCTTTCTAAAGTAAGGATAATAAGAGTACCTACTTGTGCTGTTGCTGAGTGTACTGAATGCGTTAATAAATGCAAGCCCCTCAGAATTCTATCTGGCTCATAATTAAGTGCCCAACAAAGTTGGCTGTCATTTCTCATCCTTGCAGTTTCAGCTCAAACAAGAAGTGAGGGGAATGTACAGAAAGTCAAGGGCATGAGAATGGGAACCATTTGGGAGACTGCACATGGACTGGCCCAGAACTGAGCATCCCTCTGGGAGACCGGATCACCTGGAAGGAGCCTGGGTCCACTATTGACTAATCTGGATTTCATCGTGATTGTTATGGCTTATGGGAGACACTGAAGGATTTTCAAGCATGGGAGTGATTGGATCTAAATTCTATTTCAACAAGATAACTCTGTGAACAATGCGGAAAGTAGGTGGGCCAGAGGCAGAACTGGTTGCAAAGGAATCAGTTACAGGGCCATTGCAATACTTTTCCAGGCGAAAATGTCAAGGGTCCTGACCTAGGGCAGAGCAGTGAAGATGAACAACCTTCTCCCAGGTGAAGCAGCCAGGTTGAAACTCTTATTTCAACCTCTTAAAAGATTGACTTTAAATCTCTTCCTCATATATTGGGGTTCAAGGTGTAAGAAGAAAAGGTTTATGCATTTTTTTTAGGGCTTGGACAATGTAGCTTTCCTTTCTTTTTCTTCCTGTTTCTCAACAGATATTTCTTTCCTGAACAGTCTCAAGGTTGATGCATTCCAAGTGCTTGTAGACTTAGAAAGATTGCAGAAGAATCACTGGTTTCCCCGGGCAGGCAGCAGTCTCCTTCTACATAGGACCCCTGAGTGGAACACCAGAGAAAGTCATCCTTTAATTTAAATCGCTAAGTGTGCTATATTACCAAATCTACCTCCCATGCATTATAACGCCTCCATGTACTGTATTTCATGATAAGAAGTGGGAGGAAATTTACTCTTAATCTCATCCATTTCACTGAATTAAATCATGCACTTCTGAAATATGCATCTTAAATTACTAACAATTTGGATTAGTGTCATTTCCATAAAATGTGCTAATAATAAGTTATATGATTTCCCAGTTCAGAGAAAGAACTAATTCATCAAGGCTAACTGAGCTGCTTTAGAACCTCCTAAGAAGTGCAGATGAATGTGATTTCAGAATCATTTTTTGTTAATGTACAGAGCTAAATTTGTTGGCAAAATTCCTCTGGTGTTCTTAGTGAATGATTCCAGGTGCAGTTATTAAGGTCAAATACTACCGTGTCACTGTCGAGAATTTTTTGTATAAAAACTAAGAGAGGGTTGCATGTTTCTTAATAGAGAGTCTCCTAATAAACCATGTCCCACCTGCAGCTCTTAAGGCAAGATTCATCTCAATAAAAAGGTGTGCTTATCAAGGGTTCAATTGTAGACTTAAGAAAATCATAAAATTATAGGCCTAGGTAGGAAGCTACTTAACTTACTGTCTGTTCCCTTGGCTCTAGATGAGACAATATGTAAAATGCTGAAATCCCCTTTAGTATGCGAAAGCCATCTCCAAGGTTCACGGTGGTTTCAGCTGCTCTGGTGGGAAAGGCGGCGACTTCCTCTTTTTCTCATCATTCTACTTGGGCACCTGCCAGAGATACACATTGGGTCAAGAAGCACAACCTTTCAAACAGAAGGACCATTTATCTTATCAAGGGTATTCAAGGATTTGTACTTTCTCACTGCAAGTTCTAAATAGGCTTATTTAGGACCAGAGGGAAGATGACATAGGACAATAAATTTTCCAAGACTGCCGTTCTCTAAAACTCTGTTTCAGAGGTTGACAGCCCTCACAGTTCAGAATCTGAGTATAATCTGAATATACATGCCAGATTGACTAAGTCCTGATCTCTCTCCTTTTTTACATTTACAAACCTATTGATAATGAAAGGCTCCTTCAGGACATATAACTAGGCAAACACAGCTCAAGGATTAGAACTCAATGATTGCACACTGTCCAAAAAACTCAAGTGCCTCCCTTGTGTTGTGAAATATACTCATGCTTCTAGTTCTCTTTTGATAATATGATTTTTATTTTCCTCTGTCATATTAGGAGGAGGGGGTATTTGGAGAATTTCACTTCTGACTTGCAAAGTTATTGAGATTTGAGATATAGAGGAGAGAAATTTACAAGTTGTTGAGTCACTAGTGAATTGCTTTATTGCTTCAGGTGATGTGGTGAAGTGCCCCAAAGATACCTATTCCTTGTTTAAAGGAAGAATCTCAACAATAAAAAGGAAAACTACCCTGACTTCCCCTGTCCTCTGGGTAAGCACTTTTGGCACTTGGGGTCAGAGCCGAGGAAAACAGTGAACACGTATGGCCAGGGGAACGGAGTTTCTTATGATTCTTCAGGAGATGAGGAAAACAAGGAAGAAGCAGCAATCATAGTTTCAAACTCCTGCCCCACTTTCTCTCCCTCAACCTTATAAAATAATCAAGTGTACCTACCAGTCCTTTCCTAGCTCTGCTTGATATTTAATTTAGTAGGGACTTGTGTTAAGGGCTGCATGCTTAAAAGGATTTATGAGCAGACTGTTTGCAGGAAGCTTTATAGTTTTAGGATTTCAACTCAAACACACTAAAGAGAGTGTTATTTCCTTACAGGAATCTCAATTCCTGCAATAAGGAAAACCATGAAAATTAAAGCTGCTTTATCTGAAAGGGCGCTATGTGTCTCCTGCATATTTCTGTCCAGGACCAAACACTCTGACCATTGGATACATGATGAGAGTGGGGGTGGGGAGTGAGAAGAGAGCCATGGACACTTAGTGATCTAATGTCATCGAAAAAATCACTTGGAGATTTCTGTGGATATTATCAGGATGTACAGCGATTTGTAAAGCTAGCTAAGTACCCAAGAAATGCCTTTTTAAGCTTTTTATTGGTTTATTTATTTTTGGCTGGGCTGGGTCTTTGTTGCTGTGCTCGGGCTTTCTCTAGTTGCAGTGAGTGGGGCTACCGGTCCATGTGGTTCCCGGGCTCTAGAGTGCAGATTGAGTCGTTGTGGTGCGTGGTTTGAGTTGTTCCATGCCATGTGGGATCATCCCAGACCAGGGACCGAACCTGTGTCCTCTGCATTGGCAGGTGGATTCTTATCCACTGTGCCACCAGGGAAGTCCAAGAAATGACTTTTTAATCTTTCTATTGAAAGTACTTTTAAATGGTAAAATAGAGAAATCACAGACTGAGAAATGTCTGCCAAGTCTAATGGTCATTTGAATGTAAAGAACAGAATCTGGTCCACAGCCAGTCCTGATGAGTTTCCAAATAACAGATATGCAATTGAAAAAAAATAATAAACTGCTGTAAATCAACGAATAGGAAGGAAAAAGTCCCTTTTATAGCCTTATGACGCTTGCATAAATGGGACTCTGCTCTGCTAAGTCACTTCAGTCGTGTCCGACTCTGTGTGACCCCATAGATGGCAGCCCACCAGGTTCCCCCGTCCCTGGGATTCTCCAGGCAAGAACACTGGAGTGGGTTGCCATTTCCTTCTCCAATGCATGAAAGTGAAAAGTGAAAGTGAAGTCGCTCAGTCGTGTCCGACTCTTCATGACCCCATGGACCGCAGCCTACCAGGCTCCTCTGCTCATGGGATTTTCCAGGCAAGAGGACTGGAGTGGGGTGCCATCGCCTTCTCCGTGCATAAATGGGACTAGACCTGGGCCAATCAGTAAACATTTTTGGGTTTTCAGGTCAGACTGTCACAACTACTCAATTCTACCATTGTGGTGTGAGAACAGCCATAAACAATACAAATGGGCTTGGCTGTGTTCCAATAAAACTTTATTCATAAAAGCAGGCAGTGGGCTGATCTTGGTTATACCAATCCTTGGTCTAGACCTTGATGCCAGGCTGGCTACTTAGACTCCCAAGGGGATAAAATTTGAAACTGAAATGTCCAAAGAAGAATTGTGTGAACTGGAGGTAATTGGGTTACCTTAGATGTCTTGTTGACAGGTGCCATATAAAACTTTGGCGTATTCCACGACCTTTCTCTTGATTTGGTCTTCTTGACTTTCTTCCATAAATTTCAAAGATTTATAGATTAAGGACCTGCTTCTGATTTGGTCTGCTTTAAATCATCCTAATTTAATTGTGAACAATAAAAATTGGATATCATAGACATGCAGAGCGGGTAGCCTGGTGATAAATCCAACCCACCTCAGTCTTCTAAGGAAAATCACAGTGCATTTTATAAATGTGAGGCACGGAAATGGTGATATAAGACTAGCATTAAATAAGAGACTAATAGACTTCTACTAAGTTTTTTCAATCCTCTTCCATGAGTCACCTTGTAAATTTGAAATGAGAGAATCACTAGATATTTTAACTCCCATGTTTTAGAGTTTTTATTGGGGAAATTATGTCTTTAAAATTCACACACCATTTATCACTGTTTTATGCAGGGGAAAGGAGCTACCTAATGTCCATATGTGTTGTAGTTTTTTAAAGACTTTCCTTATAAATCAGTCTCCAGCTGTGTGTCAGCAACATTGTCACACGGAGAAAAGAAGCCTTGGCTGCTTTCCATATTTTAGGCTTGTCTTCAGATGTCCAGAATGCATTTCTCCTCTATAGAATCAAAAACCTTAAAGGGAGAAAAAGCCTTAGCCAGTCTCCTTCTTCATCACCTAAGACAAGCACAGACCGGGCTTCCTTTCACGAGGCATGCTGCAGCAGTTTCTCTTAGCAAGAAAAGCCTTCCTTTCTGTTTTAACTGTGCTAGTCATAGCCTCGGCTAGCTGACTTATTCTAGAGAATTTCAAGATTTTTTTCAACACATGTAATATTTCAACTCTTTTTAAAATATTGATTCTTATGATTTTTGAATAAACTGAATATTCTCATGCAAAAGAATGCAATTTGTTTGCCTCTATTTGTTAGAGAAAGTACAAGTTGTGTGGATTCGTTGATTACAGAAGAAACAAACAAAAAAAGCACCTCTTTGTCTCATTCCTGATCACTTGGTCTTCCCAGCCCAGGGCTCCAAACTGTATCTCTGGCATCTCCTGCACTGGCAGGCAGATTCTTTACCACTAGCACCACCTGGGAAGCCTCATTTGATCTTCATCTACAGTTTATTTTCACTCCTTTGTCTAAAGCAAGTCTCCTTGCATTTGTCCTACAAATTGATCCCCTTCTTGCCTGTCAGATCTCTCTTTAAGGGAATTGTTTAGCAGACCTGTTCCTCAGGATACTCACACAAAGGCAAAGCAAGGTATGTTTCTGTGTTAGAAAGGCACAAAAACTGCTCCCTTTTCTGGTTCAGCTATGAAGCATCAGGGAAAGAGATGAGATCCCGAGCTAAATGATCTCGATCCCAACCCAATGCTGGCTCTGAGTACTTAACTCTGAGCCTCCTCTGAAAAGGGGGATCATAATCACACCTCAGAGTTGTGAGGATTAAAGGAGATAATGCATGTAGAAATGCTCTGCAGACTGTCAGACGCTAATCTGTTATAATTTTCTTGATGACTTTCCAGTACAGAAAAGGAAAGTTATCTCATGCACACGGCCGTACTCTCCTTGGAGCCAGATTGCCTGCGATGGGGTCAGACATTAGAGGGGTGTATCACAACATCTGGTAAGTTTCTTGGCTCCCAGTCGTCTCTGAAGGCCACATCAACATGTGCTTTTGTAACCTACATTGATGCTGACCTGAAAAGCTTCAAGCAACAAGGCTCCACTTATCCATATAGCCAGGGGAGTGGGAGGGAGGAAACAAGGGTGAAAGAAGGGAATCAAGGAGTTAAAGGGAATATTAGATGATACTTTGCCAGAGCAACTGAACTGAACTGATGCCAGAGTTGTTTTATTTCTGTAGAAAGGAGGCTTTTCTTAAGTTATCCCATGCTTGGAAATGGTTTTATTCAGTTATACAGATCAAAGGGACCAAGCAGAAAACAGAAACAGCAATGGCAATGGGAAGCTCCCAGAATGTTTAGATAAAGATAAGGACTCTGGCCCTAATGGTGAGCTATGAACAACTGCCAGCTGAGAGGCCCTGAATCTTATGGACTGTAATATTCCCTAACAGTAAGAAGTGACTAACCCAGCATGAACTGTGTGGGATGAGAGCTGCCTGAAATCAGGAGAAACCCATCCATAAAAAAGAACAGTGAAAGAAGAAAAGTCAGATAGGGCCACCATAAGCACTTTAATTCTTCTTTAGTAAAGAAGCTAAGAAGCTAAACTTAGAGTCACGTCTTAAAAAGTAAATATATAAAACGATGTTGTATAAAATTTAGCTTGTTTCATAGATATATAGGTATGCTTCTAAAATAAGTTTTGCTGATTGAATATATATTTTATAACTTCCAAAAAGTATTTTAGAAAATGACCTGACCTGTAATATCAACTAGCAATATCAGCATGAAGTCAAAAGCCGCTGATAGTCAAATGTCTGGTGTCCAGAACAGGCAAAGGAAGCAGCCCCATCACTCTCACAGAACTGTGTCACCGTCGGCTGCTTTCTATCTAGTTCTGCCACGTTTCATTCTTACTGTGAAATGTGCTTCTGACTCGTCTTTCCACATATTGTGAGTAGAAACTATTAGAATTTGGATTTTCAAATCATGGATGTTCATGGGGGTAGCGTGGTGTGATAAGAGAATTTTTTCTTAAAAAAAAAAAAAACTAAACTCAAAATTCTACAAGTGAGAAGGAAAGAGCTCTCAGAAACACTCACTGAAAGAGAAGAGATAACTGTCCAAGGGTGAGTTGGCCTCTGATGAGCACATCCCATTTTTAATCCTGACACCAGCTATACGCATTCCCTGAAGACATTGCCTTGTTGAGAAAGACTAGAATTTTTAAATGTGACCTGATTAAAATAAAGGAATTAATAAAACACTAACAAAGAGGGCACTGAAATATACAAATGGAATCATCACATTCAACAATGAATAGGCTTAGAATCCCATTATAGCTGATTTAACAGGCATGATATATACAGAGTATTAATAAAAACATTTAATCAGAACTGAACTGGCTTTTGAACTGTGGTGTTGGCAAAGACTCTTGAGAGTCCCTTGGACTGCAAGGAGATCCACCCAGTCCTAAAGGAGATCAATCCTGGGTGTTCATTGGAAGGACTGATATTGAAGCTGAAACTCAAATACTTTGGCCACCTGATGCAAAGAGCTGACTAATTAGAAAAGACCCTGATGCTGGGAAAGATTGAGGGCAGGAGGAGAAGGGGATGACAGAGGATGAGATGGTTGCATGGCATCACCAACTCGATGGACATAGGTTTGGGTGGACTCCGGGAGTTGGTGATGGACAGGGAGGCCTGACGTGCTGCGGTTCATGGGGTCGCAGAGTCAGACACGATTGAGCGACTGAACTGAACTGAACTGAAACTGGCTTTGCTATTATTAGCTATGCAGCATTGGAAAATTTTATTTCCATAAACATAATTTTCCACCTTTAAAAAGAGATGACAGTATTTTTTTTCACATTGTATTATGTGTCTCAGTCTCCCAGCAATGGCTAAATAATCCAGAGGTTTACATTTGACACAAAGATGCGCTAATCAAATGCTCTGTTCTGAGAATCTGGATATTTTTAACTGAGAGAGAGAGAGATTGAAAGACTTTGGAATATAGTGACATTGGTACCACTGTTGAAGAGAAAATACCATACAATCCTGCATCTCAGATACTAGGGACTTTTTTTCTCCTTGTTTTTCCAGAGATACACTGGACTCATCTTTTGATCCTGTGAAACACCCAGCGATCCTTCCAGCAGTTGTCTGTGGGTTTGTTGTGTTTTTTAAGGGTTTGTTGTGTTTTTTATGTGTGGCCTTAGAAAGACACCTTACTTTCTGTGTCTTGTAAACAGAACTTTGAATCAAAAAGAAATAGGTCTTAGGAAGGAGAATGGTACAAGTAAAAATTCCTGAAGTGAGGAATTGGTCTAAAGTAGGGTCTAAATTGGTCTGGAGCTGGGAAGCCTATAGTATAATACACAGCAACTGATTCAACAATCCCTGGCTATCCCAGTCCATGTGGTGTGGGTAGTATATGACCCACGCTGGCCAACTGAATCATCAAAACCTAGAGACTCATTGGAACTGATTAATTCAGGATAGGCTCATGATCTAAGAGGATTCAGTAACTCAACTGTAGGAACTTTGTTTCAAGTTTGGGGAAGAAAGACTTTCTCTGTTGGACAATGAGGCAATGAAATGTAACACTGGAGCAGCAGTCTTAGCTTATTAAACAGAGAATCTGCCTGAGAAAGCATCAACACAGAGGAAAGAACAGCAGAGAATTGAAGAAAATGACCCTTTGTTTGAGAACTTGAGCCCTGAAGCCCTTTACATTTTTTTGTAAAAAGAATATCTTTAATATACAAATAGTTCAACAGCATCGTTAAAAACTTTTGGCCACTGATAAAAAAGATGATTAGCCCAACTTGACAAAAACTTGACAATACCATTGCAATTTGAATTTAGGTACAACTGCTATGTGTATAATGATAGTATGCAGGAAGTTTTTAATTATATGTTTAAACGATTTGTACATTTTTGCATTCAGCATCCACCATTGTCTAAACGTCTTGGCAGAGCTTGGTGTGCTTAAGTCACTTCACTCATACACAGATGATGCCAAAGAAAAGAGGGTCCATCTCTGCTGGGAGCCCCAGATAAAAGACACACACCAGCCTGGCCTTCTGCTACTACACTTGCTGGGAGCCTCTGACTAGACAAGTGTTTTCTCATCTTATAAGGATAAAAAAATGACCCAACTTTTTTGAGGATGGAGGACATAGGCTATCAGGGCATTTATACCACCTCCTTGGCCATATAGATGAGAATCTGTTAACCCTTGCTGAAATGCTTTAGTTTGTTTTTTACTGTATCTAAGACAGACAAGTAGTTGCCTTAAAGCTTGCTTTTGTTTTATCTACAAGAATCTTTCTAATTCCCACCTTTGAAATTAGAAGATTTGTTTCTAATCCCACTGATACACAGATATATGGCCTAGATGCTTCACACATAGGAGCCAATAAATTCTCCTTGGCTCAAATACCAATTTGAATTGCATTTTCTATAACTTGCTACCAAAAGAGTCTAGACTAACACAGTCCCTGACCCACAACTAGGCTTATCTAGTCTTGCAGACATAGACAAGCCTGGTAAAATCTGCTCTCTCGTCCTCAGAGTTCTTTGCTGATGAGTCTCATATGTTCTATTCTCACAAAACAATGCAGCATAATCAGATGTTCACTGGAGGTAAGTTTATAAGTATATAAACTTACATTTATAAGGTCATTCCAAATGAATATAAATATCGATTAGTTTGTTGCTGTGTTATTGTTCAGTTGCTAAGTTGTGTCCAACTCTTTGTGACTCCATAGACTATATAATGCCAGGCTTCCTTGTCCTTCACTGTCTCCTGGAGTTTGCTCAGACTTATGTCCTTGGGGTCAGTGATGCTACCTAACCATCTCATCCTTTGCTGCCTCCTTCTCCTTTTGCCTTCAATCTTTCCCAGCATCAGGGTCTTTTCTAAGGAGTCAGTTCTTTGCATCAGGTGGCCAAAGGTTTGGAGCTTCAGCTTCAGCAACAGTCCTTCCAATGAATATTCAGGGTTGATTTCCTTTAAGATTGATTGGTTTGATCTCCTTGCAGTCCAAGGGACTCTCAAGAGTCTTCTCCAACACCACAGTTCAAAAGCACCAATTGTTTGGCTCTCAGCTTTCTTTATGGTCTGACTCTCACATCTGTACATGACTACTGGAAAAACCACAGCTTTGACCATACATACTTTTGTCAGCAAAATAATGTCTCTGCTTTTTAATATGTTGTTTAAGTTTGTCATAGCTTTCCTTCCAAGGAGCAAACGTCTTTTAATTTCATGGCTGTGGTCACCACCCACAGTGATTTTGGAGCCCAAGAAAATAAAATCTGTCGCTGCTTCCACTTGTTCCATGGAACAATTTGCCATAAAGTGATGGAACCAGACACCATGAATCTTAGTTTTCTGAATGTTGAGTTTCAAGCCTCTTTGATTGGTTTAAATATTTTTATAAACTATTCCATGAAAAAGACCCATTTAACAGTGGGAATCATACACTAGTATTTTTTTAATTTATTTGTTTTAATTGGAGGCTAATTACTTTACAATATTGTGGTGGTTTTTGCCATACACTGACATGAATCAGCCATGGATATACATGTGTTCCCCATCCTGAAGCCCTCTCCCACCTCCTTCCACATCCTATCCCTCTGGGTCATCCCAGTGCACCAGCCCCGAGCACCCTGTCTCATGCTTCAAACCTGGACTGGCAATCTGTTTCACATATGATAATATACATGTTTCAATGCTATTCTCTCAAATCATCCCACCCTCGCCTTCTCCCACCGAGTCCAAAAGACTGTTCTATACATCTGTATACACTAGTACTTTTATATGCCCAATCCCTAGTAAAATATGTTAAGCATACTAGTTGCACAAAATGATGAAGTTAAATTGAATTAGAAAAATTCACTGGGGTAAGAGGATTTGAAGTGAGTTATTGCCAGTACAGAGTCCCTCTAAGCTATGTAAAAATGTTGAATGAGAAAAATCTCCTTTTATAAGAAAGAATAAAATGCACAATTATATCAAGAAAGTTGAGAAAAGTTACGCCAAGGGCTGCAGGCATTCTGATGCTCTGGGGAGAGTAGAATTGCCTGTACTGGATAAGGAGTGAAAAGAAAAATGGTATCCGCTCAGAAATTACAGTTACAGAACCCGGATGCCCTCAAAATATTATAGTAATCCAGGCAGGGAGGAGGCCCAGTTCTGCCGAGGCGGAGGCTAGTTTGTGCTCTTGGAGTCCACAGCACATCCAGGACAGTCAGCGGGGCCCTCAGAGGGTGATCCCACCTCTCTCGTGCTCTTCCTCATCCCACACTCACAGATCTGGTTAAAGCAGGGAGGCAGAGGCTGGGAAAGACTTTTGAGTAAAACTTTGTCTTAGGAAAAAGCCCTAGTTCGGAGATAGTCCCCAGGAGCAGTTGTTTCCTAACTGAACTAAAGTCTGATAGTCCCATATTTCCAAGTAGCCTAACTAACATAAAGAGCCCAGTTTCCCCATGGGAAAAGTAGACATCGTGCTACTTGCGCTATTTCCCTGGAGTTATTATAAGACCCAGTGACAAAATTAACTACTGGTACATGAAAGTGCTTTGTAAATGTGAACACAGTTCGTGATTACAAGTTTTATTTTTGCCCCTCCTTATGTCTGGACTTAGTGTCCTGGCTTTTAGAATCTGGCAGGGTGTAAGTTGAGTGCTGGGGCTGCAAAATTAAGGTAGGCTAACTGCTGCAAGCCACAGACCCCCAAATCACATTGGCTTATCGTGGCTTATCCCACCTGCTCGCTCATGCCACCTCCCATCATGCACCAGCAGGTGATTTTTCATCCCAGCTTCTTGTATGTCATGGGTCCACCCAACCCTAGGTTCCTAGAGCCCTCTCTTTTCTACCAGCAAATGAAGAAACGGAGTAGGGACAGTGTTGAGAGAATTTTATGGGCAGGTATGTAACACTTCTACTCACACTGTTGTGTAGAACCCAATTGCATTGCCATAGCTAACTACAAAAGTGATCTGGAAATGGTAGGCTTTGGTACCCAGCAGGATGAACAGGACACGAATTGTTGGGAGCATGAGACACAGACTCTCAGCCAAGGCATAATGAATTTATGCACTTATTCAGTTTATATTAAATGAAAAGATCCTCCCCATCTATGGACTCCCACAGCTTCCGGTGTGTGTGTGTGTGTGTGTATGTGTGTGTGTGTGTGTGTGTGTGTGCCCTCAGTTGTTCAGCCATGTCTGTCTCTTTGTGATGCCATGGACTGTAGCTTCACTAGGATCCTCTGTCTGTACAATTTTCCAGGCAAATATATTAGAGCACGTTGCCGTTTCCTTCTCCAGGGGATCTTCCTGATCCAGGGATCAAACTTGTATCTCTTGAGTTTCCTGTGTTGGAAGGCAAATATTTTTACCACTGTGCCACCTGGAAAGCCCCTCCGTAAAACCTAATTAAGTACACTGTAAGTTACTTGAGTGCAGGAACTTTCTGTCACTTTATTCTCACAATGCTTAAATATAGTAGGTGCTCAAAATATGCTAGCGAAATTGATAAAACTAGTCAGGTACATGATTCACATCCAAAATCAGCCATGGTTTCTTAAACACCTCCCACAATGTCACATTGCTGCCAAGAAATTGTTGCCTCGTCAGAAAAGTTATTCCAAAACATAGGGCTTTCTACTCTTCTTTTTCAAACCCAGAGACATCCATGACTAAAACAGAACTTGGAACATAGTAAGCACTAATTATAAATGTGATGGGTGAGTGAGTGAGTGAGTGAGTGAATAATTTAGTAAGCTACAGATCCGGGAGTTTTATAAATCGACTAATTTTGCTATTTGATCATTCAAGCATTTGGAAATCAGTAACTTTAGCCCTTTTCTATCCTCTTATCTTCTTGTAGGTTTGGATCCCTGATCCATACAGGCCTAACTGACCCACAACGATCTGTTGCATCTCATAGCTAGTAACGCTCTAACCTGGCAGATGAAAGACTTCAGTTTTAGTTCTCAATCACACACTCACTCACTCTATGTTTTTTATCAACTCAGTAGATCCCAGGCCTGCTCCTTCCTCCTTGTCGTCATTCATTTGGGGCTTTCTCACACACTAGCTGTACCAGTTTATCGTCTTGTATTAGTTACTGTCATGTTTCAGATTATCACATAACTCTTCATCTAGGAAGAGATTTTCTCCACAAATTAGTTGGGAACAATATGCAAATATGGCCCACATGTTCTTTGTTATTTCTGTCTGAGAAGATTTTCCGTGCACAAAACGGAAACAGATCAATAGTCCTGAGGTCCACTGATGAATCCTATATTCTATATTCAGTAGACACTTTGCGCCTGACCATGTACCGGGTGTAACACAGAGCTACATTCAGTTATAGTCGTTGCTGTCAGGCAGCATCTAGTGAGGAAAGAAAGATGCTAAACAAATGCCTACCGTGCATTGCCACAAGTTCACTAAAAAGTATAAAAGAAAAAAGGAGTACAGAAGAAAAATGAAGAAACTTAGTCAACTGCCACAGTTTACAAAAACTCAGCTTCACCACTTATTGGCTGCAGGACTTTGACAAACTACCTGACTCTCAGTTTCCTCATTTGGAAAATTTTAATAATGACAATAGCTATGTCATAGGGTTGTAAAGAGGATTAAATGTGTTAATATACATAAAATGTTTAGAACTGTGCTTGATCGCAGTAAATTTCTAACAAATGTTATCTATTATTATTAATTATTTGATTGTCACTCTATCATAAAGTACAATAAAGATATGGTAAGTGATATGCCTGAATCAAAGTGTATTTCAAATAAACATTTAGAAGTAGTTCCTAAAAGCAAGATGGTTCTGGAAGTGTTTTAAAAGACATTGTATGTTTACAGGGTTTTCCTGATAGCACAGCCTGCAATGCAGGAGACCCCAGTTCAATTCCTGGGTTAGGAAGATACACTGGAGAAGGGATAGGCTACCCACTCCAGTATTCTCAGGCTTCCCTTGTGGCTCAGCTGGTAAATAAGCATTATTATTTGCCAAATTATAATTCTGTTGTTCTCTTCTTATAACTAGGATGAATCCAGTATATACTTATCAAAACTCAGTTTGCACTGATCAGGTATATTACATTGTTCTGTCACTGAAATGGGTCTGTAAGTATCAGAATTACTACTTTTTGAAATTATTTCTGTAGGACACTAACTGGTGAAACCTTCTAGTTACCAGCAGAGCTTTACTGCTTTCTTTGCTGTGTCTTTGGGTTGCACAGATTCAAACCTGAGATTCAGAACTGAGCTGTTTGTGGATCTGACAGGCTGGTGACACTGTTGGGTGTCTGTTTATATGATTTCATGGTGCAGGGTTGATGTCTGGGGGAAGAATTCCATACAGGGAGCCTTGAGTCAAAGATAGAGGGGAGAATTAGATTTGGGAGGGAATTGCCAGGCATCTGTCTCCCTGCTGGCCAGAAGGACAGGATTCATAGTCCTACAGAGAGAGAAAATAAGGCCAGAAACAATAAGTTAACGTCTGATAAGGGATATGTGAGATTCTGGGAACAAATTTTGCTTCTTCGGGACATGTTATGAAGTGAGACAGAATCAGAGTGAGAGCCGCTTTCATCACACCTAGCCCATCCCCAAACCCGTGTTCCCCTGCCGCACACCCGACACACTTTGAATCGCCCCCACCCTGGACGACAGCGAACCCCCAAAGACCCCTGCCTGAGAGTTGGGGGCGGGGCGCTGCCAAGCGCATCGAAAGCTCAACCAGAGAGCAGAGCAGAGCAACCCGCTCCAGCTTGTTGCTGCGCACGTGTGTGCAGACGCCCCACATCTGAGGACTCCCGGAGGGACCTAGGAAAGGTTTTGAAAGAGACTGTGATTCTGTAAAATGGGAACTGACGGGCTGCCCTCACAGGGGAGAACACAGCGTCATCAGCAGCAAACCATTTCACCACCCAGGAAGCCTCACAAGTGGATCTAAACGCACCTCTCTGCCCTGGGAGCCAGGCCTTTTCCAGAGTATCATTCTGCCAGCTTACTTCATATTGTGGCCACATCGGCATAATGGCTACTTATGAGGAAAGAAATGACAGAAAAATAGAAAACGGAATTGGAGGCCTGCGTATCACTCTAAACTGAATTACCGCAGCATCCACTATTTGTGCTGCAGTCTGCTCATGCGCGCGCGCGCACACACACACACACACACACACACACACACACACACACACACACACACACACACACACACACACACACACCACTTATTTTTTGTACCAGAGGAAGAATGCTCTAACCAACTCAGTTCCGTTCAGTTCAGTTCAGCTCACTTCAGTCGCTCAGTCGTGTCCGACTCCTTGTGACGCACGCCAGGCCTCCCTGTCCATCACCAACTCCTGGAGCCTACTCAAATTCATGTCCATCGAGTTGGTGATGCCATGCAGCCATCTCATCCTCTGCCGTCCCCTTCTCCTCCTGCCTTCAATCTTTCCCAGCATCAGGGTCTTTCCTAAAGAGTCAGTTCTTCCCATCAGGTGGCCAAAGTACTGGAATTTTAGCTTCAACATCAGTCCTTCCAGTGAATATTCAGGACTGATATCCTTTAGGATGGACTGGTTGGATCTCCTTGCAGTCCAAGGGGACTCTCAAGACTCTTCTCCAACACCACAGTTCAAAAGCATCAATTCTTTGGTGCTCAGCCTTCTTTATAGTCCAACTCCCACATCCATACATGACCACTGGAAAAACCATAGCCTTGATTAGATGGACCTTTGTTGACAAAGTAATGTCTCTGCTTTTCAATATGCTATCTAGGTTGGTCATAACTTTCCTTCCAAGGAGTAAGTGTCTTTTAATTTCATGGCTGCAGTCACCATCTGCAGTGATTTGGGGCCCCCCAAATAAAGTCTGTCACTGTTTCCACTGTTTCCCATCTAATTTAACCAACTAATGTTTAGCAAAAAACCCAGAGGATCATTTCCTTGTTAACCACCCACTTGACCAAGAGAAAGGCCAAGGAATGAGGCACATTAGGATCATGATTCCAGAAGTGGTGAAAAGATAGAAGCTGCATCTTACGTGTGCCTCTGAATCAGAATCCTTCTATCCCCAAATGGTAGAAATGCTTAATTAAATCCATATTTTTTAAGCACTCCAATCTTTTTAATGTCATTATTTTTCATCTTTTGCATCTGGGTAAATACTCCTATTTTGGCACAGAAAAAGAGAAGGCAGGCTCCAGAAACCATTTTGCTGCTAGGAGACCTAGAGGCCTGAAAATGAGTTTTTGACAAATTGGAGAACCCACCCCTTTGCTCTGCATGTAGACAGCATGGGGCATTTTGTGAGGCGGCTTCCTTCCTTCCAGCCGTGAGCCCAGCCCAGACAACATTGTTCAGAGCCCTCCTTGGAACCATGTGATGCCTGGAACCTTACTATTTCAACATGCTTTGGAATCACCCAGGATGTTTGCTGTGACCAAAGCAAGATTTTTAAATTGAAGTCCTTCCATTATTTGGATTTGCCTACCTCCTAATGATCTATGCTGCTATGCTGCTGACAGTGCTTTCTCTGCTTTATTCAGCATCATGCTTTTATGCTGACTATACATTCTAGGAGTGAAAAGACTCCTTTCGGATATGGCTCCAAACAGTTGATCTTAAAAGGTTTAGCCTTAACATTAAAAGGTTAAGTATTTCTATACACTCAGCCTTAATTTGGAATTATAGCTTCATTTGACTCCAGAGATTTTTAAAAGTTTCATGATTATTAAAGGCTTCAGCCCTCCCGTGGTGTGCCAGATTAAGCCAAGAAGGGTTGCAATTCACCACCATACTGAATGAGTTTTTCTCCACTCTGGGTTCTCACAGCACTTCAAACTTCCTTTTCACTCTGCATTTCAGTTCAGTTCAGTTCAGTTCAGTGGCTCAGTCATGTCCCACTCTTTGCGACCCCATGAATCACAGCACGCCCGGCCTCCCTGTCCATCACCATCTCTCAGAGTTCACTCAAACTCACGTCCATCGAGTCAGTGATGCCATCCAGCCATCTCATCCTCTGTCGACCCCTTCTCCTCCTGCCCCCAATCCCTCCCAGCATCAGAGTCTTTTCCAATGAGTCAGCTCTTCACATGAGGTGGCCAAAGTACTGGAGTTTCAGCTTTAGCATCATTCCTTCCAAAGAAAAACCAGGGCTGATCTTCAGAATGGACTGGTTGGATCTCCTCACAGTCCAAGGGAGATGTACACCCGTGGTGGATTCATGTCAATGTATGGCAAAACCAATACAGAATTGTAAAGTAAAAGAAAAAATTAACTAATTAATTAATTTAAAAAAAAAAGAGTCTTCTCCAACACTACACTTCAAAAGCATCAATTCTTTGGCACTCAGCTTTCTAAACAGTCCAACTCTCACATCCATACATGACCACTGGGAAAACCATAGCCTTGACTAGACGGACCTTTGTTGGCAAAGTAATGTCTGTGCTTTTCAATATGCTATCTAGGTTGGTCATAGCTTTCCTTCCAAGGAGTGTCTTTTAATTTCATGGCTGCAATCACCATCTGTAGTGATTTGGGAGCCCCCCCAAAAATAAAGTCTGACACTGTTTCCACTGTTTCCCCATCTATTTCCCATGAAGTGATGGGACCAGATGCCATGATCTTCGTTTTCTGAATGTTGAGCTTTAAGCCAACTTTTCACTGTCCTCTTTCACTTTCATCAAGAGGCTTTTTAGTTCCTCTGCACTTTCTCCATAAGGGTGGTGTCATCTGCATATCTGAGGTTATTGGTATTTCTCCCTGCAATCTTGATTCCCACTTGTGTTTCTTCCAGTCCAGCATTTCTCATGATGTACTCTGCATAGAAGTTAAATAAGCAGGGTGACAATATACAGCCTCGACGTACTCCTTTTCCTATTTGGAACCAGTCTGTTGTTCCATGTCCGGTTCTAACTGTTGCTTCCTGACCTGCATACAGGTTTCTCAAGAGGCAGGTCAGGTGGTCTGGTATTCTCATCTCTTTCAGAATTTTCCACAGTTTATTGTGATCCACACAGTCAAAGGTTTTGGCATGGTCAATAAAGCAGAAATAGTTGTTTTTCTGGAACTCTCTTGCTGTTTTGATGATCCAGCGGATGTTGCCAATTTGATCTCTGGTTCCTCTCCCTTTTCTAAAACCAGCTTGAGCATCTAGAATTTCACAGTTCACTGTATTGCTGAAGCCTGGCTTGGAGAATTTTGAGCATTACTTTACTAGCGTGTGAGATGAGTGCAACTGTGCAGTAGTTTGAGCATTCTTTGGCATTGCCTTTCTTTGGGATTGGAATGAAAACTGCCCTTTTTCAATCCTGTGGCCACTGCTGAGTTCTCCAAATTTGCTGACATATTGCGTGCAGCACTTCACAGCATCATCTTTCAGGATTTGAAAGAGCTCAACTGGAATTCCATCACCTCCACTAGCTTTGTTCGTAGTGATGCTTTCTAAGGCCCACTTGACTTCACATTCCAGGATGTCTGGCTCTAGGTGAGTGATCACACCATCGTGATTATCTGGGTCGTGAAGATCTTTTTTGTACAGTTCTTCTGTGTATTCTTGCATTTCCTAGGTGTCAAAGTCATTTATGTTTTCCTTTCCCTCTAGCGAATAAGTGCCTTAAAGACAGTAGATTTTAGTTATCTTTTTATTCCCAAAATCTAACCAAGCACCCAATAGTTACTCAGTATGTTTGTGGTTGGCTTAAAATTTCACATGTTCGTGACAACTATTTTAATACTTTTGGGCAATGCTTTATACTAAATATCGTATTTCTTCTTCATTTATACCTCATGTGTGTGAAAAACCACAGGCCTGCCTGAAACTATGAGAGGATAATAAAGGGAGACAGAGAAGAATGGATAGGAAGATAATGAATATCATATCCATATCACAATTTCCCTGCCTCTTTACCTATACACCCCATCTTTTCTCATGTTTATTCAAGCTCAAATTCTCCATTATCTGCACTAATGAAGAAAATCTCTAGTATACATGGTGACTCAGAAAGTAAAGAATCTGCCTGCAATTCAGGAGACCTGAGTTTGATCCCTGTGTCAGGAAGGTCCCCTGGAGAAGGGAACGGCTACCCACTCCAGTATTCTTGCCTGCGAATTCCATGGACAGAGGAGGCTGGTGGGCTACAGTCCACGGGGTCTCAAGGAGTTAGACACGACTGACACACACATAGTGTGCACAGTTCCAAAGAGCAGATAATCTAAATTACCCCCTTGTCCTTCTGCAGAATGTGTCATACAGAAGCAAGAGCCCTAACTTTAGGAACATAAGACTGAAATCATACTTCCTACCGGCAAGATGACCCTGGATGAGTCACTCAACTCTTCTGAAACTCAGTTTCTTTACCTGCAACACTTACCTTTCCTAGCCATAGGACTAGTGTCTGGATGGCACAATTTGTACTGTATTTTGCAAATCAAAAAACAGGGTACATGTCTAAGACCATGTGAGTATTACATTTGGAATGGAATTTGATAGCAAGGAGTGATGAATAAGTTGACATAGAATTAACAGTCTCTGCCAAATAAATGTTAAAATAAGTTTATAGTTCTCAAGACTAAACCAAATGGCACTGTGGGTAGGCAGTCCATTCACCTATTAGGTTCAGGGAGAACTGGCTGGGGTTATAAAAGAGCCATGACTGAACCATTATATGGTTGGTTCCTCTGCAGATAATCAAGAGTGGACTAATTCACAGCAAGGGCACAAGACAGCACCTTGGTCCGCTGTTACCCATATGGTGTAAAAACGAAGGTGGCTTGTGCCAAATGCAGATCCAATTAAAACTTGGAAAGGTTGCTCCATTATCACATTTGCAGTCATAATTAAATTTGTCGCTGGGAAGAGCTGCCAAGCTTGCCTCTCTGTTTTGGAAGGTGGGACATCTGTTAACATTAGCATGGACATGGAACATAGGAGAAAGTCACAAAAATTCTGCTTCAAAATGAACATTCAAAGTAAACTATAGTTTCTTTTAAGGCTCTGACTACTAAGCCTCCTATTGTTCTAGTGCCTCAGTTTCCTTGTTACCTCTCCTAATTTGTGATTTCTTAATGTGAGTGAAAGTCGCTCAGTCGTGTCCGACTCTTTGCAACCCATGGACTATACAGTCCATGGAATTCTCCAGGCCAGAATGCTGGAGGGGGTAGCCTTTCCCATCTCCAGGGCATCTTCCCAACCCAGGGATTTCTTAATATAAAGGAATTTTCCCTGATATTGCTCATTGCCAGAGTCAAAACTCTTAATGATTACAATTCACATCTGCCTAAAATGCAACGAGGAAGGTGATCTATGATAAGAATCGAAAAAGCTTTAAAGAAGACTCCCCTTTGATACTTCCTACAGAGGAGCTACCTAGGAAATGCTGGGATTGTATGTGACTTGATTCAACCACATATAGGAGGCAGCAAAGCTAGAGGGCTCTGAGGCACACAGTTAAGTAATAAGATCAGTGTATATGCATTATGTCTTACAGAGAGCATGAGCTGTCACATTCACAAATTATTTTATGCCAGATGGCAATCTTATGTAGTCGATAGTTATCTTCTCATTTTGAAGAATAGTAAATTAAAATTCTGAAACATTGAAATGCTGATAATCTCACAGCCAAATGGTAGAGAGAGGAGAAATGGAATGCAAGTCTTCTAAATCCTACAGCACATATTTGTACTTAAATTATAAGCTACATTAATTTATGTCAATAGAGCCAAACATGCCACATTAAGAGCTAAATGTTTTCATCTAAACAATTTTTAATATTATGATACTGAAAGATTAAATTAAAATCCATTTTCCTGCCTACTAGGATGAAACATGAAATTGAATAATATAACCCAAAAACAACACTCTCACTATATAGCCCTGACAAATCCTACAATGGGCTGTGAAGCACCAGGGCCATGAAATTTACAATACCAGGAAGGGGAAGGAGAAGAATGTCATAGAAAGAGCTCTAAGCTGAGAGACTTGAGCTCTGGTGCTTGAAGCAAAACCTGGGCCAAATCATTTCATTCATTTCAGCATCATTTCCACAATAAGAGGACGAGATATGGCAGAAGTAGGTTTTCCCTAAGATCCTTTCCAGGTTTAAAAATATCATGATTCACCAGTCGATGTCCGATGCAGGATACAGGATGCTTGGGGCTGGTGCACGGGGATGACCCAGAGAGATGTTATGGGGAGGGAGGTGGGAGGGGGGTTCATGTTTGGGAACGCATGTACACCCGTGGTGGATTCATGTCAATGTATGGCAAAACCAATACAGTATTGTAAAGTAAAATAAAGTAAAAATAAAAATTTTGAAAAATAGAAATAAATTTAAAAATTTAAAAAATATATATATGTATATATATATATCATGATTCCCATGAAGGACACTGAACTAGAATTGGATCTTATATTTTCCTGATGTGTTGTCAGGTCTGAGTTTGAATGACTCTCAACTCATGCACGGAGAAGGCAATGGCACCCCACTCCAGTCCTCTTGCCTGGAAAATCCCATGAGCAGAGGAGCCTGGTGGGCTGCAGTCCATGGGGTCGCGAAGAGTCCGACGACTGAGCGACTTCACTTTCACTTTTCACTTTCAGGCACTGGAGAAGGAAATGGCAACCCACTCCAGTGTTCTTGCCTGGAGAATCCCAGGGACAGGGGAGCCTGGTGGGCTGCTGTCTATGGGGTCGCACAGAGTCGGACACGACTGAAGCGACTTAGCAGCAGCAGCAGCAACTCATGCAGGTTTCACACTTACCGACCTTTTCCCTATAGCAATTCAGCTCTCAGACTCTCCAACAAATCGCAGTGAGTCTTTAATGATAATACACCCGAGCAAGGGAGCAAAAAAAATTAAGCTCTGCAATTAATGATGGGACAGTGAGAGAGATCTCAGAGCACCAATTTATGGAAGAGGAGTCTCAGAAGAGAAAGCAGCCTGCTAGGCCTGAACAGTTAATCTTAAATGGTCATTTAATTTTATATGAAACATAGCTTGATGAGAACATGGTAACAGAAAAATAAAAATATTTTGTGAATGTGTAACTAAATCCAGCCCTTTTGTATTTTTGCATACCTATACAGTGAATTCTAGAATTTTTATTTTACATATAAAATAAGGACATGGAAAACTGAAAATCAAGAGCAGTATAGAATATTTTGAAAGGTCAGGATTTTCCAGAAAGGGATTAATTTGGTATTCCTGACCCCCAAACAGAATGTGGCAAGCTTTTAGTCTATGAAGGACCTTTACACACACGGCTTGATCCTCACTGCAACCCTATAAAGAAGAAAGGATGTTATTTCCCCCAATTTAATAGATGGACGGGGTACATTAATGGTTGTGACCAAAGTTACACATTAGGAAATCTGTTATTCGTTTGAAGCCACCAGAAATTAAAATTCCACAAAATATATAATTTCTTCTCATATGCCTGTTTCAGATGACCACTGTAACTTACTAATTCAAGTAGCTCTATTCCGCACATCAAAGGCAACCAGAGGAAATAACTAAACACTCAAGAACATACATATCAGTAGAGCTAGTATGAAACCTTCCTGAGTCTCTTACAAGTTGTGGTCAAGACAATGTAATATACTGTCCTTTCTGTCAGAGTTTAGCTTATTATAGATAAAACTGTTTTGAATCTACATGACACAACCAAACTATACATGGATAAATGAATCCTTTTTCCTTTAGGCATTTTCTTCTTTCAGTTTTTTATAATAACTACAATTATATACATGTTAGTAACATGACACTTGGATAGCCATTACAGTTCAGTTCAGTCACTCAGTCATGTCCAACTCTTTGCGACCGCATGGACTGCAGCACGCCAGGCCTCCCTGTCCATCACCAACTCCTTGAGTTTACTCAAGCTCATGTCTATCACGTCGCTGATGCCATCCAACCATCTCATCCTCTGTTGTCCCCTTCTCCTCCCACCTTCAATCTTTCACAGCATCAGGGACTTTTCCAGTGAGTCGGTTCTTTGCATCAGGTGGCCAAAGTATTGGAGTTTCAGCTTCAGCACCACTCCTTCCAATGAATATTCAAGACTGATTTCCTTTAAGATTGACTGGTTGGATCTCCTTGCAGTCCAAGGGACTCTCAAGAGTCTTCTCCAACAGCACAATTCAAAAGCATCAATTCTTCAATGCATTACAGTCAAGTACAATTTAAAAAGAAAACATTCCAATATCATATGAACTTAACTCTCTAATAAAGCCTTGTGATACATAATCTGTTGGCATTTCCACATTTGCTTAGTCAGCTCTTAAAAGGTATGATAACTCACCTCAATCCTGTAATCATTTTCCGACTTCCAAGTCTATGTTTCCATCACAAATTACATATGGTAATTTTTCCACTGGATTGAAACCTCCCTGAGGTTGAGGCCTTCTTTCTCATTGTATCCTTATCTCCTATCACTTGTTGTTGTTGTTCAGCCACTAAGTCATGTCTGACTCTTTGTGATGCCATGGACTGCAGCACTCTAGGCTCCTCAGTCTTCCACTGTCTCCCAGAGTTTGCTCAGATTCATGTCCATTGAGCCAGTGATGCTATATAACCATCTCATCCTCTGCGTCTCCCACCTCCTTTTGCCTTCAACCTTTCCCAACATCAAGGTCTTTTCCAATGAGTCAACTCTTCCCATCAGGTGGCCAAAGTACTAGAGTTTCAGCAACAGTCCTTCCAAAGAATATTCAAGGTTGATTTCCTTTAGGATGGACTGGTTGGATCTCCTTGAAATCCAAGGGGCTCTCAAGAGTCTTCTCAGCACCACAGTTCAGAACCATCCAGTCTTTGGCTCTCAGCTTTCCTCATGATGCAGCTCTCACATCCATACATGACTAATGGAAAAACCATAGCTTTGACTATATGGACCTTTGTCAGCAAAGTGATGTCTTTGCTTTTTAAGATGGTATCTAGGTATGTCATAGTTTTCCTTCCAAGGAGCAAGCACCTTTTCATTTCGTTGCTGCCATCAACATCTCCAGTAATTTTGGAGACCAAGAAAATACAATCTGTCATTGCTTCCACTTTTTCTCCTTCTATTTGCCATGAAGTGATGGGACCAGGCTGTCATAAGCTTAGTTTTTTAATGTTGAGTTTCAAGCCAGCTTTTTCACTCTCACCTTTCACCCTCATCAAGGGCTCTTTAGTTCTTCCTCACCTTCTGGCATTAGAATGGTGTTACCTGCATATCTGAGGTTGTTGATATTTCTCCTGGCAATCTTGATTCCAGCTTATAGTTCATCCAGCCCAGCATTTTACATGATGTACTCTGCATAGAAGTTAAGTTAAGCAAGGTGACAATATACAGCCTTGTCATACTCCTTTCCCAAATTTAAACTATTCTATTGTTACATGTCTGATTCTAACTGTTGCTTCTTCACCCACATACAGGTTTCTCAGGATACAGGTAAAGTGGTCTAGTACTTCTGCCTCTTTAAGAATTTTCCACAGTTTGTTGTGGAACATCCACACCAGTCAAAAGGTTTTGGGGGTAGTCAGTGAAGCAGAAGTAGGTGTTTATCGGAACTCCCTTGTTTTCTCCATGATCCAGTGAATTTGATCTCTGGTCCCTCTGCCTTTTCTAAACCCAGCTTGTACATCTGAATGGTCTCAGTTCATATACTGCTGAAACCTAGCTTGGAGGATTTTGAGCATAATCTTGCTAGCATGTGAAATGAGCACAAGTGTATGGTACTTTGAACATTCTTTGGCATTGTCCTTTGAGATTCAAGTGAAAACTGACCTTTTTCCAGGCCTGTGGCCACTGCTGAGATTTCCAAATTTGCTGATATATTAAGTGAGTATTTTAACAGCATCTTTTTTTTTTTTAGGATTTTAAATAGCTCAGCTGGAATTCCATCAGCTCCACTAGCTTTGTTTGTAGTTATGCTTCCTAAGCTTCACTTGATTTATATTCCAGGATGTCCAACTCTAGGTGAGTGACCATACCATCATGTTTATCTGGGTCATTAAGGCCTTTCTCCTATAGTTTCTCTGTGTATTCTTGCCACCTCTTCTTAATCTCTTCTGCTTCTGCTAGGCACTTACCATTTCTGTCCTTTGTCGTGCCTGTTCTTGCATGAAATATTCCTTGGATATCTCCAATTTTCTTGAGATATCAAAGTCTTTCCTATTCTATTGTTTTCCTCTATTTCTTTGCATTATTCATTGAAGAAAGCTTTCTAATCTCTCCTTGTTATTCTCTGGAAATCTGCATTTAATTGGTATATATTTCTCTTTCTCCCTTACCTTTCACTTCTCTTCTTTTCTCAACTATTTGTAAGGCCTTTTAAGATAACCACTTTACCTCCTTGCATTTCTTTTTCTTTTTTTCTTTTTCTTTTTTTTTTTTTTTTGAGACAGTTTTGGTCATTGCCTCCTATACAATGTTATG
The DNA here is from genome assembly GCF_014754425.2 of Oryx dammah. Lineage (NCBI taxonomy): Eukaryota > Metazoa > Chordata > Mammalia > Artiodactyla > Bovidae > Oryx > Oryx dammah. Next base: position 57,032,018 of record NW_024070192.1, on the reverse strand, counting down.
AGTTCCAGAAAAACATCTATTTTTGCTTTATTGACTATGCCAAAGCCTTTGATTGTGTGGATCACAATAAACTGTGGAAAATTCTGAAAGAGATAGGAATACCAGACCACCTGACCTGCCTCTTGAGAAATTTGTATGCAGGTCAGGAACAACAGACTGGTTCCAAATAGGAAAAGGAGTACGTCAAGGCTGTATATTGTCACCCTGCTTATTTAGCTTATATGCAGAGTATATCATGAGACAAGCTGGGCTGAAAGAAGCACAAGCTGGAATCAAGATTGCCAGGAGAAATATCAATAACCTCACATATGCAGATGACACCACCCTTATGGCAGAAAGTGAAGAGGAACCAAAAAGCCTCTTGATGAAAGTGAAAGAGGAGAGTGAAAAAGTTGGCTTAAAGCTCAACATTCAGAAAACGAAGATCATGGCATCTGGTCCCATCACTTCATGGCAAATAGATGGGGAAACAGTGGAAACAGTGTCAGACTTTATTTTTCTGGGCTCCAAAATCACTGCAGATGGTGATTGCAGCCATGAAATTAAAAGACGCTTACTCCTTGGAAGAAAAGTTATGACCAACCTAGATAGCATATTAAAAAACAGAGATATTACTTTGCCAACAAAGGTCTGTTTAGTCAAGGATATGGTTTTTCCTGTGGTCATGTATGGATGTGAGAGTTGGACTGTGAAGAAGGCTGAGCACCAAAGAATTAATGCTTTTGAACTGTGGTGTTGGAGAAGACTCTTGAGAGTCCCTTGGACTGCAAGGAGATCCAACCAGTCCATTCTAAAGGAGATCAGCCCTGGGTGTTCTTTGGAAAGAATGATGATCAAGCTGAAACTCCAGTACTTTGACCACCTCATGCAAAGAGTTGACTCATTGGAGAAGACTCTGATGCTGGGAGGGATTGGGGGCAGGAAGAGAAGGGGACGACAGAGGATGAGATGGCTGGATGGCATCACTGACTCGATGGACGTGAGTTTGAGTGAACTCCGAGAGATGGTGATGGACAGGGAAGCCTGGCGTGCTGCAGTTCATGGGATCGCAAAGAGTCGGACACGACTGAGCAACTGAGCTGACTGAACTGACAATGTTATGAACCTCTGCGCATAATTCTTCAAGCACTCTGTTTACAAGATCTAATCTCTTGAATCTAATTATCCTCTCCACTGTATAAATCCAGTGTATAAATTCTAAATCATAAAGAATTTGATTTAGATGGAACCTGAAAGGACTAATGGTTTTCCCTACTTTTCAATTTAAGTTTTAATTTTGCAATAATGAGCTCATGACCTGAGTCACAGTCAGCTCCAGGTCTTGTTTTTACTAACTGTATAGAGCTTCTCCATTTTTGGCTGCAAAGAACATAATCAATCTGATTTCAGCACTGTCTATCTAGTGATGTCCATGTGTAGAGTTATCTCTTGGTTTGTTGGAGAAGGATATATTCTCTGAGCAACATGTTCTCTTGACAAAACTCTGTTAGCCTTTGCCTTGGTTCATTTTGTACTCCAAGGCCATACTTGCTTGTTACTTCGGATATCCCTTGAATTCCTACTTTCACATTCCAATCCCCTATAATAAAGTCTTTTTTTTTTTTTTTTTATGGTGTTAGTTCTAGAAGGTATGGTAGGTCTTCATAGAACTGTTCAACTTCAGCTTCTTTGGCATTAGTGGTAGAGGTATGTTCTTGGATTACTGTGATGTTGAATGGTTTGCCTTAGAAACAAACCAAAAGCATTCTGTCATTTTTGAGACTGCACCCGAGGAGTGCATTCTAGACTCTTTTGTTGACTATGAGGGCTACTGCATTTCTTCTAAGGGTTTCTTGCCCACAGTAGTAAATTTGCCCACTCCCCTCCATTTTAGTTCACTGATTCCTAAGATATTGATGTTCAGTCTTACCATCTCTTGCTTGATCACATCCAATTTACCTTTAGTCATGGACCTAACATTCCAGGTTCCCATGCAATATTGTTCTTTACAGCGTTGGACTTTATTTCCACTACCAGACACATCCACAACTGAGTGTCATTTCTGCTTTGGCCCAGCTACTTCATTCATTACAGAGCTATTAGTAATTGCCCTCTGCTCTTCCCCAGTAGCATATTGGACACCTTCCAACCTGGAAGGCCTCATCTTCTGGTGTCATATCTTTTTGCCTTTTTGTACTGCCCATGGGGTTCTCCAGCCAAGAATACTGGAATGGGTTGCCATTTCCTCCTCCAGTGAACCACATTTTGTCAGAACTCTCCATTTTGACCCATCCATCTTGGGTGGCCCTGCAGGACATGCCTCATTAAGTTATGTGCTTCATTAAGTTATGCAAGCCCTTTTGCTATGACAAGCCTGTGATCCATAAAGGGGAGGCTGTGATTCATGACGGAGCTGTCACTTACAGGTGCTCAATAAGTGAGGCTGAACAGACAGATGAATGTAGGAATTGGAATCTAGAATGTACTAGAAAATGTACATTTAACAAAATTCACTGCATTATTTGTGCTGATGGGCCAATGTTGTAAAATGTTCAACAGAGTTTATATTTTATGTTTAAATTAAATACAAACTGCTTTCTCAGTAAGCAGAGACTCTCAAAATCAAGGACTGGACAAACTCTCCAGGACCATCTGGTCCAACGTATGCCTACAGAAAAGTAAATAGGTGTCTAAATAACCCATGGCATTTTCTGTTTCATTTAAAGCTTCATTTCTCCCCCCACCCTCCCACCAACCCTTAAAACAGGAAAATAAGAAGCCGCAAAGATCACCTTTGTAGAACTTCTGGTATCTATCCAGAAAAATCCTGCTCCCTAGCTCTGACCCTTGAGAAAACAGACTCCCAAGAGTCCCTGGAAAATGGACACTTACATAAATCTGTCCCTGTTCAGACTTTCTTCGTTCTTCTTCTGGTACAGTCTCTTTCCTCTGTCACACGCTTTCGACTGCAGAACAGAATGTCCATTTCACACTGCTCAAAATCTCTGTCTCATTTTTCAGTGCTAAAACGATACAGGGCCCTGCAGCTTTTCAGACACTCATTCTTTTAAAGACACTGGCTGAACCAAGTTCATTGGCTGTGGGTTTAATAAACTCTCCCAGTGCTGGTATCTTTCAGCCTGTCAATTTAAAAATCCTTTCTTGAGCACCATAGATCACTGCAGAGAGAGAAGTGCACTCACAAAGAGAAGCAGCAGGAAAATAGCAGAATGCAAAGACTGCAAATGAATGGCTCGAAGGCTGCCACTGATGAAGATAATGAATAGCCCAGTTGTAAATCAAATCACTTTAAAATGCAAAATGAGATACCCCCACTAGAAAAAGGTTGTTTATGTTCTGGCACCTTCAGGGGTAATGAATACAAGATATTAAGTATTACCCAAGTTGTCCACTTAAAAATTCTTAGATTTTCTACTCAGTATTCAACCCTCTGCCTAAAAGACAAACAACACAAGCAGCTCTATCAGTGGTCTCGTTCCTTATTTATTTATTTCATTTTACCCTCACGTAAAATCAGGACCATTCTTAAATCCAACCCCCCTTAAGGATAGATGGCCCATTTACTTCTCTCTCTTATAAATCTGATCCCATTCTTTCCTTACATAACATGCTTTTCAACTTACCCACATACTGCCTCACATTGCCTTTTAATTGCATATGTTTAAATGTCTTGTCTCACTCAATAAAATCATAAACTACTTGAGGGTAGGAATAATGACTTACATTTCTCTTGTCTAACGCACAACAGCTGGTAGAGTGAAAAGCACAGCACGGGTGCTCCATATAAACCCTCTGATATGAATAAAATGAGAAACTTGGAGGCTGACAAAGTTTGATTCTGTCATTCCTTCTGGACTTAACAGAAATGTCATCTCAGCTTCTCAACTCATGCATTATTGATTTTTACAGGTGCCACCTTTTTAGAAGGAGATATGGAGCACGAACAGCCAACCACAGTGTGTTACTCTAATCGGCATCAATTTCAGTCTTATCCTAATCAGAAACCATTGTGTAGGGAGGATGGGTCCTGTAAATGACAATCATCTCACCATTGTTAAATGGTGAATGCACCATAATATCATCAAAGCACAAAACTGCCCCAAAGTGTTCTCTTGAGTAATCATACTAAAAGATTAGGCACCAGCAGGTAATTTGGCCTTATCTTTCTTCAGAAAAACTTAGAAGAGATTTGAAGTAGACTAAATCACCATGAGCAATTGTAAGAACAAACTGCACAGGGCTTTTTGATATCTTCTGTCTTCACACATATGGGGAAGATAATTTTATAGTCATGGTTTTCATACCATACTCTAGGCTCACAGTTCTTTTAGACTGAATAATATTCTCCTTCCTCCATCAAACATAGTGTACCTGTATTGATTCAGGCATAGGGTTTCCCAGAAATAAAAGATATTGACACAGGATTAATTGTAACCTGAGACTAAACCTGGAAATATAGGTTTTGTCAGCCAAAAAGAGAGGTCAGAGTAAGATAAAAGATATTTTTAGAAAAAGATGGTAAAGTCAAGAACAGATTAGGTTTGGCTAGAAGGTTTCTGATTTTTTTTTTTTAATAATTACTGTCATTCCTGGGAACTATGTTATTTACTTATTCAATCTATACTCCTTAAGCATCTATACTATTCAGTCTACACATATTCTATCTATACTCATTAAGCCTTTCCCTTCTCCAGGGAATCTTCCCAACCCAGGGATTGAACCCAGGTCTCCCACATTGCAAGTGGATTCTTTACCAGATGATCCACAAGGGAAGCCCAAGGATACTGGAGTGGGTAGGCTATCGCTTCTCCAGCAGATCTTCCTGACCCAGGAATTGAACCAGGGTCTCCTGCATTGCAGGCATTTCTTTACCAACTGAGCTATCAGGGAAGCCCTATTAAGCATCTAGTATGTGCAAATAACTGTGCTGAGAAATGGAAGGCATATGGAGACAAAGATTTGTCCTGAGCCCTAAGCAGTCTTGTAACCTAGTAGAAATATCACATTATACACAAAGAATATTAAGGCACCATAGGCAATACGTAAGAAGAAACACTGGTGTCTTTTATATGATTAGATGATGCTTCACACATCTACCATAGAAATCCCATAGTTCCATAGAACTTAAGATGCAACAGACTTGTGATATACCTAAGAATCTGTATACATTTACAAACTTTAGATGACTCATAATTAGTCAAATTTGAGAGAGCTCTAATTAGAGAGATTGTAGTTTAGTTGGTGAGTAAGACAATTTATACATAGAATGATCAGTACACAATTAGGAAAATCATAGTTATTCATTTGGTTTTGAGGAACAACAAAGAAATAAATGTAGGTGTGGGGAACCTTTGAAAATAGAACAAGTTGAGCTAAGCACAAAGTCATGAAGTCACAAAGTGTATCAGGGGAGAGAGAAAAGTCAGTCAAGAGGGGGGATTAGCAGCCAGAAGAGAGGGGCTCTTGTATAAAGCAGAATATGGAGGGTCTTGACTGACAAGATGATGAGTGAGCTTTGACTTTAATCACTAGGTACTAGGAAATAATTGATAATTTTTCAATACAATCAAAGTATCACTTATGAAAAATTATTTGGCAAACAGGATTTTACAAAATGGATTAATCAAATAATTGGAAGTTTAGAAACAAGGAAGTTGTTGTTGTTCAGTCGCTAAGTCATGTCTGATTCTTTGCAGCCCCATGGACTGCAGCATGCCAGGCTCCCCTGTCCTTCACTATCTCTTGAAGTTTGCTCAGACTCATATCCATTAAGTCGGTGATGTTAGAAACAAAGAGGAAGATATTATAACAGCTTGAGTAAAAATGAGATACTGAACTAAGATAGTGGCAGTGGAAAGAGGAGGCTCTAACAAAGGAGAACTTGGAATGAAAGAATTAGAAAACTTGGTTACTAATTGTATACGGAGGAAAAGGTAGAGGTAGAAAGATGATGAGTCATTGCTAAGCCAGGTAACCATGGGAGAAGGGAGGTTACTAAGAACAAAAGAAAGAATTCAGAAGTTAAGCTGGTCTGGCAGGCCAGATAATGATTTTAATGTTAGATTTGTTGAGTTTAAAGGATTTGAAGAGTATCTGAGTGGAAATATCTGGTATAGAGGTGGGGGGGGGCAGGAAATGACTGGAGCAGGCCACGGATAGAGCAATCAAAATTCTTGCAGATACTCTTACCTGGGATCTAGCAATTGTGCTCCTTCGTATTCAGAGTTGGAAACTGGAGTCTGCACAACACACCTGCACACAAATGTTCACAGAAACTTTATTCATAGCTGCCAGAACTTGGACGCAATCAAGATGTCCTTCAGTAAGTGAATGGATAAACTGGTGTATATCCAGACAATGGGATACTATTCAACACAGAAAGGAAATGGATTAACAAGCCATGAAAAGACATGGAGGAAGCTAAAATGCATATTACTAAATGAAAGAAGCCGATCTGAAAGGGCTACATATTGTATGACTGTATGTGTATGTGTGTGTTTATAATATTCTAGAAAATTATGAAAACTATGAAAAGAGTAAAAAGATCAATGGTTGCCAGGGGTTGGAGAGAGAGAATGATGAATAGATGGAACATAGAGGATTTTTAGGGTAGTGAAATTACTGTGTATAATACCATAATGGTGGACACATATTATTTTTACACATTTTCCCAGACCCATAGAATGTCCAGCACCAAATGTGAACTCTCATGTAAACTATGTACTTTGGATGATAAAGATGTAGGTTTATCAGTTGTAATACATGTAGTCAGTCCTCTGTGAGCAATGTTGATAATGGGAGGTTATACATATGTGGGGGTAGGGGATATATGGGATCTCTCATATCTTTCTCTCAACTTTCTATGAACCTAAAACTGCTCTAAAAGTTTAAATCTTTAAAAAAGACACACACGATACTGATGGCTAAAATTCCAAAGATTCATTTTTTCTTGTTACCATTGCCTTTGCTCTCTTCACAAATGCAGATACTCATGTTTCTAATAAAGAATATAAAAGAAAATGTAGAATGAGAAGGGTAGAGGGGTTAAAGAATTAGAGAATTTTCTGGAAAGGCAATAGGCAGGAGAGCAAGAGGCATCAATAAGGGGATCAACTTCCACAAAAAATTTTCCTAAGAAAAATACTTCCTTTACTATAATATAATAAATCCTAGTTACTGATGAAGCTGTGGAGTGCTTAGGAAAGTGAAAGTGAAAGTCGCTCAGTTGTGTCCAACTCTGCGACTCCATGGACTCTCCAGTCCCTGGAATTCTCCAGGCCAGAATACTAGAGTGGGTAGCCTTTCCCTTCTCCAGGGGATCTTCCCAACCCAGGGACTGAACCCAGGTCTCTTGCATTGCAGGCAGATTCTTAACTAGCTGAGTCACGAAGAAACCCCAAGGACACTTCTAATTGCTGCTAGGAGTGTAAATGAATACAACTGCTTTAGAAAATTGGTTGATATTACCTACTAAGGCTGAACTTATGGACCCACCACTCTGTGTGTTTGTGTGTGCTCAGTTGTGTCTGAGTCTTTGTGACCCTATGGACTGTAAACCCCCAGGCTCCTCTGTCCATGGGATTTCCCAGGCAAGAATTCTGAAGTGGGTTACCATTTCATTCTCCAGGGGATCTTCCCAACCCAGAGATCGAGTCAGAATTTCCTGCATTGGCAGGCAGATACTTTTACCACTGAGCCACCTGGGAAGCTGAACGTACGGATCCAGTTGAACATATGGATACAGCTGAACATATGGATCCACCACCATGACTCTGCAATTCTACTCCTAGCTACACGCCCAATAGAAATGCTATATGTACACACTGAAAAGTCATGTAATAAAGTTCATCACAACACTGTTTATACTAGTCAAAACTGGAAGGTAAACAAATGCCTCTCAACAGTTATTCAGTCTCTCAGTCACGTCTGACTCTTTGCAACCCCATGGACTGCAGCAAACTAGCCTTCCCTGTCTTTCAGCATCTCCTGGAGTTTGCTCAAACTCATTGTCCATTGAGTCAGTGATGCCATCTGACCATCTCATCCTCTGTTTATCTCATCTCTCAACAGTAGAATGCATAAATGCATTGGGACTAATAATAGATACTACGTGGTAATAAGAAAAAATGAAATATTGCTACACACACCAACTCGAATGCCTGTGACTGCATAATAGCAAATGAAAGAAGCCAGACACAAAAGATTCCCTTAATATAAAGCTCAAAAACAGGTAAATCTATTCTGCAGTGATTCAGATCAGGAAGGTGGCTGATTTTTGGAGGAGGGCAGAGGCTTTGAGCAGGAGGAGGACTTCCACAATGCTGTTAATATTCTATTTCTTAATCTGGGTAGTGATTACAAGAATATTCACTTTGTAAAATGCAGCAAGCTGTATATTTATGATCTGTTTCTTTATGTCATGTATGCTGTAGTTTAGAAGCTCACTTAAAAATTGTATGGGACTGAGGATTAAGGCTGCTTTTCAGCTCTGGACATCAGAAAATGTTCTCTAAGGTAACATGTAACCTGAGATTTGAAGGACTTCATTATTTACTCTGGAATAGACATTTTAATGTGTACCTTGATCTATGACATGATTAATTAAAATTTTATGTTGATTAAAGAGAAAAGAAACATATTTCTACTGCACCAAAAAAAAAAAAAGCTGCAGTAAAGTGACTCTAATTTCAAATAGGTAGAATCACCCTCTTCAATACTGAGTAGATCACTAGCATGTTCTGAGGACCAAGAGCTGAGACTAAAATAAAGTACAACTGGTCTAGACTTAATGGGTTGGGAATTGGGAAGGTTGGATTTCGGTCACAAATGAAAGCTATCTGCCGAAGGGAAGTAAGAATCACTAAATGTCAGCTTGTTCCCTGGTGGATAAGGCTTGTTGCTGTTGTCGTTCAGTTGCCCAGTCATGTCCAACTCTGAGATGCCAGGCCTCCCAGACCATACCATCTCTCAGAGTTTTCCCAAGTTTATGCTTGCGTTGGTGATGCCATCCAGCCATCTCATCCTCCGATGCCCTTTTCTCCTTCTGCCTTCAATCTTTCCCAGCATCAGGGGCTTTTCCGATGAGTCATCTGTTTGCATCAGATGACTAAAATACTGGAGCTTCAGCACCAGTCCTGCCAGTGAACATTCAAGATTGATTTCCCTGAAGAGTGACTGGTTTTATTTCCTTGGGACTTTTCAAGGGACTTTCAGGAGTCTTCTCTAGCACCACAGTTGGAAAACTTCAATTCTTTGGTGTTCTGCCTTCTTTACAGTCCAGCTCTCACAACCGTGCCTGATCACTGGCAAAACCATAGCCTTGGCTATACAGACCTTTGTTGGCAAAGAAATGTCTCTGCTCTTCAACACACTGTCTAGGTTTAGCACGGCTTCTCTGCCAAGAAGCAATGGTCTTCTGATTTCATGGCGGCAGTCACCATCCGCAGCGATTTTGGAGCCCAAGAAGAGAAAATCTGTCTCTGCTTCCACCTTTTCCCCTTCTATTTGCCATGAAGCAATGGAGCTGGATGCCATGATCTTAGTTTTTTCAGTATTTAGTCTTAAGCTGACTCTTTCAGTCTGCTCCTTCACCCTCATCAAGAGGCTCTTTAGTTCCTCTTCAATTTCTGCCATTAGAGTGGTATCATCTGCATATCTGAGGTTGTTGATGTTTCTCCCACCTATTTCAGTGTATAACTCATCCAGCCTGGCATTTCTCATGATGTGCTCAGCATACAGGTTAAACAAATAGTGTGAGAGCAGTCAGCCCTGTCATACACCTTTCTTGATCTTGAACCTATCAGTTATTCCGTAAGGGATAAGGCTTAGAATCTGAAACATAGCAGCAGAATCTCCACGAGGAGCCGCCCTCCTCAGCACTCAGGCTATCTGATAGGCAAGAGATTTCACATGAGCCAACATAACATAGAGTAGAGATGAAAAATACCCTCTCCTCAACCCTCCTCCCACTCACACAGACACCAAGTTTCGGGTGACTGGCGGAGGCCATCTGGAGCACAGTGTCAAGTAAGATTCTGAGGCAATGGGCAGACTCAGCAGAAAGGAGTGCCGGGATGTCTCACCTGTTTATTCTGCTGCTAAGAGGAGGGAATGTGAGGTGACCGACTCATCTCAGGCTCCCTGAGACTCTCCCAATTTTAACACTGAGAGTCTAGGATGTCTCTCACTCTTCCAGGAAACAATTACCTGCCTTTGCCTTCTACGGTCTATTTCAAAGAGCCCAGTTTTTGCAGAAAAATAACCTGCTTAGATAAGGTTGCTTATCTCCTTTGTACAAGTAATTTATGATATATTTTGGAAACACCACTTTGTCTCTTAGAATCTCAAGTTCCTTGTATAAAGTTAGGAAAATAAAATCTACCGCATGGGGCTATGAAAGGACAAAAAGGGAACCATGATTATAAAATAAAGAGCATTGCAAGTCACATCATGGAATTTCAATGAAAATTACTAGTTCACTCTTCTTTCTGGAACAGTAATTGAAATCACTGCTACAACTGCCACCCTCAGTGAGGCCAAGTCTGTCACAGGACAAGAATATGTGAACAGTCCCGTCCAAATCAGTTTTCCAAATTTTACTCTATAATGCCTTATTAACACACATCGAAAATGGGCTCCAGAACAAAATACTTTTCCGATTCTCTGGGTTAAATAAAGGTAAACAGACTCTAAACTGAATCTTTCCATCCAAGAGAGGGATGCAGGGAGTAGCTTCTCCAGCTACCTCCAAAATGTTTTTAACCAAGAAACTTCCCCTATCCACTACCCCTCCTCAACATGAATCAGATCTCAAGACTAGAACTCTTAAAATACACCTCATAAAATGCTGACCCATCTCCACTAAAGGAAAAGCAATGCAGAGCCCAAGTCTGAATGAGAAATGAGTCCAAAACCATTTGCTCCTCAAAATAGAAAATTATGGGTTAAAGGAATTCAAAGGTTTGAGAGTCAGGGATCTGTGGACAGGTTCACATTCTGACCATTACTGAGGTCTAGGACTCTGTCTCCATCTGCACAATGCAGAGTTGCAGAGAGTCTCCATATCGCTCTCAATGTTCATCTTTTAAAAGTATTCCCTTGGAGGCAGCATGATTTAAAAACCTTGATCTTAAAAAGTTAACTACAGAAGCCTTTGCCATTTGCCTTTTTGCTCCTCGGTTATGATTATTAGTTGTTATCCTTATTTCCTTTTAAATTCTTCACCAGCACACTCCCTCTGTCATGTGGCATATATAAATTATACCACCAGTTTCTGCTACTGACAGTCATTTCTGCTCCTTTAAACAAATTCTCCCTCTTCCACATCTCATGGAATGTTTTTCCCAGCTGAGAACATGAGTTTTCATAAAGCACCTCCACATACAGATTGCCTGAGCAAGAAAATAAACCTCACAATGACAGGGACCAGTGGTTCCCATGGCCGTGCAGATAATGCACTCCCAGATCTTTTTTTTTTTTTTTTTTTCTTGGAAAAACTGCAAAAAGAACAAAAAAAAAAAAAAAAGCCTGATGTGAATCAATTCTTATGACAGTAATTGTAAAAGAGGGTGGGAAATGGTACAACTTAGGCATTTGACATCTGAAGCTCCACTTGGTAAAAATCTAATCTATTTTTCATTAGAATTTCCTCACAGAAGATCCTATGGGACAGGTCAGAAATCCCTGCCCTCCTTGCAATCACATTAGTCCATCTGGCCTCCTGCCATCTCTAAATGCTGTTCTCTGAACAACAGTCCCATGCAGATGGGCACTGCAGTGACATTTTTTGGTTTTAGCCAGGGAAGAAAATACAGTCTATTGTGCTAAAAGGTCCTGTTCACAGTGCACGTGGAAAACCTATTGCTTCCATGAAATTTATGGGGTGAAATGGTATCTAACTAGGGGTCCCAAGAAGTCTCAAATCATGCCCTATTACCCTCTTACTAAGCAAGATTTCCAAAGGAGCTTAACACAGAAGAAATTACAGCAAATGATTCATAAATTCTCTCTGTTTTTAGCTGAACTTTTCTGAATACTCCTTAAAGAAAACTGCTGATAATATTGGGTTATATCAAGCAGTTTGGAGGCTTTCCTGATACCTCAGTTGGTAAAGAATCTGCCTGCAATGCAGGAGACACTGGTTCCATTCCTGGGTTGGGAAGATTCCCTGGAGAAGGGAAAGGCTACCCACTCCAGTATTCTGGCCTGGAGAATACCATGGACTGATAACCCACGGGGCGGCAGAGTCAGACACGACTGAGCGAGTTTAACTTTTACTTTCATGAAACTCAACTTTTAAAATAATTTTATTTGTTTATTTATTTATATTTTTGGCTGCACTGGGTCTTTGTTGCTGTGTGCGGGCTCTCTCTAGTTTTGGCAAGTGGAGGCTCTCCTACTTGTGTGGCTTTCACATGTGGAGACTTCTCTCCATGCAGAGCGCAGGTTCCAGGACCTGGGGGCTTCAATAGTTGTGGCAATGGGCTCAGTAGTTGTGGCATATGGGCTTAGTAGCCCCATAGCACATGGAATCAAATACGTGTCCCCTGCATTGGCAGATTCTTAACCACGAGACCACCAGGAAAGTTTTGCAGCTTAGCTTTAAGGCCTGTGGAGGGCCACCAGCTTCTCACATACAAGCCTGGATATGACTTTCAACACCCTTGAATCCAGCACAATGACCCGTGTTCAGGGGGAAAAGAAAAAGGAAGAAGGCCAACTCTGTTGGCTGGCCCTCCTCAGTTACCAGTTGCAAGACCTGGAGAGGTGGTAACCAGACTGAGTAACCTAGACTCATATCTACAGTGTCTGTCCACAGGAAGAACCAGGCAAGATAGAGGGCTACAAGGACATGCATTCATCTTCTCTTGCAAGAACTCCAAAATTGCACCTTGTTGTGGAACAGCCATTGACAGGAGAATGCTGGATCCCACCAAAAAAAGATACTCCACATCCAAAGACAAAGGAGAAGCCCCAGCAAGATGGTAGGAGGGGTGAAATCAGGTTTAGAATCAAACCCCATATATACCAGAAATGCTCAGAGGGCTCAAACAGAAGCTTGTGAGCACCAGGACCCAGAGACCTCACAGAGACTGAGTCAGACCTGCCTTTCTGCTGCAGAGCCAGGAGTCTCCACCTATGCTACTGGAGAAGAGTGGAGAAATAACTCCAAAAGAATGAAGAGACAGAACCAAAGAAAAAACAACAGTCAGTTGTGGATGTGACTGGTGATAGAAGTAAAGCCTGATGCTGTAAAGAACAATATTGCATAGGAACCTGGAACGTTAGGTCCATGAATCAAGGCAAATTGGAAGTGGTCAAACAGGAGATGGAAAGAGTGAACATCAATATTTTAGGAATCAGCGAACTAAAATGGACTGGAGTGGGTGAATTTAATTCAGATGACCATTATATCTACTACTGTGGGCAAGAATCCCTTAAAAGAAATGGAGTAGCCCTCATAGTCAACAAAAAAGTCCAAAATGCAGTACTTGGGTACAATCTTAAAAATAACAGAAAGATCTCTGTTCATTTCCAAGGCAAACCATTCAATATCACAGTAATCCAAGTCTATGCCCCCAACCAGTAATGCTGAAGAAGCTGAAGATGAGTGGTTCTATGAAGACCTCAAGATCTTCTAGAACCAACACTCAAAAAAGACATCCTTTTCATCATATGGGACTGGAATACAAAGTAAGAAGTCAAGAGATACCTGGAGTAACAGGCAAGTTTGGCCTTGGAGTACAAAATGAATCAGGGCAAAGGCTAAGAGAGTTCTGCCAAAAGAAGGCATTAGTCATAGCAAACACCCTCTTCCAACAACACAAGCGATGACTCCACATATGGACGTCACCAGATGATCAATACCAAAATCAGGCTCATTATATTCTTTGCATGCAAAGATGGAGAAGCTCTATACAGTCAGCAAAAACATGGCTGGGACTTAATTGTGGCTCAGATCATGAACTCCGTATTGCCAAATTCAGACTTAAATTGAAGAAGGTAGGGAAAACCACTAGACCATTCAGATAAGACCTAAATCAAATCCCTAACAATTATACAGTGGAAGTGAGAAATAGATTCAAGGGACTAGATCTGATAGATAGAGTTCCTGATGAACTACGGACACAGGTTCTTGACATTGTACAGGAGGCAGTGATCAAGACTATTCCCAAGAAAAAGAAATGCAAAAAAATAAAATGATTGTCTGAGGAGGCCTTACAAATAGCTGAGAAAAGAAGAGAAGCAAAAGGCAAAGGAGAAAAGGAAAGATATACTCATCTGAATGCAGAGTTCCAAAGAAGAGCAAGGACAGATGAGAAATCCTTCCAAGTGATCAGTGCAAAGAAATAGAGGAAAACAATAGAATGGGAAAGACTAGAGATCTCTTCAAGAAAATTAGAGATACCAAGGGAACATTTCATGCAAAGATGGGCTCGATAAAGGAAAGAAACAGTATAGACCTAACAGAAGCAAAAGAGGTTTTAAAAAGTGGCAAGAATACACAGAAGACCTATACAGAAAAGATGTTAATGACCCAGATAACCATGATCTTGTGATCACTCACCTAGAACCAGATATCCTGGAATGTGAAGCCAAGAGGGCCTTAGGAAGAATCACTATGAACAAAGCTAGTGAAAGTGATGGAATTCCAACTGAGCTATTTCAAATCCTGAAAGATGCTGCTGCTAAAGTGCAGCACTCAATATGCCAGCAAATTTGGAAAACTCAGCAGTGGCCACAGGACTGGAAAAGGTCAGCTTTCATTCCAATCTGAAAGAAAAGGAATGTCAAAGAATGTTCAAACTACTCTACAATTGCACTCATCTCACACACTAGCAAAGTAATGCTCAATATTCTCCCAGCCAGGCTTCATTAGTATGTGAATCAAGAAATTCCAGATGTTCAAGCTGGATTTAGAAAAGGAAGAGGAACCAGAGATCAAATTGCCAACATCTGCTGGATCATTGAAAAAGCAAGAGAGTTCCAGAAAACATCTACTTCTGCTTTACTGACTATGCCAAAGCCTTTGACTCTGTGGTTCGCAACAAATGGTGGAAAATTTTTAAGAAGATGGGAATACCAGACCACCTGACCTGCCTCTTGAGAAATCTGTATGCAGGTCAAGAAGCAACAGTTAGAACTGGCCATGAAACAATGGACTGGTTCCAAATTGGGAAAGGAGTATGCTAAAGTTGTATATTGTCACCATGCTTATTTAACTTCTATGCAGAGTACATCATGAGAAACACTGGGCTCGAGGAAGTACAAGCTAGAATCAAGATTGCCAGGAGAGATATCAATAACCTCAGATATGCAGATGACACCACTTTTATGGCAGAAAGTGAAGAAGAACTAAAGAGCCTCTTGATAAAAGTGAAAGAGGAAAGTGAAAAAGTTGGCTTAAAACTCAACATTCAGAAAATGAAGATCATGGCATCCAGTCCCATCACTTCATGGCAAATAGATGGATAAACAGTAGAAACAGTGGCAGACTTTATTTTGCTGGGCTCCAAAATCACTGCAGATGGTGAGTGCAGACATGAAATTAAAAGATGCTTGCTCCTTAGAAGAAAAGCTATGTCTACCTCCAAGAGCATATTAAAAAGGAGAGATATTACTTTACCCAAAAAGGTCCATCTAGTCAAGGCTATGGTTTTTCCAGTGGTCATGTATGGATGTGAGAGTTGGACTATAAAGAAAGCTGAGTGCCAAAAATTGAGGCTTTTGAACTGTGGTATTAGAGTAGACTCTTGAGAGTCCCTTGAACTGCAAGGAGATCCAACCAGTCAATCCTAAAGGATATCAGTCCTGAATATTCATTGGAAGGACTGATAATGAAGCTGAAACTCCAACTTTGGCCACCTGATGGGAAGAACTGACTCCTTAGAAAAGACCCTGATGCTAGGAAAGATTGAAGGTAGGAGAAGGGGATGACAGAAGATGAGATGGTTGGATGATATCACCAACTCGACAGACATGAGTTTGAGCAATCTCCAGGAGTTGGTGATGGACAGGGAGGCCTGAAGTGCTGCAGTCTATGGGGTCACAAACTGTCAGGTATGACTGAGTGACTGAATTGAACTGAACTGCAGTGAACCTCTAATCAGTACTTTGGGCTTGAAGTCATGAGTGAGCAAACTATAGACTGCAGGTCATATCCAGTCCACCTCCTGTTTGTCCTTATAAATAAAGTTGTATGTGAATACAACTTTAAATGAAAACATGTCCATTTGCTTACATCTTATCTATGTCTACTTTGAGTCTATAACAGTAGAACTGAATAGTGGTTAAAAATATCATCTAACCTTCAAAGCCTGAAATATTAGCCTTAGGCATTTACCAGAATGCCTGGGAAGTAAACTAATAATCAGGGGAGCTTTCTTCCTGCTCAACCAGTTCACTTTTGTTCATATTACCCCATTGGGTTTAACAATCAAGCCTGTGTTCAGTCAGGGGAATAGCTGAGTTTCCTTTCATGGAACATTGGACATACAGACATTCATGAGGCTTTGTTTACTCTTTCTCTCTCATAAAATGTTTTTACCATAAATTTTTTTATTTCTGTAATTTATCCTTGGGACATATACAAAGCCATGTGTCATAATACTAGTCATAATAATAGATAAAAATCGGGGGGAAAAAAACTATATATGTAGCAATAGGAAAAGGGCAGAGCCATATTAAACAGCATTAAGCATTTTCAAAGAATAGATATTATTCATATTAAAATTCCAAATAAAAGGTGGGACATAAAATTATGTGTTTTCAAAACTTTAAAAGCAAACACATATATGCAAGCACATGTGTTTAAAGGCAGTTATTGTATGATATGATTTCCTTCTCTTTTTCTTTTTTTGAACATTTCACATTTTCCATCATAAGCATGAGTTACATTTAACATACTCAGATGGCTTTAAGACACTGGTTCAAGGAGCTACTTGAAGGGCCCAGACTGGAGTGTCGTATGTGAGGTATTAGGTCGCCATCCATTTCAACCACGTATTTGAAAGCTTTGATTTTTAACAAAGGGCTTCAGAGCTAAGAAAAAGTTGAAAACCACTATTACTTAGAGTGTTCTCAAAACTTTTTTGAAGTAGTTTTCAAAACCTTTTATTCTGTTGCATGAGTGGATAAGAATATATTTTTCCTTGGGTACTTGGATTAATGATAAAGGAGGGTTCTATAAGGGTTCAGCTCCTCGAGCTTATGTGACAGAATCCTAAGGCAATGGGGCCAAACTGGTATAGAATTCAGAAACCCTGACATCTTAAAATGGTGAAACGGGGTCACAGAAATATCCTTCCTTCATAGTCATGATAAGAGGGAAATGGAAGGGAAGAGAACAGGGAAGCTCATCATTTTACAACCCAGGAAGCCCTTCCTGGGGCAGAGGAGTGACTGCTGCAGTTGGTCTAGATACCTAGAAAATGGGCTGCCTGACAGCTTATATTTTCTCTTTTTTTCTTCTATTTTTGCCAACATTTTTAATTGTACTTTTTCTTTTTCACCCGCTTTTAATTATCTTTATGATAAAAGGAAAAAAATAAAACCATCAAGTATGGCTTTGATAGGCAGATTTGCCTCAGTACACCATCCAGACTAAGCCCCGACAAAGTCCCAGATAATGAAATGCATCCTCTGGGTTGACAAGTCAGTGTTGCATAAAATTGAGAAGCAATTTGCCTTCGCTGTTGCTCTCAGTAGGTAACTGTTGCCTCAGGAACACACCAGCTATGCTAAATGCTATTTCCCAATACTGGGCTCATGAGCCGACCTCAGAAAGTGTCACTGTGGCAGCCTAGGAAGAAAGGGGGTGTGGTTTCACAGGGAAAGCAAATGAGATGTTAGCCATCGGCCAACACTTGCTATTTTGCTGAGGCTTCCATTGGTCAGTCATAGCAAATATTACCTTCACTCTCTCTCTCTCACACACACACACACACCATATACACATATGCACACACACACAAACACAATCATTCCCTTGGAGACTCCCTTCCTCCATTCAAGTCTTAACAGTTATTTTGTTCTTGCTATGAGTAGTCAGTGCTATACATTAGAATTTCTCAGTAGTGATCAACTCTATATTCTGGGATCCTGGCATACAGAGGAAATTCAATAAATATTTGTTCAAAGAATTCAGAACAGAATTGCACAGGCAGTGTTATTGGTCCTCCCATTCTGGACCATTGGTGTGGCTAAAAAACATTCTTTAGTAGATGCTATAATATTAACTCAGGTCAAAAATTAGTATCATGTGTGAGCTTGCCCACAAGTGAACAGTACAAAACAGGAAAGATCCAAGGCAGGCGATACTCTCAAGTCCAAGCAGGTAGGTAGAATTAGAAGAGCTACAGTGATTGGATAAAGTTTCATAAGGACTCTGTTTTACAGGAGCACCAGGAAGGTCAAACTTACTATGACAAGTAAGGCTCCTTGTCATTGATGGCTTATAGGAAAATGATTTTTTTTAAAAAAAGGAAATAAAGATAAAAACACAATCTTGGCCCTCTGCATCAATACCTAGAAGAAATTATGCTGAGATTGGGGGGGGGGGGGTGAGAGCCAGTCTATTCCTTCTGCCTCAGATCAAATTTCCTCTGGTATTAGATGGAGTGAGTATAAACTTACAAAAAGGAATTAGGTGTAATAGACTTAGAAAGATAGTGAAGGACAGGGAAGCCTGGGGTGCTGAAGTCCATCGGTCCCAAAGAGTTGGACATGATTGAGCAAATGAACAAAAATCCTAGAGAGCACAGGGAGACAGAAAGTAGTCAAACAGGCAAGGTGTGGAGTCCAAGGACATTCAGTTGGAAATGGTTGAGTATCCTTGTAGATAATCAGTGAAGTGAAGTGAAGTGAGCTTGCTCAGTCGTGTCCAACTCTTTGCGACCCCATGGACTGTAGCCTACCAGGCTCCTCCATCCGTGGTATTCTCTAGGCAACAATACTGGAGTGGGTTGCCATTTCCTTCTCCAGGGGAACTTCCCGACCCAGGGATAGAACCCAGGTCTCCCGCATTGCAGGCAGGCGCTTTACCCTCTGAGTCACCAGGGAAGCCCATAGATAATCAGTAATCAGTAGTACCATTAATTCTGTGATTACATTTGTTGTTGTTCAGCCGCTAAGTTGTGTCTGACTTTGTGACCTCATGGACTGCAGCACGCCAGGCTTCTCTGTTCCTCACTATCTCCTGGAGTTTGCTCAAGTTTATGTCCATTGGATCGATGATGCCATCCAAACATCTCATTCTCTGCTGCCCTCTTCTCCTTTTGCCTTCAATCTTTCTCAGCATCAGGGTCTTTTCCAATGAATCAGCTGTTCACATCACATGGGCAAAGTATTAGAGCTTCAGTTTCAGCATCAGTCCTTCCAAGGGTCTCTCAGGAGTCTTCTCCAGCACCACAGTTCTTCAGCGCTCAGCCTTCTTTATGGTCCAATGCTCACATCCATACACAACTGCTAAAAATAAATATATAACTTTGACAATATAGATCTTTGTTGGCAAAGTGATGTCTCTGCTTTTAATATGCAGAAATAGATGTTTTTCTGGAATGCTCTTGCTTTTTTGATGATCCAGTGGATGTTGGCAATTTGACTTCTGGTTCCTCTGCCTTTTCTAAAACCAGCTTGAACATCTGGAAGTTCACAGTTCATGTATTGCTGAAGCCTGGCTTGGAGAATTTTGAGCATTACTTTACTAGCATGTGAGAATAGTGCAATTGTGTGGTAGTTTGAGCATTCTTTGGCATTGCCTTTCTTTGGGATTGGAATGAAAACACAACTTTTCCAGTCCTGTGGCCACTGCTGAGTTTTCCAAATTTGCTGGCATATTGAGTGCAGCACTTTCACAACATCATCTTTCAGGATTTGAAATAGCTCAACTGGAATTTCATCACCTCCACTAGCTTTGTTTGTAGTGATGTTTTCTAAGGCCTACTAGACTTCACACTCCAGGATGTCTGGCTTTAGGTGAGTGACCACAAGATCATGGTTATCTGGGTCATTAAGACCTTTCTTTGTACAATTCTGTGTATTCTAGCCCCTTCCTCTAATTTCTTCTGCCTTTGTTCAGTTCTTACCATTTCTGTCCTTAAATGTCCATGCCCATTTTTGCATGAAATGTTCCTTTGATAGCTCTAATTTTCCCTAAGAGATCTCTAATCATTCCCATTCTATTGTTTTTCTCTATTTCTTTGCATTGTTCACTTAAGAAGGCCTTCTTATCTCTCCTTGCTATTCTCTGGAACTCTGCATTTAGTGGGTATATCTTTCTCTTTCTTCCTTGCTTTTCACTTCTCTTCTTTCCTCAGCTGTTTGTAAGGCCTCCTCAGATAACCACTTTGCCTTCTTGCATTTCTTTTCCATTGAGATGGCTTTAGTCACTGCTTCCTGTATATTGTTAAGATCCTCATCTATAGTGCTTAATGCAGTCTATCTACCAGATCTAATCCTCTGAATCTATTCATCACCCCTCCACTGTATAATCATAAGGGATTTTATGTAGCTCATACCACAATGGACTGGTTGTTTTCCTAACTTTCTTTCATTTAAATCTGATTTTTTCTATAAGGAACTGATGATCTGAGCCACAGTCAGCTCCAGGTCTTTTTTGGCCAACTGTATAGTGTTTCTCCATCTTTGGATGCAAAGAATGTAATCAATCTGATTTTGGTATTGACCATTTGGTGATGTCCATCCGTAGAGTCGTCTCTTGGTTTGTTGGTTTGTTTGCTATGACCAGTGTGTTCTCTTGGCAAAATTCTGTTAGCCTTTGCTCTGCTTCATTTTGTACTCCAAGACCAAACTTGCCTGTTACTCCAGGTACCTCTTGACTTCCTACTTTTGCATTCCAGTCCCCTATGATGAAAAGGACATCTTTTTTGGTGTTAGTTTTAGAAGGTCCTGTAGGTCTTCATAGAACTGTTCAACTTCAACTTCTTTGGCATCAGTGGTTGGGCATACATACACTTGGATTACTGTGATATTGAATGGTTGGCCTTGGAAACAAATCACATGTATATCATTTTTAGGAACAGCTTCACTCCCCATATCTATCTTTCCCAAGAAATAAACTTGCATGCCATATAAAGTTGGTTTCTCAGTAAAAGCTCAGAACCTAGTAGGTAAATGAACTCTAAGACTTTTGTTAATTCATTTACTTTAACATTTTTCTTACTGCCCCCTGTTATTTCATTTCACAAGAAAATAGTGAATTACTTTGTAATTTTACCCTTATTATTACTGATGAAGGAATTTAAGTTTGAACTGTGTTCACAGAATAGCAGAGACTGGATCTGAATAAAGATTTCTCAGATACCAAAACCTACTTCTCAAATTCAGTTCAGTTCAGTTGCTCAGTCGTGTCCAACTCTTTGCGACCCCATGAATCACAGCACGCCAGGCCTCCCTGTCGATCACCAACTCCCTGAGTCCACCCAAACCCATGTCCATTGAGTCAGTGATGCCATCCAACCATCTCATCCTCTGTCATCCCCTTCTCCTCCTGCCCTCAATCTTTACCAGCATCAGGGTCTTTTGCAATGAGTCAGCTCTTTGCATCAGGTGGCCAAAGTATTGGAGTTCTAGCTTCAACATCAGTCCTTCCAATGAACACCCAGGACTGATCTCATTTAGGATGGACTGGATGGATCTCCTTGCAGTCCAGGGACTTTCAAGAGTATTCTCTAACACCACAGTTCAAAAGCATCAATTCTTCGGCACTCAGCCTTCTTTATAGTCTAACTCTCACATCCATACATGACCACTGGAAAAACCATAGCCTTTACTAGACTGACCGTTGTTGGCAAATTAATGTCTCTGCTTTTCAATGTGCTGTCTAAGTTGGTCATAACTTTCCTTCCAAGGAGTAAGCATTTTTTAATTTCATGGATGCAATCACCATCCACAGTGATTTTGGAGCCCAGAAAAATAAAGTCTGACACTGTTACCACTGTTTCCCCATCTATTTGCCATGAAGTGATGGGACCAGAGGCCATGATCTTTGTTTTCTGAATGTTGGGCTTTAAGCCAGCTTTTTCACTCTCCTCTTTCACTTTCATCAAGAGGCTTTTTAGTTCCTCTTCACTTTCTGCCATAAGGGTGGTGTCATATGCATATCTGAGGTTATTGATATTTTTCCCAGCAATCTTGATTCCAGCTTGTACTTCTTCAAGCCCAGTGTTTCTCATGATGTACTCTGCACATAAGGTAAATAAGCAGGGTGACAATATACAGCCTTGATGTACTCCTTTTCCTATTTGGAACCAGTCTGTTGTTCCATGTCCAGTTCTAACTGTTGCTTCCTGACCTGCATATAGGTTTCTCAAGAGGCAGGTCAGGTGGTCTGATATTCCCATCTCTTTCAGAATTTTCCACAGTTTCTTGTGATCCACACAGTCAAAGGCTTTGGCATAGTCAATAAAGCAGAAATAGATGTTTTTCTGGAACTCTTTTGCTTTTTCCATGATCCATCAGATGTTGGCAATTTGATCTCTGGTTCCTCTGACTTTTCCAAAACCAGCTTGAACATCTGGAAGTTCATGGTTCACATATTACTGAAGAAATGCTCCTCTTAAAACTGTTGGAATCTTATTAACCGGCCACTTGGAATTTTATAACTTTCAATAGAAAATTAGAACAATTTAAAGTGTATATAGGGAAACAAGCAGTAGAGACATATGGGAAAGAAGTCAATGTGAACTCAGAGATGCCCACAGCCTCATTAAAGGATTAAAATAGTCCATTGAGCTGTGATAAATCAAAAGGGTTTCTCTCACACACCCACAGCCTCATCTCCTCTTTCTAACCTTAACAAGATGAAGCTACATCACCAAAAATGAGCCATTCATAGTTAATAATATTAATATTAATAAAATATTATCAGAGCATCTAAATATTTCATGTGTATCAGGGTTTTTTATCTTCATTTTCTGTTTGCACCTGAATTTCTATCTTCTTTCTTAAAGATGATGTTAAACATCATTTTTAAGTGTTATACAATGTTTCATTCTAGTGGGGATAGAGCTCTTTTAGAAATGAGTTCTGAAATATCCTCTTATCATTATGGCTTGCATTAAAAAAGTATTTGAAAAATAGATAGTTTTGCAGAAGTTGTTAAGGGGATCATCATATGAAAATTCCAATAAACACCTGAATTTCAAGTGATGGTAGAAAGCTATTTTGAGAAGTGTGAAAGTTGCTTTCTGTTTAGAAATATATCAATGTTTTAAAAATTATCTTTAGTATTTAAAAAGAGAGCAGAGAGAAGAAACAGACATAGACAAATTTCTTCACTCATCAAAAACAAATTGGCAAAGAGAAATCTAACAGCTCCACAGGCCCCTCACAATGCTGTTTGCATAATGGGCATTCAATAAACATAAAATAAACAGATAACAAATCACAGTATTCTTAAGTAGAAAACAGGAAGTACTAGCTTTCTCTATTGGGAAACTAAATACCTGATTAGAAAGTGAACAGTGAGGATCCCACCTTAAATATTTGATATATTATTTGGTGAGTTTGTGTGTGTGTGTGTGTGTGTGTGTGTGTACACATATATACAGACACTTTACCCTTGAACAAGGGAAGGATTAGGGATGTTAATGCTCCATGTAGTCAGAAATGTGTGTATAACTTATAGTCAGCCCTTTGCATCCTTGGATTCAGCCAACTGCAGATTGTGAGGTACTTTGGAAAAAAATACTTATATGGGGATATAAGTGGACCTGCACAGTTCAGACTTGTGTTTTTCAAGAGTCAACTTTATATGCCTATATATGCACACACACTCATGCATATATTTTTAAAGTAATTTATTTTCTGGTACACAAACTAAGAAGAAAATTATCTTAATTACCTGCAATGCCACCACCAAGAAAGACACCACTTTCTTGACATTTTGCTGTATAGTGCTACCTTTCATCTCTGTCATTATACATATACATATATACATAAACATATATAAACATGAGCTTCCCTGGTGGCATAGATGGTGAAGAATCTGCCTGCAGTGCAGGAGACCTGGGTTCCATCCCTGGGTTGGGAAGATCCCCTGGAGGAGGGCATGGCAACTCTCCAGCATTCTTGCCTAGAGAATTCCATGGACAGAGGAGCCTGGTGGGCTACAGTCCACGAGGTCACAAAGAGTCGGACACGACTGAGTGACTAAGCACAGCACAGCACATACATATACACATAAAAGAGAGTAAGATTATACATACATCCATAGAGTATATACATAGAAATCAAACAGTACGTAGACTTTTATTTTGCTTTTATGCACAACATTTTAACTGAGAACTTCCCAAGAAGATAAAAATAGTCATAAACATTTTTAATGACTGTATAGGATAATAATACATACTCTATGAAAATATTTTATATTCATTTGTTTTTTGGGAATGATTATTACTTGTAATTTTTCACAATTATCGTTAAAAATGCAATGAATAATCTTCTATATAAACCAAGGATTATATCTGTTATATCTTAAGAAATTATCATTTTTTAAGATAGAGATTTGTAAGTGAACTACTTTAGAAATGATTTAAGGTGGTTTTTAACTTTAAATACATATGTGTTTTGCTTACAGGAGTAATATATGCTGTGGTAGGCAGAATAATGAAACCCAAAGATATGACTAGGGCAGAAAAGTCAAAAAGGTGCAACCTTGCTGAAGGGAGGAGGCACTTGCCAAGTTTAAGGGTGGCCTGCAGAAGCTGGATAAGACAGAATAATAAATTCTCCCCTGGAGTCTCCAAAAAAGGGACATGGTCCAGTCCTTTTAGCCCATAGTGACCCACGTCAGATTTAGAGTCTACAATCTACAACTCTAAGATAACTGAAACATTACAAATGGATATTGTTTCAGGCTGATGTTTTACCTTTGCAGTACTACGTTTACCAACAATAAAAACTAACACATGTGATCTACAGAGCATCTGGAATATGGGAAAAAAGCACAAAGAAGGTAGGCATCTATAACACTAGAATCCAGAACTTTTTAAAAATAGTAAAATGTAGATCCCTTTCTTTCTGGTTAGCTTTTTTTAACTGACAATACATATAATTTTCTTTTTTTTAAATTAAGGGTACACTGAATTGTCTAATTCTCTCCTAATAGTAAGCTCATTAAACAAATTTTGTTAAAAACTCATTTAAAACACTATTTGACTATTTCATTAATCTAACATTTGTATGCACTATAACAAACTTATTATACATTAGACTATTTTCAAATATTTGTGGTTGTTAATTATTATTTTTTTTTAGTCCCAACATTTTAACTTAAAAACTTTAAATATATTGAAAAGTGGAAAGAATCATTCTGTGAATAGCACACCAAACTCCTAGGTTTACTATCAATTAAACATTAACTAATTAATGTTTGATTATATTTAGCTGAGAATATATCCATCCATTTATTCTTTCTCTATATATCCTTCAATACATTTTGATGCATTTTGGAATTAACTGTAAACATTTTAGCATATATTTAATTAACTAGCACTGAGTAAAAATTTCTTAATTAACCAACATATAAATATATCTTTTCTAAATTATTGATTGTTTTCTTAAAATAGCATTTTGGAAAGACAATAACTGGATTAAAATTTAAGAATATTTAAGGCTTTCAAACATATAAACAAATGGTTTTTAAAAGAGTTTTGTCGTTATATTTCTACCAGTAGTACATGAAAATATCCATTTAATTATATCCTTGTGAATATTAAGTATTATAGTCTTCACTAATGTAATACCATAAAAATTGTATTTGTTTTTGTACTTTGAATTTGTTTGATTTTTTTATGATATGAAGCATTTTCCCATCTTTTTCATTTACATATTCCTCTGTCAATTTTCTAATTCAGGCATATGCCTAGTATCCCATTCAAATTAGAGTGGTTTTCTCATCAATTTGTGTGAGCTTTATGGGCTTCCCTGGTAGCTCAGAGGTTAAAGCATCTGCCTGTAATGCAGGACACCTGGGTTCTATTCCTGGGTCAGGAAGATCCTCTGGAGAAGGAAATGGCACCCCACTCCAGTACTCTTGCCTGGAGAATCCCATGGAGGGAGGAGCCTGGTAGGCTACAGTCCACGGGGTTGTAAAGAGTCAGACACGACTGAGCTACCTCACTTTCTTTTTGTATATTAGAATTATTGACAAAACAATATGAACAGCTTTAAAGAACTTGATGCATATTTTCAGCTCCCAAAAAAGAATATTGGTAGTGGTTTAGTTGCTAAGTCATGTCCAACTTTTGCAACCACGGGGACTGTAGCCCACCAGGCTCCTCTGTCTATGTGATTTCCCAAGCAAGAATACTGGAGTGGGTTGTCATTTCCTTCTCCAGGAGATATCCCTGACCCAGGGATCAAACCTGCATCTTCTGTATTGCAGCCAGATTTTTTACTGCTGAGCCACCAGGGAATATTACATATGGTATAATGAGACATGAGACAAACTCATAAAATCTCTATCTCCCAAATGACCAAATCTCTACATCTCAATAACTATCATTCAAGAAGAAAATAAAAATAATCAACACTTTCACTCTAAGATAAAAAAAAAAAAACAACAAACCAAAAAACAAGCAAAGGATACTCTGACTGATACTGGCCTCTAAAATGATAAAACTTGGAACATTTCTTATAAATCTGGACTCTTAACAAAACTATTTTCTTGGGTTTTCTCTATACTGTAGTCTGAAGATGTGGCACCACCTCTCTGAATGGCATAATCATGTGAGAGAGTTTCATCTTTCACTATAAGATCAACATAATTTTGGCAACCATGCAGTTTTGCACTGTTTCCCTAAGATGCTATTTGTGTTCCATATCCTCCTGGAGTCTGAGTCTCCAGTAAATTCTGCCAGGGGCTTCCCGAGTGGCCCAGTGGTAAAGAATCCACCTTACAACGCAGGAGACACGGGAGATGTGGGCTCAATCCCTGGCTCAGGAAAACCCTCTGGAGAAGGAAATGGCAACGCTCCAGTATTCTTGAGGGGAAAATCCCACAGACAGAGGAGCCTGGTGGGCTATAGTCCATGGGGCTGCAAAGAGTTGGACATGACTGACCACACACACACACACAGAGTTACTAATGAAAGAGCTTTCATATCAGACTATCCCTCTTGCAAATAACACTTACAAACTCTGGACAAAAATTTTTTTTTAATGACTGAATGACTGAAATTTTTTAAATCACTGAAATCACAGTAAAGCAACCAAAATCAAATAGAACATGGAAGGCATTTGACTCTTGGAAGTCTCACCGTATTAAGTGAAATATATGTTTATATAATTGGTTCCATAAGGGTACTTGATAGCTGCAGGCATGGAGCTATCGAAGCCTTTCGAAGCAAGGCATAGATTATTTTGTTTTGATTTGGTTTTGACCTAAGGAATCAAGAAAGGGAGTTTGGAATTGCAAGAAAGGTTGGAAATGAAAGGGGTAAATTGCAGATAAAAAAGATATCCAGATCTTCCCAAATTTGCATGTGAGATTTTCCTCAAATGCTTGGCTAATCCCTGAACTGCATACATGAGAGAGAGATGCCAAGGATACCAGAGTGAAAACAGCAGCTAGAAACCTAGAAGAGCTGATAAGGGGCTGCTGCTGCTGCTGTCGCTTCAGTCGTGTCCGACTCTGCGACCTCATAGGCGGCAGCCTACCAGACTCCCCTGTCCCTGGGACTTTCCAAGCAAGAATACTGGAATGGATTGCCATTGCCTTCTCCGAATAAGGGGAAATGTGTAATTCTTTATCTTAAAATTGAAGGAAGTTGAAAAACGCCTCAAGCTTTTTCTGGAAACAAGACTAACCACTTAAGGAGTAAAGGAAACATTTCAGAACTAAAGAATTAGCACTAGGGAAATTACAGCAAGAAAGAGACCTGGTCTTGTAGGTGAAAAAACTAAGCCTTCACAGGTACAAGATGAGCAATCAGTAATTTAACTGCCTAATAAAGCAAAATTCAACATATTTTAGTGGAAGATAACAGAATCCAGTCTCTATAAAGTGTCATTTAAAATATCCACTAGTCAATGAAATTTTATTGGATTTGGTAGGGGAGAGGGGTAGCACAGGGGAAGGACAAGAATATGTAAAGTCGGGAAAAAATGTCATTCAAGAAAAATATACTCACAACAAATCAGATTTGCTATTTTCAGATAAGATTTTAAAATAACTAAGGTAAAAACAATATACAGTTTATATAAAAAGACAAAGATATAAGTGAATATATTGAGAATTTAATAAGAGATTTCCACAGTATAACAAAAAAAAATACAGTTGATCCCTGAACAACACAGGGGTTAGGGATACTGACCCCACACAGTTGGAAATCCTCATATACCTTTACATTTGGCCCACTGTATCCACAGTTCAGCATCCATGGACTTATCCAACTGTGGGTCATGTGATACTCTGTGTGTGTGTGTGCTAAGTCGCTTTAGTCATGTCTGACTCTTTGTGACCCTATGTTTTGTAGCCCACCAGGCTCCACTGTCCAAGGGATTCTCCAGGCAAGAGTACTATAGTGGATTACCATGCCCTCCTCCAGGGGATGTTCCTGACCCAAGGACTGAACTCCTGTCTCTTTACCTCTTTTGCACTAGCAGGAAGATTCTTTACCACTAGCGCCACCTGGGAAAACCTCTAGGACTGTAAAATGTATTTACTGAAAAATATCCACCATGTATAAGTAGACCTGCACAGTTCAAATCCATGTTGTTCAAGGGGCAACTATGAATCTAAAAACTAAATAATACAATATCTGAAACCAAACTTTTTTTAATAAAGATATTAAAAATAACCAAGGGGAAAAAAAATTACATGCAGGGGAATAATGACAAAATGACAGTTGACTTCATGGTAAAAACAATTAAGGCCACAAAATAATAGAATAATATATGTAAAGTCAGCCTGAAGTTCTATATCTTATGAAAACCCCCCTCGAAAATGAAGATAAAATAAAGATGCTTTCAGGAAAAAGAAAAAAGGAAGTAAAGAGAATGCATTGCCAATAACTCACTAAATAACTTTTAGTGAGTCTATTCCACCAGAAAAAGAAAAAAAATAGATCTAAAGAAAGTTTATATATTAGACATATTTTTTTTAATATTTTTGCTTGATGGTTGCCTTTGTTTCTTTTATATAGTTGTAGTGTTTTACATAGACATATCTTTCCCTTCTTTGTTCCAATGTATAAATTGACAATGACGAAAGATGTGATTATGAGACAATTATTATGCTAATAGCTTTATCTACTATTTTATTTTGTCCTGGCCAAAAAAAAAACAAACAAACAAACAAAGTTTTATTATTACCCACTTGCTATATACTGTGACAATCTTTATTATTTTAACACTATTTGAGATGATGAAACATAATTTACCCAAGATAGTTTTTACTGTCACTCCCATTTTACAGACTGCAGAATTGTGAATTTAGAAAGATTAGGCAATTTGCCTAAGTGAAAAAGCTAGTAAGTTGCTAGCTAAAATTAAATTGCAGCTTGTTGACTGCTGAGCCATGCTTTTAATCACAGCATTCTATATTGCCTGCATCTATCCTACAAACTTCACTCCAGTGCAGAGATCAGGGAAGTAATCACTGACAGTTTCCTATAATGCTTGTGTAGTTCATTATATTAAAATCTAGCAGGTTTTTTTGGCTATATGATGTGAGATGAAGTTTTAACTGTATAGTAAGTGTTTACATGTTTGAGGGTCTGGGTCATCTTGCCCTTTCACTGATCATTCTGTTGACCTCTGTTCCAGTAGCCTACTCTTAATGACTGGGGCCTTATGGAAAAGAGTTTTGACAGCTGAGCATCACAAAATTGTTCAGCTTTCCTTACTGTGACTTAAAAAAAAAAAAAAAACTGATGACAAAAATCAAATCCTGCCTGAGGTAGGTAACACAAATTTCAACCCTAATAGCAAGTTTCCTTCAGCTGGTACAAGAAGCAGGGGAATTTTTGTGCAATTGACTCGTGTATTTGCATTTTTGACCCCCCTGCTGCCATCTAATCTTCAGCAAAGTGACATTTTGTTACACAGTTCAGATTGCTAATGTGGAAGAGAAATTTTCATCATCATTCAGCTCCCTGGGATAAGAGCAACAATTGGGCAGCACAGATTTATTAGAGACAGCAAGAGCAAAAGCTGCAGAACACACTGCTCAATTCTTCCCTCATAATTCTTGAAAATTTTCAGTCATTATATCTTTTTCACTCATAAATTTGGTTTTAATAGAAGAGTCATGAATGAGCTTCTGTCTTTTTCTTATCATCCAATGAAAGACCATTTCCTAGTCTGGAATGTAAATGAGGGCACACAAATCTTGCTCTCAGATAGTGAGATTTATTGACTAATATTATCTGTTCGCTTCTTCCAAAACTATGAACATTTTCTAGAATACTGTGTAAGACAGTCTTTGCCTTTATACTTACAAGAGCTATAAATGGTGCTTGGAAGTCAAGCTTCCTTTTTGAGCTTTCTAATAAACATTTCAGAAAAGGTCATCTCTGCCAAAGGAGAAATCCACAGATTGACAGCATGTGGGAACTCGGCACGCTGTGACAACTTGGATGTCACTTCCACTGATACGTGGCACCATCCTATGGAGACAGGATTTCACTGGTCAAAAATGACACCTGTGGTTTCACTGCACCCAAAGCTACCAAGAACAATTCACTTCCAACCTGCTTCTCCTGTATCAAAAGGGCAGGAAAGATTCATTTGCATGACCACTCTGAGACTACGGAAAGCCCATGACAAGATGTGAAAGAAAAGAAAGAAAGAAAGTGAAGTCCCTCAGTCGTGTCTGCCTCTGTGACCCCATGAACTGCAGCGTGCCAGGCTTCCCTGTCCATCACCAACTCCCAGAGCTTACTCAAGCTCATGTCCATAGAGTTGGTGATGCCATCCAACCATCTCATCCTCTGTGGTTCCCTTCTCCTTCCACCTTCAATCTTCAGTCTTACAGTGGCTGTACTAGTTTGCATTTCCACCAACAGTGTAAGAGGGTTCCCTTTTCTCCACACCCTCTCCAGCATTTATTGTTTGTAGACTTTTTGGTGGCAGCCATTCTGACCAGCGTGAGATGGTACCTTACTGTGGTTTTGATTTGCTTTTCTCTCATAATGAGTGATGTTGAACTTGTTAGCCATTTGTATGTCTTCTTTGGAGAAATGTCTGTTTAGTTCTTTGGCCTATTTTTTTGATTGGGTCTTTTTTTTTTCTGGTATTGAGCTGCATGAACTGCTTGTATATTTTGGAGATTAATTCTTTGTCAGTTGCTTCGTTTGTTATTATTTTCTCCCATTCTGAAGGCTGCCTTCTTACCTTGGTTATAGTTTCCTTCATTGTGCAAAAGCTATTAAGTTTAATTAGATCTTATTTGTTTATTTTTGTTTTTATTTCCATTACTCTGGGAGGTGGGTCATAGAGGATCTTCCTGTGATTTATGTCAGAGAGTGTTTTACCTATGTTTTCCTCTAAGAGTTTTATAGTTTCTGGTCTTATATTTAGATCTTTAATCCATTTTGAGTTTATTTTTGTGTACAGTGTTAGAAAGTGTTCTAGTTTCATTCTTTTACAAGTGGTTGACCAGTTTTCCCAGCACCACTTGTTAAAGAGATTATCTTTTCTCCGTTGCGTGTTTTTGCCTCCTTTGTCAAAGATAAGGTGTCCATAGAGCACCTATTGATTTTAAAACATATATTCTTTCCATGCATACAAGGGATATTTAAGAAATTAGCATTTACAGACCATAAATCAAGTCTCAAAAGACTTCAAAGAACTAACATTATACAGATTATATTTTCTTTCTGCAGTGCAATTAAATTCAATATCAATAATAAAAAATTAATAATTTCAAAAGATATGGAAATTTTTAAATATCTCTTTTAAATAACTGAAAAGTTTAAAGGGAAATCATAACAGAAAGAATAAAATACTTAGAAGAAACTACTGTGTATTAAAATCTGTGGAATATAGCTAAAGTGGTTTTTAGCAGAAATTTTAGCCTTAAAATAAACTTATATTAGAAAATTAAAAAGTTGAAATTAGCAAGTGAAGCATAATAAAATTAGAAAAAGTAATTAAGTTAAAAGTGAAAATAAATGAAATGCAGAACAAAGCATTACAGAGCATCACCAAAGACAAATTCAACCCTTTAAAGAGATAAACTAACTAATTCTCTGGAAAATTAATTCAGAAAAAGAGACAGAGAAGAAACAAACTAAAATGTGAACAAAGAGAGAAGTAACTGCAGTTACATTAAAGATTTTTTTAAATGCTAAGAAAGTACTAAGAAAAACTGTATGTCAAACATTTTGAAAATGTAAATGAAGTTAAAATATACTAGCAAAAAATAATAATATCAAAAACAAGCAGGGAAATGTAGACAGTTTCATAACTATCTTAAAATTTTCACAAAAAATCCACACTCAGGCAATACTGTGGAATATTTCCACCAAACTTCCAAGAAATATATAATTTCAAAATTCATAAAAGCAGAATACAGAAAAATGAGAATTTTATAAGATAAAATTTTTTCAAATGTTCATCAGTTTTTCATATGGTTATGTGAAGAAATAAGATATAGTTACACATTGGGCAGTTTGCAATAATTTTCTGTCCTTGGATTTTTTTTTTATTCTCCTAAATTCTTTTTTATCAACTTTATCTCTCTTTCTCCATATTTGTGCACAGAAACCTGATGGCATAGTGTTTTATTAAATCTGCAAATTTGATGTATATAAATACAAACTTTTCAAAACAAATTCAAGGATTAAGAGTTAAATCTCAGGTTTTAGTGTAGGAAAATAGAAAAAAAGTTAAAATATTATCTGTCAGATCCTTGGGAAAATGATTATTTCCTCTATTTGAAGTAATCTAAAAAACCGTAAAGAGAATAGAAGACTTGCTTGACCATCTAAAATTGAAAGGCATTTACATTAAAAAAAATAAAACAAGTTAAAAAGGAAAGCAAAAGTTGAAAAATGTTTACAGCAGGTTGTTAATATATATTACAAAAATATATCTCAAGCCACTGGGCAACTGATAGCAGCAATTTAGTCACATAAAAGGAAATTCTAATAAAAAATATATGGAAAATGTTCAACCTCACTGTTAATAAAAATGTAAAGCCAATCTTGAGATAACTATACTTATTAAATTATTCAACAGAACGTCAGCCCTCCCCTGGATACGACAAGAGCAGCCAGTCGAAAGTGATGACGTGAGCAGTGACAGATCTTGAAGCTCCAGCAGGCATGTCATTCACTAATGCCAAGATGTGCTGGACTCTGAAAAACAAAATTCTGTGGCTACACTGTACTGAATGAAATTAAACTTTTATTTTGCATGGGAAAAAAAAAAAAAGGTTAATAAATAAATAAATAATTCAAACTATTCAAAAGTTTTAAATACTCTAAAAAAGTGGGAATATTCTATTGACCTTGGTATATTCCTATGTGTATGGTAGTACAATAATTTTTTGAGTCTCCTAGAAGATGGATCCTGGGGCTTCCCATGTGGCACTAGTGATAAGGAATGCACCTACCAATGCAAGAGACATAAGAGACATAAGTTTGATCCACGGGTCAGGAAAATCCCCTGGAGGAGGGCGCGGCAACCCACTCCAGTATTCTTGCCTGGAGAGTACCATAGACAGAGGAGCCAGGCAGGTTACAATCCATAGCGTCACAAAGAGTTGGATACAACTGAAGCAACTTAGCACAGCACAGCATAGAAGATGGATCCTAAAAAAATAACAGAACAAGATAATAACAAAAAGCTAAATCTAGGAAGATAGTGCACTAATATCTATAACAGCAAATATTTGAAAAGTATCTAAATGGTCATGTAAGTGATGGCACATTAAATTGGTGAAATAACGTAATATACTGTTATTAAGATAATGTGAGCACTACAGACCATTGTAGAAAGTAATAATGATAGCATAATATTAAGTAAAAACAGATTATAAATCTGATCACAGAAACAAGATGGCAGAGGAGTAGGTGAACGTGGAGTACATCTCGCTCCATGGATACATCAGGAATACACCTTCAGACACAGAGGGGCATGAGGAACACCAGCTAAGAACAGATAGGAGTCCCTGAACAGTGGGAAACAGTGTATCAGTTCAGTTCAGTTCAATCACTCAGTCGTGTCCGACTCTTTGCGACCCCATGAATCGCAGCTTGCCAGGCCTCCCTGTCCATCACCAACTCCCAGAGTTCACTCAGACTCACATCCATCGAGTCAGTGATGCCATCCAGCCATCTCAGCCTCGGTCGTCCCCTTCTCCTCCTGCCCCCAATCCCTCCCAGCATCAAAGTCTTTTCCATAGACCCAAGCAAAACGCGGTAGGATGAAGGAACTGGGGGGGAAACTGGAGTGTTAGGAGGACTGGATCTGCTCTCGGCAGGTGGGGAACTGAAGCTGGGGTCCGATCCCCATGTCAAGGCAATAGTCTGAGTCAGGAGAGGAACATTTAAGGCTGAGAATGAAACAACTGATCTGTGGCAGCCTAAATGGAATGAAAATCAAACAGTCCTTGCCACACCAGGACATACCCTGGACAGGGACACAGATACCCTGGAAGGTACAGTGGCTCAGAGCTGGAGTTTGGGAACTGGGAAGCAATCTCAGGGTGAGGATTGCTGTTGACTGTGGAGAAACAGATCGAGGGGATGTAAGGGAGGAGACTGTGATGGGAAATGCCTGTGGAGGAAACCAGGAAGCCGTGGAAGCAAGGCGATACTGCTGAGTCATGCATGGGGGTGGATCCATCACCATAGACTCTCTCCCCACAGGCCAGCAATGGGAGCTGAACAATAGAGAGGCTGGCCCATCAAATGCCAGATGCACTGAACTACAGAGTAGGACCACACTCAGGGTGCCCCTTTAAGTGCATGACACACCAATCTACAGAGTAGGAACCCACCCAGGGGTGTCCCTCTATGTGCCTGATGCCTCAAACAACAGAGAAAGACCCCAGGAAAGGAAGCCCTCTAAGAGCCTGAATGGGCAGAGCTGCAGAGAAAGACTGGCCATAGAGGCCTTCTGATCACCAGCTACAAGAGGCTCGATAAAAGACTCTGATAGGGCCATAACCCCTGCAGCAGAGGCAATCCATGTCCCTGCACACTGGTCACCACCAGGGTCCCAGCAAGCCAAGCAGCTGCGTGACCTTCACACTGAACTCTCACTGGGGCAGAGCTGCCACAGGCAAAAAAAAAAAAATTGTGCCTGTGTACACAGAGTCGCTTTGGTGGTGTCTCTTCGGTGACTCTTTGCAACCCTGTAGACTGTGGCCTGTCAGGCTTCTCTGTCAGGGGGGGTTCTCTAGGCAAGAATACTGGAGCATATTGGCCAATATTGGTCGCCATACCCTTCTAGAGCTCTATGTTCCCTTCTGACCTAGCCGCCAACCCCTCTGAGTACCTGGTGCTGCCAGAACCCCTGCAGCCCAAGCAGCTGCACATTCTCCACACCTGGCCCTCACAGGGGCAGACCCAAGTCCTCCAGGGCAGCCTCAGGAGCAAACCCCAGTGGACGACCCCCATGCAGAGGTGGAAATAAAACCACAGTTGAAGCCCAGGGGCAGTGTAACTAAGGAAGAAGACCCCAAACCTTCCCACCAGCTGTACAAGCTGCAGATTAAATCCATATGATCAACTAAGCAGACTCTGTGTCTATGGAATATATAAAAAGACACTGAGAGCTCCCGCAAAAGAAAATGTTCTCGTTCTGATAGCTGTGGACATTGGAGCAAGAACACACAGGAGGAGGACCAGTTTAGAATCTGAGCTGCCCCCACAGCAGGTCCAGAGATCATCACAGTGTTGGAGGGCATCCTAGGGAGGTGAGGTGGACTGGGACTCCCAGAGAGGGAAAGGACTCTGAGAGCAGTGACTCAAGAAAAACACTTATTATTCTTATGTTTTGACTTGTTCTGTAGATTCTTTTTTTTTTTCTTTTTTCCCCCCTTTTTCCCCCTCTGTTGGAGTTGTCCATTTTATTGGCACTATGAAATGTAATTAAGCTTTTGAGTTTTTTCTTTTTTTCTCTCAGTCACATTTTTTATTGTTGTTATAAACCTCTGCCTCTCTGTTGGGCTTTGGCAGTTCTGGGGAGTTTTCCTTTTATTTTTTTAATTTTCACTTTTATAATTTTAATTTTTTAAACATATTATTGTTTTTTCTACACTTACTCCACTGTTTGCTTTTCCTACTGTTCTTTTCCCCTTGCAGTTAATATTTAATGTATATAAATCTTCTTTATCTACTTCTGTTTAACTTTGCATATATATTCTTTCTTTCTTTACTTTCTTTCCTTTCCTCTCAACATATTTGTTAGTTTTATTTTCATTGTTTCATTCCCCAATTGGCACCTTGCTTTAGTTTTGTTTTCCAGTCTGTGCTTTAGTTAGTTTTGTTCTTAACTGGTAAATATGATATCTGATTTCCTTTGTTCGCTGGGTCAATCTACTGTACTTTATCTTTGTCGGACTGTTTTGACTTTGCTCATGAGTGTATATATATGTGTGTATATTCTATTATTTTAATTATAATTTGCCTGATTTTTTAACTGCCATTTGTCTGCGGCTCATCTTTGGTTTCTAGTTTTGGTTATTTATTTTAATCTCACTTAACGCCATAACAAACTACTTGTGGCATCTTCGTTCCTGACCAGAAATCAAGCTCTGGGCCTTTAGAGTGGGAGCACTGACTCCAAGACCCTAGACGACCAGAGAACTACCCTAGGGAGTATCAAATAGTGAGAACTCACACAAAGGAGACCACTTGAATACAAGACCCAGCATCACCCAACCCTGTGCAGGATGCCTCATCTAAACAACAAACTAAACAAAAATACAAACCCAATCATTAGCAGACAGGATTACAACCTCACTCAACCTTGCCCATCAGAGGAAAACAAACAAAAACTCAGCAAACATCTCACCCTATATGAAGGTTACACAAACCACTGGACCGATCTTAGGAGGGCAGAAAGCAAAAGGAAGAAAGAATTCAGTCTTGAAGCCTGGGAAAAGGATACCTCAAACACAATAAATTAAAAAAAAAAAATAATGAAAAGGCAGAGAAATACTACACAAATGAAGGAACAAACTAGAAACACAGAAGTCCAAATAAGTGAAGAGGAAATAGAAAAATTACCTGAAAAACAATTCAGAATAATGATAGAAAAGATGATCAAAAACCTTGAAAAAAAAAAAACTGAGAAAATGCAAGAATCAATTAACAAAGACCTAGAAGAATTAAAGACTAGACATACAGAGACAAACAACACAATTATTGAAAGTAAAAATACTCTAAAAGGAATCAATAGCAGAATAGTTGAAGCAGAAGAATAAATCAGTGAGCTGGAAGATAAAATGGTGGAAATAACTTCTGAAGAGCAGAATAAAATAAAAAGAACGAAAAGAAATGAGGATAGTCTCAGAGACATCTGGGACGATATCAAACACACCAACATTCAAATTATAGAGGTCTCAGAAGAAGAAGAGAAAAAGAAAGGGTATCAGAAAATGTTTGAAGAGATTATAGTTGAAATATTCCCCAGTGGAAAGTCCAAGCCCCCAGTCAAGTCCAAGAGGCACAAAGAGTCCCATATAGAGTAAGATTCTCCCAAGGAGAAACAGGCCAAGAAACATACTAATCAAACTAACAAAGGCTAAACACAAAGAAGGAATATTAAAAGTAGCAAGAGAGAAATAACAAGTAACATACAAGGGAAACCCCATATCCTTAACAGCTGACCTTTCAGCAGAAACTGCAGGCCAGAAGGTAATGGCAGGATATATTTAAAGTTATGAAAGGGAAATATCTACAACCAAGATTACTGTACCTGGCAAGAATCTCACTAAGTTGATGGAGAAATAAAAAGCTTTTCAGACAAGCAAAAATTAAGAGAATTCAGTATCACCAAATCAGCTTTACAACAAATGTTAAAGGGACTTATATAGTCAAGAAATATGAGAGGAGAAAAAAGATTTACAAAATCAACCCCAAAGCAATTAACAAAATGGCAATAGGAACATATATATCAATAATTACTTTAAATGTAAATAGATTAAATGCTCCAACCAAAAGACACAGACTGGCTGAATGGATACAAAAGCAAGACCCATATATATGTTCTCTACAAGAAACCCACTTCAGACCTAAAGACACATATAGACTGAAGGTGAGAGGATGGAAAATATATTCCATGATAATGGGAAGCAAAAGAAAGCTGGAGTAGCAATCCTCATATCAGACAAAATAGACCTTAAAATAAAGATTACAAGAGACAAGGAAGTACACTACATAATGATCAAGGGATCAATCCAAGAGGAAGTCACAATTGTAAATATCTATGCACCAAACATAGGAGTACCTCAATACATAAGACAGACACCAACAGACATAAAGGGAGAAATTGATAATAACACAATAATAGTGGGAGACTTTAACACCCCATTCACACTGATGGTAGATTATCAAAATGGAAAATGAGGAAACACAAGTCTTAAATGATACATTAGATGAGATGGATCTCATTGATATCTTCAAGACATTCCATCCAAATGCAGAAGAATACACCTTCTTCCCAAATGCACATGGAACATTGTCCAGGATAGACCACATCTTGGGTCACAAATCAAACACAGTAAGTTTAAGGAAACTGAAATAATTTCAAGCATCTTCTCCAACCATAACGCTATGAAACTAGATATCAATTACAAGGAAAAAAAATTGTAAGAAACACAGACATCTGGAGATTAAACAACATGAGTCTAAATAGTCAACAGGTTACTGAAGAAATTAAAAGGAAAATCAAAAGAATTCTAGAAACAAATGACAATGAAAACACGACAACACAAAACCTATGAGAGGCAGTAAAAGCAGAGAGGGAAATTTATAGCAGTGCAATCCTACCTCAAGGAACAAGAAAAACATCAAATGGACAACCTTACTTTACACCTAAAGAAACTGGAAAAAGAAAAAAAAAAACTTAGTAGAAGGAAAGAAATCATAAAGATCTGAGCAGAAATAAATGAAAAGAAATGAAAGAAACAATAGTAAAGATGAAAAAAACTAAAAGCTGGTTCTTTGAGAAGATAAACAAAATTGACAAACCTTTAGCCAGACTCATTAAGAAAAAATGAGAGAAGAATCTAATCAAAAAATTAGAAATGAAAAAGGAGAGGTTACAACAGACAATGCAGATACAGAGGTTTATAAGAGACTATTATGAACAATTATATGACAATAAAATGGATTACATGGAAGAAATGGAGAGATTCTTAGAAAAGTTCAATCTTACAAGACTGGACCAGGAAGAAACAGAAATCATGAACAACCCAATTACAAGCACTAAAATTGAAGCTGTGATCAAAAATCTCCCAAAAAACAAAAGCCCAGGACCAGATGGCTTCACAGGAGAATTCTATCAAACACTTAGAGAAGAGCTAATGCTTATCCTTCTAAAACTCTTTTTTAAAATTGCAGAGGAAGGAACACTTCCAGACTCATTCTAGGAGGCCACTATCACCCTGATACCAAAACCAGACAAAGCCAACACAAAAAAAGAAAACTACAGGCCAATACCACTGATGAACATAGATGTAAAAATCTTCAACAAAATTTCAGCCAACAATTCACCAACACATCAAAACCTCATATACCATGATCAAGTTGGGTTTATTCCAGAAATGCAAGGATTCTTCAATATATGCAAATCAATCAATGTGATACACCATATTAACAAATTGAAAGATAAAAACTATATGATAATCTCAAGAGATGCAGAAAAAGCTTTTGACAAAATTCAGCATCCGTTTGTGATGAAAACTCTTCAAAATATGGGCATAGAAGGAACTTACCTCAACATCATAAAGACTATATATGATAAGCTTACAGCAAACATTATTCTCAATGATAAAAAGCTGAAAGCATTCCCCCTAAGATCAGGAAAAAGACAAGGATGTTCACTCTCACCACTATTATTCAACATAGTTCTGGAAATCCTAGCTACAGCAATCAGGGAAGAAAAAGAAAGAAAAGGAATCCAGATCAGAAAAGAAGAAAAGTTCTCACTGTTTGCAGATGATATGATACTGTACATAGAAAACCCTAAAGACAGTGTCAGAAAATTACTAGAGCTAATCAGTGAATTTAGAAAAGTTGCAGGATACAAAATCAATACACAGAAATCACTTACATTTCTATATACTAACAATGAAAAATCAAAAAGAGAAATTAAAAAATCAATCCCATTAACCATTGCAACAAAACAAAAATTAAATATCTAGGAATAAACTTATCTAAGGAGACAAAAGTACTGTACAAAGAAAGCTATAAGATACTAATGAAAGAAATCAAAGATGACGTAAACAGATGGAGAGATATTCCATGTTCCTGGGGAGGAAGAATCAATATTGTGAAAATGACTGTACTATCAAATGCATTCTACAGATTCAATGCAATCCCTATCAAATTACCAATGGCATTTTTCACAGAACTAGAACAAAAAATTTCACGATTCACATGGAAACACAAAATGCTCTGCATAGCCAAAGCAGTCTTGAGAAAGAAGAATGGAGCTGAAGGAATCAACCTTCCTGACTTCATATTATACTACAAAGTTACAGGCATCAAGACAGTATGGTACTGGCACAAAAATAGAAATATAGACCAATAGAACAAGATAGAAAGCCCAGAAATAAACTCATGCACCTCTGAACACCTTATTTTGACAAAGGAGGCAAGAATATACAATGGGGAAAGACAATCTCTTCAATAAATGGTGCTGGGAAATCTGGACAGCTACATATAAAGGAATGAAATTAGAACACTTCCTAACATCGTACACAAAGATAAACTCAAAAAGGATTAAAGACCTAAATGTAAGACCAGAAACTATAAAACTCTTAGGGGAAAACATAAGCAGAACACTCAATGACATAAATCCAAGCAAGATCCTCTATGACCCACCTCATCAGTTCAGGTCAGTTCAGTCACTCAGGCCTGTCCAACTGTCTGCAGCCTCATGGACTGCAGCACACCAGGACTCCCTGTCCATCATCAACTTCTAGAGTTTACTCAAACTCATGCCCATTGAGTCACTGATGCCATCAAACAATCTCATCCTCTGTTATCCCCTTCTCATCCTCCCTTCAATCTTTCCCAGCATCAGGGTCTTTTCAAATGAGTTAGCGCTTCACATCAGGTGGCCAAAGTATTGGGGTTTCAGCTTCAGCATCAGTCTTTCCAGTGAATATTCAGGATTGATTTCCTTTAGGATGGATTGGTTTGATCTCCTTGCAGTCCAAGGGACTCTCAAGAGTCTTCTCCAACACCACAGTTCAAAAGCATCAATATTTTGGTGCTCAGTTTTCTTTATAGTCCAACTCTCACATCCACACATAACTACTGGAAAAACCATAGCCTTGACTAGATGAAACTTTGTTGGAAAAGTAATGACTCTGCTAATTAATATGCTGTCTAGGTTGGCCTTAACTTTTCTTCCAAGAAGTAAGCATCTTTTAATTTCATGGCTGCACTAACCATCTGCACTCACTATTCTGGAGCCTCCCCGCCATCAAAAAAAGTCTTGCCACTGTTTCTACTGTTTCTCCATCTATTTGCCATGAAGTGATGGAACCAGATCATGGAACCATGATCTTTCTTTTTTGAATGTTGAGCTTTAAGCCAACTTTTTCACTCTCCTCTTTCACTTTCATCAAAAGGCTCTTTACTTCTTCTTCACTTTCTGCCATATGGGTGGTGTCATATGCATATCTGAGGTTATTGATATTTCTCCCAGCAATCTTGATTCCAGCTTGTGTTTCTTCCAGCCCAGCATTTCTCATGATATACTCTGCATATAAGTTAAATAAGCAGGGTGACAATATACAGCCTTGTA
The DNA here is from genome assembly GCF_014754425.2 of Oryx dammah. Lineage (NCBI taxonomy): Eukaryota > Metazoa > Chordata > Mammalia > Artiodactyla > Bovidae > Oryx > Oryx dammah. The sequence goes on along the minus strand of NW_024070192.1, from coordinate 56,990,057 downwards.
TTGGAACCAGTCTGTTGTTCCATATCCAGTTCTAACTGTTGCTTCCTGATCTGCATACTGATTTCACAGGAGGCAGGTCAGGTGGTCTGCTTTTCCCACCTCTTTCAGAATTTCCCAGAATTTATTGTGACCACACAGTCAAAGGCTTTGGCATACTCAGTAAAGCAGAGGCAGATGTTTTTCTGGAACTCTCTTCCTTTTTCGATGATCCAGCAGATGTTGGCAATTTGATTTCTGGTTCCTCTGCTTTTTCTAGAGTCAGCTTGAACATCTGGAGGTTCAGGGTTCACATATTGCTGACGCCTGACTTGGAGAATTTTGAGCATTACCTTTCTAGCATGTGAGATGGGTGATATTGTGTGGTAGTTTGAGCATTCTTTGGCATTGCCCTTCTTTGGGACTGGAATGAAAACTGACCTTTTTCAGTCCTTCGGTCACTGCTGAGTTTTCCAAATTTGCTGGCATATTGAGTGCAGCACTTTTACAGCATCATCTTTTAGGATTTGAAATAGCTCAACTGGAATTCCATCGCCTCCACTAGCTTTTATCATAGTGATGCTTCCCAAGGCCCACTTGACTTCACATTCCAGGATGTCTGGCTCTAGGTGAGTGACCACACCATTGTGATTATCTGGGCCCTGAAGATCTTTTTTGTACAGTTGTTCTGGGTATTTTTGCCACCTCTTCTTAATATCTTCTGTTTCTGTTAGGTCCATACAATTTCTGTCCTTTATTGAGCCCAGCTTTGCATGAAATATTCCCTTGGTATCTCTAATTTTCTTGAAGAGATCTCTAGCCTTTCCCATTCTATTGTTTTCCTCTATTTCTTTGCACTGATCACTGAGGAAGGCTTTTTTATCTCTCCTTGCTATTCTTTGGAACTCTGCATTCAAATGGGTATATCTTTCCTTTTCTCCTTTTCTCCTTTGCTTGTTGCTTCTCTTCTTTTCACAGCTATTTGTAAGGCCTCCTCAGACAGCCATTTGGCTTTTTTGCATTTCTTTTTCTTGGGCACAGTCTTGCTCCCTGTCTCCTGTACAATGTCATGAACCTCCATCCATATTTCATCAGGCACTCTGTTTATCAGATCTAGTCCCTTAAATCTATTTCTCACTTCCACTGTATAGTCATAAGGGATTTGATTTAGGTCATACCTGAATGGTCTAGTGGTTTTCCCCACTTTCTTCAATTTAAGTCTGAATTTGGCAATAAGGAGTTCATGATCTGAGCCATAGTCAGCTCCCAGTCTGGTTTTGCTGACTGTACAGAGCTTCTCCATTTTTAGCTGCAAAGAATATAATCAATCTGATTTCAGTCTTGACCATCAGGTGATGTCCATGTGTAGAGTCTTCTCTTGCGTTGTTGGAAGAGGTATTTGCTATGACCAGTGCATTGTCCTGGCATAACTCTATTAGTCTTTGCCAAAGAATACACAGACTGTACAAAAAAGATCTTCACAACCTAGATAATCACGATGGTGTGATCACTCACCTAGAGCCAGATCCTGGAATGTGAAGTCAAATGGGCCTTAGAAAGCATCACTACAAACAAAGCTAGTGGAGGTGATGGAATTCCAGTTGAGCTATTTCAATACCTGAAAGATGATGCTGTGAAAGTGCTGTACTCAATATGCCAGCACATTTGGAAAACTCAGCAGTGGCCACAGGACTGGAAAAGGTCAGTTTTCATTCCAATCCCAAAGAAACACAATGCCAAAGAATGCTCAAACTACTGTACAATTGCACTCAACTCACACGCTAGTAAAGTAATGCTCAAAATTCTCCAAGTCAGGCTTCAGCAACACGTGAACCATAAACTTCCAGATGTTCAAGTTGGCTTTAGAAAAGGCAGAGGAACCAGAGATCAAATTGCCAACATCCGCTGGATCATCAAAAAAGGAAGAGAGTTCCAGAAAAACATCTATTTCTGCTTTATTGACTATGCCAAAGCCTTTGACTGTGTGGATCACAATAAACTGTGGAAAATTCTGAGAGAGATGGGAATACCAGACCACCTGACCTGCCTCTTGAGAAATCTGTATGCAGGTCAGGAAGCAACAGTTAGAACTGGACATGGAACAATAGACTGGTTTCAAATAGGAAAAAAAGTATGTCATGGCTGCATACTGTCACCCTGCTTATTTAACTTATGTGCACAGTACATCATGAGAAACAGTGGACTGGAAGAAGCACAAGCTGGAATCAAGATTGCTGGGAGAAATATCAATAACCTCAGATATGCAGATGACACCACCCTTATGGCAGAAAGTGAAGAGGAATTAAAAAGCCTCTTGATGAAAGTGAAAGAGGAGAGTGAAAAAGTTGGCCTAAAGCTCAACATTCAGAAAACGAAGATCATGGCATCCTGTCCCATCACTTCAAGGGAAATAGATGGAGAAACAGTGGAAACAGTGGCAGACTTTATTTTGGGGGGCTCCAAAATCACTGCAGATGGTGACTGCAGCCATGAAATTAAAAGACACTTACTCCTTGGAAGAAAAGTTATGACCAACCTAGACAGCATATTGAAAAGCAGAGACATTACTTTGCCAACAAAGGTCCGCCTAGTCAGGGCTATGGTTTTTCCAGTGTTCATGTACGGATGTGAGAGTTGGACTGTGAAGAAAGCTGAGCACCGTAGAATTGATGCTTTTGTACTGTGGCATTGGAGAAGACTCTTGAGAGCCCCTTGGACTGCAAGGAGATCCAACCAGTCCATTCTAAAGGAGATCAGCCCTCGGTGTTCTTTGGAAGGAATGATACTAAAGCTAAAACTCCAGTACTTTGGCCACGTCATGTGAAGAGTTGACTCACTGGAAAAGACTCTGATGCTGGGAGGGATTGGGGGCAGGAAGAGAAGGGGACGACAGAGGATGAGATGGCTGGATGGCATCACTGACTCGATGGACGTGAGTTTGAGTGAACTCCAGGAGATGATGATGGACAGGGAGGCCTGGCATGCTGTGATTCATGGGGTCGCAAAGAGTCGTACACGACTGAGTGACTGAACTGAACTGAACCGAACCTGCTTCATTCTGTACTCCAAGGTCAAATTTGCCTGTTACTCCAGGTGTTTCTTGATTTCCCAATTTTGCATTCCAGTCCCCTATAATGTAAAGGATATCTTTTGGGGGTGTTAGTTCTAGAAGGTCTTGTAGGTTTTCATAGAACCATTCAACTTCAGCTTCTTCAGCATTACTGGTCAGGGCATAGACTTGGATTACCGTGATGCTGAATGGTTTGCCTTAGAAAGGAACAGAGATCATTCTGTCATTTTTGAGATTGAATCTAAGTACTGCATTTTGGACTCTCTTGTTGATATGATGGCTATTCCATTTCTGTAAGAGATTCCTGTCCACAGTAGTAGATATAACGGTCATCTGAGTTAAGTTCACCAATTCCTGTTCATCTTAGTTCGCTGATTCCTAGAATATTGATGTTCACTCTTGCCATCTCCTGTTTAACCACTTGCAATTTGCCTTGACCCATGGACCTAACATTCCAGGTTCCTATGCAGTATTGCTCTTGGCAGCATCAGACCGTGCCTCCATCACCAGTCACTTCCACAGCTGGGTGTTGTTTTTGCTTTGTCTCTGTCTCTTCATTCTTTCTGGAGTTATTTCTCCACTGATCTCCAGTAGCTTTTTGGGCACCTACTGACCAAGGGAGTTCATCTTTCAGTGTCCTATCTTTTTGTCTTTTCATACTGTGCCTGGGGTTCTCAAGGTAAGAATACTGACGTGGTTTGCCATTCCCTTCCCCAGTAGATCTCATTTTGTCAGAACTCTCCACCATGACCCGTCCATCTTGGGTGGCCCTACACAGCATGGCTCATATTTCACAGAAATAAAAACAAATGTAAACAAATGGGACTTTATTAAACTTAAAAGCTTTTGCACAGCAAAGGAAACTATAAGCAAGGTGGAAAGACAACCCTAAGAATGGGAGCAAATAATAGCAAGTGAAACAACTGACAAAAGGTTAATTTTCAAAATATACAAGAGCTCATACAACTCAATTCAAAAAAAAAACAAACAACTCAATCAAAAAGTGGGAAAAAGACTTAAATAGACATTTCTCCAAAGAAGATATACAAATGGCTAACAAACACACAAAAAATGCTCAACATCACTCAATATTAGAGAAATGCAAATCAAAACCACAATGAGATATCACCTCACACCAATCAGAATGGCCATCATCAAAAAGTCTACAAACAATAAATACTGGAGAGGGTGTGGAGAAAAGGGAATGCTCTTGCACTGTTGGTGGGAATGCAAACTGACACAGCCACATTGGAAGACGGTATGTAGATTCCTTAGAAAACTAGGAATAAAATCACCATACGACCCAGCAATCCCATTCCTAGGCATATACCCTGGTGAAACCAAAATTGAAAAAGACACATGTGTCCAGAAGTTCACTGCAGCACTATTTAGAATAGCTAGAACATGGAAGTGACCTAGACACCCATCCACAGATGAATATTACTCAGCTATGAAAAGGAACACACTTGAGTTAGCTCTGATGAGGTGGATGAACCTAGGGCCCATTCACTACAGTGTGAAGTGAGTCAGAAAGAAAAAGATAAATATCATATCATATGCTAATGCACATATACGGAATCTAGAAAAATGGTACTGAAGAATTTCTTTACAGGGCAGCAGTGGAGAAACAGACATAGAGAATAGACTTATGGACATGGGGAGAGAGGAGAAGAGGTTGAGATGTATGGAAAGAGTAACGTGGAAACTTACATTACCATATGTAAAATAGATAGCCAGTGGGGCAGTGGTGGAAGAGGGAAATCTGATCACCAAGATAACAAGTATAAATTAACATATGCATGTGGAATTGAAAGGTATTTGAAAACTACCCAAAATTATCCAAATCAATTATTGGATTAGAATAATAGCTAGTAAATGTCTTATAGTTTATTGTTTAAGCTTTCTTTTATTTAATTGTAATATTCCCTTTCAAATGTGAAAAAAATGTTTTAATAAGTGAGGAGTGATGCAAGCTAGCCTTTCAAATCCAGTGACTTTGGTGTGAACATTTATCACTCTAAGTGGATTTGAAAGATGACCATTAAACTTCCAATGGATTTATTTAACGATAATGTCAAGGCATTTGACTACAGTTATATGCTTCTTAGTAGCTCATCACTATCAGTAATTTTCCAGAACATTTTTCCTTTTCATTTAACCAGATTCATGTACAAGCCAAATATATTCCAAAAGGCAATTTGAGTCCAAAATTATGGTTATTCTCATTTTACAGGTGATAAAACTGAGGTCCAAAATGGTAATATGTAGATGAAAGATGTAATAAATAGATGAATTAAAATATGCAGATTTATATATAAGTATCTTTCTATATGGGTGGCTTTTATATTTCTTCCCTGGTGGCTCAGATGGTAAAGAATCTGCCTGCAATAAGGAAGACCTGGGTTTGATCCCTGGGTTGGGAAGATCTCCTAGAGGAGGGCATGGCAACCCACTCCAGTATTCTTGCCTGGAGAGTTCCATGTATAAAGGAGCCTAAAGGGCTATAGTCCATGGGTTGCAAAGAGACAGACATGTCTGAGTGACTAACATTTATCTATTCATTTATCTTTATATATAAGTATTTATATGTAAGTAAAGAGCCCTCCATAGTTTGAGATAAAGACATCTCAAATGAAATAGGAAGCTATATTGCCAGGTTTCAAGCACCGGTCTTCCAGTTCAAAATCTCATTTTCTTTTGCAAACAGGTAGGCATACTCAGTGAGATACGCATTTTTTGGGTCTTTGGGAAATGAATATGTATGTACACCAGGAAGTGTAACAGTATAAACTGTCATTTGAAACCCAAAGTGGACTTTAACTGTTCCTGTGTGTGTGGAGGTAGGGAAGCAGGGTAGAGGGTATGGTTTAAATCATACCACTTGAAAATGTGTCTATATGCTCATTAAGGGCTTCTCTGGTGCCTCAGCAGTAAAGAATCTGCCAGTAATGCAGGAGATGTGGGTTCAGTCCCTGGGTCAGGAAGATCCCCTGGAGGAGGGAACAGCTAGCCACTCCAGTATTTTTGCCTAGAAAATTCCGTGGACAGAGGAGCCTGACTAGGGGTCACAAAGAGCCAGACACTGCTGAATGACTAACACTTATACTTAAGTTCATGAGGGGCTTCCCAGGGGGCGTTAGTGGTAAAAACCTGCATGCGAATTCAGGAGACATTAGAGATGTGAGTTGGATCCCTGGATTGGAAAGATCCCCTGGAGGAGGGCATGGCAACCCACTTCAGTATTCCAGTATTCTTGCCTGGAGAATCCCATGGACAGAGGAGCCTGGTGGGCTACAGTCCACAAGGTCACAAAAAATCGGACATGACTGAAGCAATATAGCATGCATGCATGCACGCTCACTAAGAGAAGGGCAAAAGGAAACTGAAGCTTTAAAGCCTCTGCTAGTCCTTCTGTTGGACTAAAAAAAGTTTAGCTTACTCTTGATTTTAGCAGAGTCCATTAACGGGTTTTTGGATGTATAAAAGTAGACCCAGACTCAGTAGAAGGATGAAAAGATAAATCATTCTGTATAATAATGTGAAGGAAATTAAATCTAGAGAAGGGAACGGAGATTATGTAGTAATGTGATGGATAGATTCTTAAAAGCATCTAATACTAAATTTTTTGTCTGCAAGATAACTTTCATCATCATGTACCTTCCTGAAGATTGTGCGCATGTGCACACGTGTGCGTGCGCGCACACACACACACACACACCCCTTCCATAATGAATTTGGGAAATAAAGAAAAAAAGCTCAGTTTCATCCTTAACTGTGCAGCCAAAGTAGTGTCAAAGGAAGTAAGTTGTAATTGTATTGAAACATCAAACCAAAAAAAGAACATAAGTTCCTGAGAATCAAAAAAAAAAAAAAAAAAATTGGGCCAGTCAAAATAGCTATCATCAAAAAATCCACAAAAAATAAATCCCAGAGATGGTATGGAGAGAAGGAACCCTCCTACATTGGAACAGCTACTATGGAAAACAGTATGAATCTTCCTTAAAAAACTAAAAATAGAGCTACCATAGGACCCTACAATCCCACTCTGGGATAAGGGAATATGTCTGGAGATAAAGGATATATGCACCCCAATGTTCATTGCAGCACTGTTTACAATAGCCAAGACATGGAAGCAACCTAAATGCCCATCAACAGAGGAACAGGAAAAGAAGATGTGGTACATATATACAACAGAATATTACACAGCCATTAAAAAGAATGAAATAATACCATTTGCAGCAATATGGATGGACTTAGAGATTGTCATACTGAGTGAAGTACGTCAGAGAAGAGAAACATCACATGACATCCATTATATGCAGAATCTAAAAAGACATGATACAAATAAACATATAGTTCCAACACAGACAGACTCAGAGTTAGAGAGCAAACCTATGTTTTCTGGGGGAAGCCTAGGAGGAAAGGATAGTTAGGAAATTTGGGATGGATATGTACACACAGCTTTATTTAAAATAACCAATAAGACACTCTTTTTTGGTGTTAGTTCTAGAAGGTCTTGTAGGTCTTCAGATAACTGTTCATCTTCTTTGGCATTAGTGGTTGGGACATAGACTTGGATTATTATCATATTGAATGGTTTGCCTTGGAAACCACGATTATTCTGTCATTCTTGAGTTTACACTCAAGTACTGCATTTCAGACTCTTTTGTTGACTATGAGGGCTATTCCATTTCTTCTAAGGGATTCTTGTCCACAGTAGTAGATATAATGGTCATCTGAATTAAATTTGCCAATTCCCACCCATTTTAGTTAATTGATTCCTAAAATGTCAAAGTTTTCTCTTGCTATCTCCTATTTGACCACCTCCAATTTACCTTTACTCATGGACCTAATATTCTAGGTTCCAATGCAATATTGCTCTTTACAGCATCTGACTTTATTTTCACCACCAGTCACATCCATAACTGGGCATTGTTTCCACTTTGGTTCAGCCTCTTCATTTCTGCTGGAGCTATTTCTCCGCTCTTCTCCAGTAGCATATTGGACATCTAGTGACCTGGGGGTTCATCTTTCAGTGTCATATCTTTTTGCCTTTTTATACTGTTCATGGATTTCTCAAGGCAAGAATGCTGAAGTGGTTTGCCAATCCCTTCTCCAGTGGACCATGTTTTGTCAGAGTAGGAAGTCAAGAGATACCTAGAGTAACAGGCAAATTTGTCCTTCAAGTACAAAATGAAGCAGGGCAAAGGCTAACAGAATTCTGCCAAGAGAACACAATGGTCATACAAACAACCTCTTCCAACAACACAAGAGATGACTCTACACATGGACAGCACCAGGTGGTCAATGCTGAAATCAGATCGATTACATTCTTTACAACCAAAGGTGGAGAAGTTTTATACAGTCAGCCAAAACAAGACCAAGAGCTGATTATGGCTCAGATCATGAACTCCTTACTGTAAAATTCAGACTTAAATTGAAGAAAGTATGGAAAAATCACTAGGCCATTCAGGGATGACCTAACTCAAATCCCTTACGCTTATACAGTGGAAGTGAAAAGTAGATTCAAGGGATTAGATCTGATAGACAGAGTACCTGATGAACTATGAACAGAGGTTAATTTGGTGGTGATCAAAACCATCCCCAAGAAAAAGAAATGCAAAAAGGCAAAATGATTGAGGAGGCCTTACAAATAGCTGAGAAAAGAAGTGGAAGGCAAAGGAGAAAAGGAAGCATACACTCATTTGAATACAGAGTTTCAAAGAATAGCAAGGAGAGATAAGCCTTCTTAAGTGAACAGTGCAAAGAGATAGAGGAAAGCAATAGAATGTGAAAGACAAGAGATCCCTTCAAGAAAATTAGAGATAACATGGGAACATTCCATGCAAAGATGGGCACAATAAAGGACAGAAATGGTATGGACCTAACAGGAGAAGATATTAAGAAGAAGTAGCAAGAATATACATGACTGTACAAAAAAGGTCTTCATGACCAGGACAGCCATGATGCTGTGGTCACTCACCTAGAGCCAGACATCCTGGAACGTGAAGACAAGTGGGCCTTAGGAAGCATCACTACAAACAAAGCTAATGGAGGTGATGGAATTCCAGTTGAGCTATTTCAAATCCTAAAAGATGGTGTTAAAGTGCTGCACTCAATATGCCACAGGACTGGAAAAGGTCAGTTTTCATTCCAATCCCAAAGATGGGCAATGCCAAAGAATGTTCAAACAACTGCATAATTGAACTCATTTCACATGCCAGCAAAGTAATCATCAAAACCCTTCAAACTAGGCTTCAGCAATATGTGAACTGAGAACTTTCAGAAGTACAAGCTGGATTTCAAAAAGCCAGAGGAGCCAGAGATCAAATTGCCAACGTCTGTTGGATTATTGGAAAAGCAAGAGAATTACAGAAAAACATCTATTTCTGCTTCATTGACTACACTAAAGCCTTTGACTATTGCAGATCACAATAAACTGTGAAAAATTCTGAAAGAGATGGGAATACCAGACAACTTGACCTGCCTCCTGAGAAACCTGTATGCAGATCAAGAAACAACAGTTAGAACTGGACATGGAGCAATGGACTGGTTCAAGATTGGGAAAGGAGTACGTCAAGGCTGTGTATTGTCACCCTACTTGTTTAACTTATATGCAGGGTATATCATGCAAAATGATGGGCTGGATGAAGCACAAGCCGGAATCAAGATTTCCAGGAGAAATAGTAACCTCAGATATGCAGATGACACCACCTTTATGGCAAAAAGCTACAAACCAAAAGAACCTCCTGATAAAATAAAAGAGGAGAGTGAAAAAGTTGGCTTAGAATGCAACATTCAAAAAACAAAGATCATCGCATCCGGTCCCACCAATTCATGGCAAATAGATGGGGAAACAATAGAAACAGTGACAGACTTTCTTTTTTGGGGTTCCAAAATCACTGCAGTTAGTGACTTCAACATGAAATTACAAGACACCTGCTCCTTGCAAGAAAAGCTATAACAACCTAGACAGTGTATTAAAAAGCAGAGACATCACTTTGTTAACAAAGGTCCATCTAGTCAAAGCTATGATTTTTTCAGTAGTCATGTATGGATGTGAGAGTTGAACCATAAAGAAGGCTGAGCACTGAAGAATTGATGCTTTCAAACTGTGGTGCCAGAGAAGACTCTTGAGAGTCCCGTGGACAGGAAGGAGATCAAACCAGTCCGTCCTAAAGGAAATCAGTCCTGAATACTCTTTCAGTTCAGTTCAGTTGCTCAGTCATGTCCGACTCTTTGCGACCCCATGAATCGCAGCACGCCAGGCCTCCCTGTCCATCACCATCTGCCGGAGTTCACTCAGACTCACGTCCATCGAGTCCGTGATGCCATCCAGCCATCTCATCCTCAGTTGTCCCCTTTTCCTCCTGCCCCCAATCTCTCCCAGCATCAGAGTCTTTTCCAATGAGTCAACTCTTTGCATGAGGTGGCCAAAGTACTGGAGCTTCAGCTTTAGCATCATTCCTTCCAAAGAAATCCCAGGGCTGATCTCCTTCAGAATGGACTGGTTGGATCTCCTTGCAGTCCAAGGAACTCTCAAGAGTCTTCTCCAACACCACAGTTCAAAAGCATCAATTCTTTGGCACTCAGCCTTCTTCACAGTCCAACTCTCACATCCATACATGACCACAGGAAAAACCATAGCCTTGACTAGACGGACCTTAGTCGGAAAAGTTATGTCTCTGCTTTTGAATATGCTATCTAGGTTGGTCGTAACTTTTCTTCCAAGGAGTAAGCGTCTTTTAATTTCATGGCTGCAGTCACCATTTGCAGTGATTTTGGAGCCAAAAAAAATAAAGTCTGACACTGTTTCCACTGTTTCCCTATTTCCCATGAAGTGATGGGACCGGATGCCATGATCTTCGTTTTCTAAATGTTGAGCTTTAAGCCAACTTTTTCACTCTCCTCTTTCACGTTCATCAAGAGGCTTTTTAGTTCCTCTTCACTTTCTGCCATAAGGGTGGTGTCATCTGCATATCTGAGGTTATTGGTATTTCTCCCAGCAATCTTGATTCCAGCTTGTGCTTCTTCCAACCCAGCATTTCTCATGATGTACTCTGCATAGAAGTTAAATAAGCAGGGTGACAATATGCAGCCTTGACATACTCCTTTTCCTATTTGGAACCAGTCTGTTGTTCCATGTCCAGTTCTAACTGTTGCTTCCTGACCTGCATACAGATTTCTCAAGAGGCAGATCAGGTGGTCTGGTATTCCCACCTCTTTCAGAATTTTCCACAGTTTACTGTGATCCACACAGTCAAAGGCTTTGGCATAGTCAATAAAGCAGAAATAGATGTTTTTCTGGAACTCTCTTGCTTTTTCCATGATCCAACAGATGTTGGCAATTTGATCTCTGGTTCCTCTGCCTTTTCTAAAACCAGCTTGAACATCTGGAAGTTCACAGTTCACATATTGTTGAAGCCTGACTTGGAGAATTTTGAGCATTACTTTACTAGCATGTGAGATGAGTGCAATTGTGCGGTAGTTTGAGCATTCTTTGGCATTGCTTTTCTTTGGAATTGGCATGAAAACTGAACTTTTCCAGTCCTGTGGCCACTGCTGAGTTTTCCAAATGTGCTGGCGTATTGAGTACAGCACTTTCACAGCATCATCTTTCAGGATTTGAAAGACCTCAACTGGAATTCCATCACCTCCACTAGCTTTGTTCGTAGTGATGCTTTCTAAGGCCACTTGACTTCACATTCCAAGATGTCTGGCTCTAGATTAGTGATCACAGCATCATGATTATCTGGGTTGTGAAGATCTTTTTTGTACAGTTCTTCCATGTATTCTTGCTGCCTCTTCTTAATATCTTCTGCTTCTGTTAGGTCCAGACCATTCCTGTCCTTTATCGAGCCCATCTTTGCATGAAATGTTCCCTTGGTATCTCTAATTTTCTTGAAGAGATCTCTAGTCTTTCCCATTCTGTTCTTTTCCTCTATTTCTTTGCACTGATCGCTGAAGAAGGCTTTCTTATCTCTTCTTGCTATTCTTTGGAACTCTGCATTCAGATGCTTATATCTTTCCTTTTCTCCTTTGCTTTTCACCTCTCTTCTTTTCACAGCTATTTGTAAGGCCTCCCCAGACAGCCATTTTGCTTTTTTGCATTTCTTTTCCATGGGGATGGTCTTGATCCCTGTCTCCTGTACAATGTCACGAACCTCATTCCATAGTTCATCAGGCACTCTATCTATCAGATCTAGGCCCTTAAATATATTTCTCACCTCCACTGTATAATCATAAGGGATTTGACTTAGGTCATACCTGAATACTCTTTGGAAGGACTGATGCTGAAGCTGAAACTCTAATACTTAGGCTACCCAAAGCAAAAAGCCAACTCACTGGAAAAAACCCTGATGTTGGGGAAGATTGAGGGCAAGAGGAGAAGGGGGTAACAGAGGATGAACTTGTTGGATGGCATCATCAATGCAATGGACATGAGTCTGAGCAAACTCCAGGAGATGGTTAAGGACAGGGAAGTCTGGCATGCTGCAGTTCATGGAGTCATGAAGAGTTGGACGTGACTGAGCAACTGAACTACAACAATTAACAAGGACCCATTGTATAGCACAGGGAACTCTGCTCAATATTTTGTGGCATCCTGGATGGGAGGGGAGTTGGGAGGAGAATGGATACATGTATATGTATGGCTGAGTCCCTTTGCTGTCCACCTGAAACTATTACAACTTCATTAATGAGCTATTAAAAAACTAAATATGTTTCATAAAAATTTTTTAAAAGTGTGGGACCATATTAGACTTAGCTCAGTATTTGAATCTCAAAGGACAGGTTGGCTTCACAACATTTGGGAGTATAAAGCACAACTGGGTGACAGGATCTTTTATTTGTAAGTATTTGAATGTGGAAAAGGTGTGAATGAATCTTCCATAGCTTGGTTTAGCCATTTATTCAGGAAATTTTTATTCAATGCCTATCAATTGCCAGGCATTATTACTCAATGCTGAGAATGTCCAAGAGAATAAGACGTAGTTCTTTTTCTCAAGAACTAAATGGTTTAATGTGAAAGATGAGGAAGTGGACGATTTTAATTTAGTGTAGAAAAAAACTAAGAAAGCAATAAATCATAGTATTTTGACAATATAAAGAAGAGACATCTAATCCAGTCTTAAGATCTGAAAGACTTGGGAAACACATCTAGATTTTCCAGAACACAACGTGTTTCAAACAATTTGCCTCCAGAAATCTATTTTAAAATGTCAACCCATTGATAAACGATTCAAAAATGTGGTCATCACTCTCTTAGTCAGTCATGAATTTATTCACCTTTATGTTTTCCACCTTTAAAATTACCTTAGGAGTGCCAGTGTATGTCAAGATGGAATAAACTGATCATATAACTTCTCTTCCACGGTTTACAACTAAATACTCTACATAGAATACAAAAAGCATATAATGGAGAATTTTAAACAACCAGAGTTTGTGGAGTTCATTGTTTTGTTCCTCCTTTTTTCCACTTCTTTGATCTCACTGCAGTGAGGTGTGGAAATGCAAAACAAAACGTCTGAAAGAAACATTCTTTTTCTCGCTAGTGCGTGCTCGGTCATGTCCGAGTCTTTGTGACTTCTGTAGCCCGCCAGGCTCCTCTCTCCATGGGATTTTCCAGGCAAGAATCCTGGAGTAGCTTGCCATTTCCTCTTCCAGGGGATCTTCCCGACCCAAGGATCGAACCCGAGTCTTCTGCGTCTCCTGCATCGGCAGGCAGATTCTTTACCACTGAGCCACCTGGGAAGAAGTCTAGCCATTAGCTAGAGGATTGAGAAAAGGCCTCCTGTAAAGTAGCGAGTGCCTAAGAAAATCCCCAAAGTTCTCTCTCTCAATCTCAATCTCTGTTTTCTCCTAGACGTGCCTGGAGGGCGGCCCAGGTCACAGAGCTGAGCCTATCACAGTGGGGCTGGGGGTGGACCGTGAGAGCACCCGAACCCCTGAAAGAAAACCCGTCTCTCTGGCCAGAGAAAGTGGGGAGAGGATGCTTGCAGTCCCGGGAGCGTACAGGGATGTCCTTGTTGGGTTTTCCTCTTGCCTTATTACACCCCGGCAGCCCTGGCTGTGTGCAATTACAAGACTGCATGAGGCTAGCAGGCGTCATCCTGAGCAGGGAGACAGGAGGCCATGGGGAGCAGGGGGAGCAGGGCTGGGCCGAGGGTGAGGCGACAGAAGCGCTCGGGAAGCACATCTGAAGGCCGGGCTCTCGGCGCTGTGCGCGCGCAGCCTGTTCACGCCCCCCGACTAGGAGGGGGCGCCTCCTCAAGTTCTGCACCCCGGGGGTCTCACGCTTGAACAGGCTTTAATACAGTTAGAAAAACCACTGACGTCTTAGCTAAAAGGAGGAAAGTGATCAAAGTGAGTTATGGATTTCTCCTTAGAGACTCTCAAAGCCACAAGAAAATGGAAGAACACCTTTAGAGTGTTCAAGGAAAGGACACTCAATGAGAATTCTGTATCCAGTAAAAAAAAAAAAAAAGACGCTTAAAAAATGAAGACAAAATACAGCCAATTTCAAATGGAGAAAAACATGTGAAGTTTCAGAAGTTTATCACCAGAAAATCTGTTCTAAAACAAACACAATAAGATGTGCCTCAGGGGGAAGGAAAATGAAAGCAGAGGGAAACTTGAACCTTCAAGAATGAAAGAAAAACAGTAACAATGGCAGGTATCTGGGTAAACACAGTAGACTGTTTCTCCTCTGATGTTTTCCTAAGATCTCAAATAAATGAAATTAAAATATAAAAAATAATGAAGAGATTTCAATGAAACCAAAAGGTGGTTCTTTGAGAAGATGAATAAAACATAATCATTAAAGAAAGACTGACCAAGAAAAAAAAAATGTTTTCATCCTAAAATTGAGAATAAGGCATGATTTCACCACTTCTCTTCAGTATTATGCTGAAAGATCCAACCAGTGTCTTGGGGGAGGAATTTTAAAAGAAACATGCAGATTAGAAAAAAAAAGTTTCCTCTGTTCACAGGTGACATGATTATCTATATAGAAAATCTAAAGCAACCTATAAATGAGCTTCTAGAAATATTGAGTTTTACAAGGTGCCAGAATTCAAAGTCAATATACAAAAATCAATAGTGTTTTATATGTATTAGCAACAAATAATTAGAAATCAAAACTTGAAATAGTATCATTTACAATAATACCAAAATAATTAACTATATAAATATAAACCTAACAAAATGCATTCAGGACAATGTGATGAAAAGTACAAAACATTGATGAAGAAAGAAAAATCCAAAGGATTCAAATAAATGAAGAATATACCGTATCAATAAATTGGAAGAGTCAATAGTGCTGTCAGTTCTCTCTAATTTGATCTATAGAGTCAATACAATTCCAATCAAAACCTCATAACCTTTTTTTTCTTTTGAATTTTTTATTTTATATTGGAGTATAGCAGCTTCCCCACAACACTTCAACAAGCATATTCTAACATTTATGGGAAGACAGCACCACTAAAATAACCAAATAAATTCTTAAAAGAAAAAGAAAGTCAGCAGGCTCAAATTACCCAACTTCAAGACAATATAAAGCTACATTAATTAAGATAGTATAATGAATGGATAGCCACTTAGATCATTAGGACTGAATAGGGAGTTCAGAAATGGCCTACTTATATATGGACAACTGATTTTTGACAAAATTGAAAAGGCAGGTTAATGGAGAAAAAGTTTTCTCAGTGATGGTGCTGGAACAACTGGATATCTATAGGCAGAAATAAAAATGAATCACAACCTACATCTTACTTTTTATTTAAAAATTAACAGAAAATAGATCTAAGTATAAAATGTAAAACTGTAAAAAGTTTACAAGAAAATATAAGAGATCTCTGGTCTCAGATTGTGTAAAGAATTCTTAGATATGACACTAAAAGTATAATCCATAAAAGGAAAATCATAATAAATTGGATTTCATCAAAAAATAAAAACTTTGCCCTAGGCAAGACACTAATGAATAAAAATACAAGCCACAGATTAGGAAAAAACATTTACAAGTCACATATCGGACAAAGAATTTACACGCAGAAACCACGAAAAACTCTTAAAATTCAATAACAAGGAAACAATGTACCTTGTTGGGTACAGGGGATCTAAACAGACACTTCACCAGAGAAAATGTGTGGATGGCAAATGAGCATGTAAAAAGATGATCAACATCATTAAAAATACAATGAAGCATAGTTATTCAACTATTAAAATGGCTAAAATATGAAAAGCTGACAAAACAAAGTAATAGGATATGGAATGCTGAGAATTCTCCTACATAACTGGAAGAAAATGGTGCAGCCAATTTGGAAAATAGTTTAATGGTTTACTATAATTAAACATACACTTATCATACCATCAGACGTCCCTGATAGCTCAGTTGGTAAAGAATCCGCCTGCAATGCAGGAGACCCTGGTTTGATTCCTCAGTTGGGAAGATCCCTTGGAGAAAGGATAGGCTACCTAGTCCGGTATTCTTGGGCTTCCCTTATGGCTCAGCTGGTAAAGAATCCGCCTGCAATACAGGAGACCTGGGTTCAATCCTTGGGTTGGGAAGATCCCCTGGAGAAGGCAAAGGGTACCCACTCCAGTATTCTGGCCTGGGGAATTCCACAGACTGTACAGTCCATGGGGTCACAATGATAGCATCTTTTGCTTTCATACTACGCTTCAATCTCACTCCTAGGTATTTGACCAAGAAATATGAAACTTTATGTTTACACACATACAAAATGTATGCAAATGTTTACATCAGCTTTATTCATAGCTGCCAAAATCCAGAGATAAATGAAGTGTCTTTCAGCTTGTAAATGAATAAACAGAGCACTATGCAGTCACTCAGTGAACTACTACTTGGCAATGAAAAAGAGTGACCTATTGATTCACACGGACATGAATGACTCTCAAATGCATTTTGTTGGATTAAAGAAGACAGTCACATAATACTACACATTGTTTTGGTTTTATCATATGACATTCTAGTCAAGCAAACCTATAGGCAAGAAAACAGACTCGTGATGGCCAAAGGGTAAAGTTGGGGGAAGAGGTGACTACAAAAAATTATCAGAGAATTTTCATGTAACGGAAATTTCAGTGTCATAACTGTGGTGTCGGATACACAACTTTATTCACTTGTCATAAAGGCAAAGAACTGCATACCATGAAGATTGAATTTTGCTGGATGAATTTTTTTAAAAATCTCAAATACCTTAAATACAGCTAAACACATAGGGACGTGAAAGACAAACCATTGACACTTGACCCCTAACAAGTGTTAAAAGGAAACAGGCCAAAATACTAAGTATCTAGATCATTATGAGAAAGTTAACAAGTGTATTTTTAAAGGCTTTCATAATGGCATGTATGAGTTAAAGCCATGTTAATGTTTCCATAGCTAGTTTTGACCTTGAACTCAAAGATTATGTGATCTAATCAAATGATAAGGCTCATCATGCAGAGACATGTAATATATAACCCTTCAAGAATCATTGTTCTTCTGAATAAAACATTTGGAGGCACTTAATGGAAAGATAGTAAGTTCATTGACTTTGTTATTATTACCATAATTAAGGCAAAATATAGCTAGCTAAAAAGGTCTTGCCAAGTTAATGAAGATTTCTTAATTACCCGAGTCTTTGTAGCAAGCCAACTTTATGTTAAACTAAATTTCCCCTTGTCACACTAAACACTTAATCAGAGAGAAGCTCAAAGTGGGACCCTGGAATTGGATAAGTAGAAGAAAATACAGAAATCACAGAATCAGACTAAACCCTTCATTTCACAAGCATGAAGTATAGCGTCCTACCTTGCAGAATGGAATACAGAATTTAAGCTCTTATAATGATGATAGATGGTTTCAGACTAGAATATGAAGTGCAGAATATCCGTATATGACATAGGCAGAGGGAAATTACCTTAATAATCTTAAAATATATGAATCTAGCTCCACTGATTTCCTATGACTTTGCTTTTGAGAATGCATGTGGATTTTGTTGGAGGGTTTATAATTAGTTCTGGCTTTGTAGATTGACTGAGAAGTGCCATGAAAATAGACACATCTTAAAGTCTCACTCAAATATCTCAGGAAGTGGAGGGTGAGCATTAAGACAGGTTAATGCTTTCCTTCTTAGACAGAGAAATAACATTTAAGAACCTATCACATGCAAAGCACTGCATTACACACTTCATAGCTGATACATTTATTTTCTATTACCATTCTGTATGTCTCTGTTAATATATTTTCCAGGTAATGGAATTGAACCTGGGCTGAAAATCAACAGCAGTTCAGTAGTGGAGGCAGAGTTTGTACCCTCAGTTTTTTCTTACGGCAGCTTATGTACCTATTCCATCATGCTTTCTTCCTGATTCTTCCACAAACATCACACTTGCTATCACTAGGCAGGTGAAATAATAAACTTCTCCCCTGCATCATATTCTTTGCCTTCAGAACCAGCTCCAAAATCAAGCTTTGACTGGAAATCATTCAAAGCTGACTACTATTACTGTCTTCCCCAAATTCTTGGGGGAAATTGGTGTGTCATTATCTAAGAACATTAAAGATGTATATACCATATGACCAGTAATACCATTCTTGAGAATTTACTCTAGAAATGCATACAAATGTTGAGCAAGCTCCCTGTTTAAGAATGTTGATAACACCATTCTTTGCCAGAGCCCTAAACTGGAGATAATCCAAAAGTCTATCAACAACAGAAAAGATAAATAAAACATAGTAATTCATACAATTCCATCCACACAACAATATATGTGCAAAAATAAAAATAAATTGATTTGACACACAGCATGAATTCATCTTTCAAACAATGTTGAGCCAAAGAAGCAAGTTAAAAGAATTCTTACAGTAAGATTAATACTATATAGAGTTCAAAAATTTGCAAAGCTAAACTTATTCAGGAATATTTACATACATGGTAAAACGATTTAAGAAAGCACAAGGGATTAAGTATCATAAAATTAATGATTTTATGAAGGGAGAGAGAGTAGTCTGATGGAGCAGAGCCTCGCAGGCTCTGGGTGTTGGAAATGGCTTATTTTTTGACTGGGGTTATGATTGCAAAGTATTTGCTCTATAATTATCATGTACTTTTATTTAAAAACTTATAAAACGTTAACAAAATTAAATGTTAAGAAACAAACCTCTTGGGAGGTTATTTCATTCTATTCAACAATAAACTCTGACTTCCAAATTGAACCTAATTTTCCATTTTAATTTTCAGGTGCTGAGAAAGAGAATTGCATATGAGATTAAAAAAGAAATGAGGACAATCGAGTGAAGCAGTTCTTGAAATTACTCAAAGAAGAAAATATTTATTTAGAATGTATTACTTCTACATTATATAATTATGAATTTATGACACATAAATATTTATTTATAGCTATTTGTAGATTGGACAACAGAATCCACATTAATTGAGTGTCAACTATGTGCTAAGACACAAACACACATATATACACAAACCTAGGACCAATACAAGCAATGTATCAGCCTTCTTTAGAGAGAAAAGAAAATCAGTATTAAAGTGACTATAGATTATGGATGCATGCACACAAAGACATCCAAGAGGTAAGTTTTCCTCTGAATTTTGAAGAAGATGAGGTTCTTAATAATAAAAGATACTGGAACATTTCACCACATGGAGGTATGTCACACACAGAGAGCAGGAGTTAGCAAGAGTTAGCCAAAGAAGATTGAATATGGAAGGTTGACGTGACTGTGTAAGAGTCACTATAGTATCAAAGGGCACGAAGTGATAGTTGTAATATACATGGTATAAAAGAGAATCAACTGATAGGGATGTGTGTGTATCAGAACACATACAGAACTCAAAAAATCAATATGGAAAAGATAGACATCCTAGATTTTAAAATGCAAAAAAGACTTGGATAGATATTTTACAAAATCAAATGTCAAAATAGCCAATAAATGCATGAAAAATACTCCACCTTAAATAATTATCAAAGAAATTCAAAATTAAATAAACTACCACATACCCACTGAGTGGACCAAAATGAAAGATCAACAATGCCAAAATGCTGGCAAGGATATTAAACAATGGAACATTCTTATCTTACTGGTAGGGATCTAAATTGGGACAACTTTGGAAAACGTTTAGTATATATACCCTGTGACCCTGCAATGCCACTCCTGGACAGGCACTCAATAGAAATGAGTGTTGGATCCATCAAAGACTGGTATAAGAATGTTAATGAAAGTTTTATTCATAATAGCCAAAAACTGAATATGGCAACCTAATGTCCATCCATTGTACAATGAGTAAAACGGGAATGGTCTTATGCTGAAATACCACAGAGTAACAAAAAAGAACGAGCTACTGATACATGTTACCACATAGATGAATCTCACAGAGGAAATATTAAATATAAGAAGTTAGACACTAAAGATTGCATGTGTTATGTTTCTGTTTCTTTGACACTTAAAAATAGGCAAAAATATGGGCTACTCTGATGGCTCAGTGGTAAAGAATCTGCCTGCCAATGCAGGAGATTCAGGCTCGATACCTGATTGGGGGAGATCCCACATGCCACAGAGCAACCAAACCCTCGTGCCACAACTACTGAGCCAGTATCTAGATCCCGGAAGCCGCGACTACTGAGACCACGTGCTGCAGCTACAGAAGCCCGCTCGTCCTACAGCCCGTGCTCTGCAACGAGAAGCCACTGCAAGGAGAAGCCTGCGCACTGCACCTAGAGAGTCGCCCCCACTTGCTGCAACTAGAGAAAAGCCCGCACACAGCAATGAAGACCCAGCACAGCCAAAAATAAATTAATACAGAAAAAAAAATTTTTTAATAGGCAAAAACGTGTCTACAATGGTAGAAGTCAGAATAGTGGTTAGACCTGGTGGAAGGGAAACCACCCAGAAGGGGGGCAAAATTGATCTTTCTGAGACCTTGGATATGTTTTATGACTTGATCTGGGTGGTAATTATGTGGATTTACACATCTGAAAAATTCACTAGACTGTACAATTAATATATGTATGCTTAATGTAGTTAATATCTTAAGAAAAATCATAAATAAAAACTATAGGGATCAAAAATGAAAATCTCAAGGGAGGTAAAGAAGTACAGGTCTGGCAAAAAAGAGTGTAAATTATTTCTTTTCCCATCAAGGATTAATGCCCACATCCAATTTTATGTTGGTCATAAGATCATTAAAATTGAATCTAAAAGAATTTTAAAGAAAGAAATACCACATATATCTCAATTTCTAACCCAATACTAAAAACATGAACTGTTTTCATTTATTTGTGTTTCCTTGTATATTCTTTTTCATAGCTCCATACATTCTGTTACTAAAAGGAGTCATTCTGTACACAAATTCCATATAGAAAGAAGTTAAGATTAAGAAACAGAGAATCTAATTTCAATCCTTGATGGACTACTTATTAGCTGTGCGACCCTTGCCAAATCACCCAATTTCTCTAAATCTTTGTTTGCTCACTTTTAAAAAGGGAACAAAAATATTATCCTCCTCATAAAGTTGTTATGAGAATTACATTAGGAAATGTGCATTTATAAGCACTGCTCAAATGTTCAGTAATTTACCTTAATATAGGTGATCACAGTGTGGATACAATTCTTCACTCTGCTATTCTCATTTCCTCTATAATTAGCATTTCTACAATGACCTATAATCTTCATAGTAGTCTCTTTAATTTCCAACTCCCTTCATTTCACCAGCAGAAACTCATTTATTTGATGTTTGCAATGTAGCCAGCCTAGTGGTCAATCATGATTAATCTAAACCAGTCAAAACAAACCTGTTCCCTACTTTCTAAGCCTTCCTTGCAACAGAGGGTGGGTTCATGTGATTAAGTTCTGGCAATGAAATCTAAGGGGAAACCCACTGGGGACAGAAGGGGTGCTTCTTGGCACAATGTCATATTTTTCTTGCTTACTGATTTCTATCTCTCCTTTTTGCAAGCTCCCCTACCCCTAGCCTAGTGCCATAATGCAAGCCCCACATAAGAACCTTGTTTGTTTTGATCAATGTGCAGTGCTGTGTTAAGTTGCTTCAGTCGTGTCCAACTCTTTGCAACCCTATGGACTGTAGCCTGCCAAGCTCCCCTGTCCATGGGATTGCAGGTGGAACCTCATTTATCCTCCTAATCTGGAAAAGATAATATATTCTTCCTTTGAGATGCCTCCATGACTTGGAATATGTTGAACTAAACTTTAATAGCTTTAATAAACATACAAAAATATTAAAAACTCATGACTCTGAGTTTTAAAAACTCAATTCACTCCAAAATACTGGAGTGGGTTGCCATATCCATTTCCAGGGGATCTTCCCAACCCAGGGATCAAACCTACATCTCTTGTGCCTCCTGTATTGGCAGGCAGATTCTTTACTACTAGCGCCAACAATCTTAATCTGGGACTCAGTACCTAGAACAGGGTTTGGCAAACTACAGCCTGCAGCCAAATCCAGCCAGCTATTGTTTAGTAAATAATAAAGTTTTATTAGGACACAGACATTACATTTCTTTACAGATTGTGTATGGATGCTTTGGGGCTACAAAGACAGAACAAAGTAGTTGCAATAAAGACCAGATGGCCCACAAAGCCTGAAATATTTGCCCTGTTATTTACAAAAATAGTTTGCTGATCCCTGATGTAGAAAAGTGCGGAGCACAAAGTAGTCATTTAACCAGTTTTCAAGACTTGTTCAAATTCTGTCTCAAAAGCTACTGAAAAACCTTAATGGTACTCTCATTCTATAGACACATATTTTTCCTAATGACTTATCAGTCGTATTTTGGCAGGATTGCTTTTTAGGGAACTGTTTCATTGGTGGTAATCCCATACCAATTCTCATAGATGGCAATTTCATACCAGGTCCATACCAATTTTCCAACAGAAATAACTCAATATCTTGGAATAGAGTCATGAGCTTTTAATATTTTTGTATGTTTGTTAAAGCTATTAAAGTTTAGCTCAACATATTCTAAATCATGAAGGCATCTCAAGGTAAGAATGTTAATGTCTTTTCCAGATTATCAGGAAAAATCAGGCTCCACCTGCACTTTTTTCCTAAAAAGCACTCTAGATCTGCATTTGACAATCCAAATTAAACAAATGACCTGTAGTTAAAATTTCAATCACAGCCAATTAAAATTGCATTTCATATATAATGTCAACATCAAGATTTTCCAAAATATAGAGCACTTTTTAAATCAAATCTCTCTGTCATGCATATCTTTTATCACTGAAATAGAATAAAATTATTTTTAACTTAAATTTAGGGCACGAATTCCCATGTCCATTAAGAATCAACTTTTTCCCTTTTTTTCCTCAGGAATGTAACTTTTTACATATTTGACATTAAGGAATAAAAGTTTTTGCTACTGGAGATCAGTGGAGAAATAATCCAGAAAGAATGAAGGGATGGAGCCAAAGCAAAAACAACAACCAGTTGTAGATGGGACTGGTGATGGAAGCAAGATTCGATGCTGTAAAGAGCAATATTGAATAGGAACCTGGAATGTTGGGTCCATTAATCAAGGCAAATTGGAAATGGTGAAACAGGAGATGGCAAGAGTGAACATCGATATTCTAGGAATCAGTGAACTAAGATGGACTAGAATGGGTGAATTTAACTCAAATGATCATTATATCTACTACTGTGGGCAGGAATCCCTTATAAGAAATGCAGTAGCCATCATGGTTGCAATACTTGGATGCAATCTAAAAATGACAGAATGATCTCTGTTCGTTTCCAAGGCAAACCATTCAATATCACAGTAAACCAAGTCTATGCCCCAACCAGTAACACTGAAGAAGCTGAAGTTGAAAGGTTCTATGTAGACCTACAAGAACTTTTAGAACTAATACCCAAAAAAGATGTCCTTTTCATTATAGGGGACTGGAATACCAAAGTAGGAAGTCAAGAAACACCTGGAATAACAGGCAAACTTGGCCTTGGAGTACAAAATGAAGCAAGGAAAAGGCTAACAGAGTTCTGCCAAGAGAACACACTGGTCATAGCTAACACCCTTTTCCAAGAACACAGGAGAAGACTCTACACATGGACATCACCAGATGGTCAACACTGAAATCAGACTGATTATATTCTTTGCAGCCAAGATGGAGAAGCTCTATACAGTCGGAAAAAAACAAGACTGGGACCTGACTGTGGCTCAGATCATGAACTCCTTATTGCCAAATTCAGACTTATATTGAAGAAAGTGGAGAAAACCACTAGTCCATTCAGGTATGACCTAAATCAAATCCCTTATGACTAGAGAGCAGAAGTGAGACATAGATTTAAGGGATTAGATCTGATAGACAGAGTGCTTGATGAACTATAGATGGAGGTTCATGACAGTGACAGGGAACAAGACCATCCCCAAGAAAAAGAAACGCAAAAAAGCAAAATGGCTGTCTGGGAGGCCTTACAAATAGCTGGGAAAAGAAGAGAAGCAAAAAGCAAAGGAGAAAAGGAAAGATATATCCATTTGAATGCAGAGTGCCAAAGAATAGCAAGGAGCGATAAGAAGCCTTCCTCAGTGATCAATGCGAAGAAATAGAGGAAACCAATAGAATGGGAAAGACTAGAGATCTCTTCAAGAAAATTAGAGATACCAAGGGAACATTTCATGCAAAGATGGGCTCAATAAAAGACAGAAATGGTATGGACCTAACAGAAGCAGAAGATACTAAGAAGAGGTGGCGAGAATACACAGAAGAACTATGCAAAAAAGATCTTCAAGACCCAGATAATCATGAAGGTGTGATCACGCACACTCACCTAGAGCTGGACATCATGGAATGTGAAGTCAGTGGGCCTTAGGAAGCATCATTACAAACAAAGCTAATGGAGGTGATGGAATTCCAGTTGAGGTCTTTCAAATCCTGAAAGATGATGCTGTGAAAGTGCTGCACTCAATATGCCAGCAAATTTGGAAAACTCAGCAGTGGCCACAGGACTGGAAAAGGTCAGTTTTCATTCCAATCCCAAAGAAAGACAATGCCAAAGAATGCTCAAACTACCGCACAATTGTACTCATCTCACATGCTAGTAAAGTAATGCTCAAAATTCTCCAAGCCAGGCTTCAGCAATATGTGAAACGTGAACTTCCAGATGTTCAAGCTGGTTTAGAAAAGGCAGAGGAACCAAAGGTCAAATTGTCAACATCTGCTGGATACCGAAAAAGCAAGAGAGTTCCAGGATAACAATTTCTGCTTTATTGAATATGCCAAAGCCTTTGACTGTGTGGATCACAACAAACTGGAAAATTCTGAAAGAGATGGGAATACCAGACCACCTGACCTGCCTCTTGAGAAACCTATATGCAGGTCAGGAAGCAACAGTTAGAACTGGACATGGAACAACAGACTGGTTCCAAATAGGAAAAGGAGTACATCAAGGCTGTATATTGTCACCCTGCTTATTTAACTTCTATGTAGAGTACATCATGAGAAATGCTGGACTGGAAGAAGCACAAGCTGGAATCAAGATTGCCAGGGAAATATCAATCACCTCAGATATGCAGATGACACCACCCTTATGGCAGAAAGTGAAGAAGAACTAAAGAGCCTCTTGATGAAAGTGAAAGAGGAGAGTGAAAAAGTTGGCTTAAAGCTCAACATTCCAAAAACTAAGATCATGGCATCCGGTCCCATCACTTCATGGGAAATATATGGGGAAACAGTGGAAACAGTGTCAGACTTTATTTTTCTGGGCTCTAAAATCACTGCAGATGGTGATTGCAGCCGTGAAATTAAAAGACACTTGCTACTTGGAAGGAAAGTTATAACCAACCTAGACAGCATATTAAAAAGCAGAGACATTACTTTGCCAACAAAGGTCCGTCTAGTCAAGGCTATGGTTTTTCCACTGGTCATGTATAGATGTGAGAGTTGGACTATAAAGAAAGCTGAGTGCTGAAGAATTGATGCTTTTGTACTGTGGTGTTGGAGAAGACTCTTGAGAGTCCCTTGGACTGCGAGGAGATCCAACCAGTCCATTCTAAAGGAGATCAGTCCTGGGTGTTCATTGGAAGGACTGATGCTGAAGCTGGATCTCCAATTCTTTGGCCACCTCATGCGAAGTGCTGACTCATTTGAAAAGACCCTGATGCTGGGAAAGATTGAAGGCAGGAGGAGAAGGGGATGACAGAGGATGAGATGGTTGGATGGCATCACCGACTCAATGGACATGCATTTGGGTGGACTCCAGGAGTTGGTGATGGACAGGGAGGACTGCTGTGCTGTGCTCATGGGGTCGCAAAGAGTTGGACACGACTGAACGAATGAACTGAACTGAACTGAATAAAAGTTTAATACCCAGGAGACCGATTTCAGGAATCCATTTCCAGTGTTCCTCCTTGCTACTGAGACCATGGAGTCTTCTACCAGAGTGTATCCAGGTGGTTCCAGCCAGGCTTTATCTTTGGCAGGGCATAGGACAGACAGAGTTAGGAGAAAGCTGTACTCAAAGAAGCTAGAGTGCAAACCCACTAACTGCTCCCCTTCAACCACCACAAGACCTCTAAAAGAATTCTTGGAATTACATCTCAGCATTTCCTTCCTTGGGAATCTATCATTTATATTCCAAGACCAACTTGTCTTTAGTGTTTCTTTTTTCAGCATTTGCCTCTTTACCATCCATGAAAGTATGCCTCCACCAAATCCCTTCAGATTGAGTTTTTTTGGGGGGATTCTAAGATTCATTCCTAGACGCTGTCCACTTTAACTGGGTCCACTTTAACTCTGTGGCCCTCAAGCCATCCTCACATTCAGCCAGATTCTCAGATTCCCAGTCTATGAGATTTGGTATGAGAATGTTAACAGGTAAACAAATATAATATAAATATGTGGAAAGTGGATCAATTCATTGCAGGAGTCTATTGTCTCACATGGTGGAAGTAGTAGACCATTCTGTTCTTTCTGTTTCTTTCACTTAAAACAACCATCAGGGAAGCTCTCTTGTTTTATTTCTGGCTACATTTCTCTTACTTTCCATTTATTCCCAGATTCAGATCCTTAACCTACCTCCCATTGTCATAAATCTTGTACTCATCAAAATTAAGATTAAAAAATAAACTAATGAATAAATCTAAATAAGATATGCTCACTATAAAAGGATCCTCTGATTTACCATAGTGTTCCCTTGTTTTCTTTAACTGTATTTAATGCACTTAAAATCATACTGAATTGTAATACAAATTATCAGGAGCATTCTAAGCAGAAATAAAAAAAAAAATCTGTCCCATACAATATTCAAAAGGGCAAACATCAAAACAATGGAATCTCCTGATGCCTCCTTTTAGCCCAGAATGAGCTGTATTTCAAGAAATGTCATGTGGGTCATCACTGGAATGGAAGCTCCCTGAGGGCTGGAATTGCTGCCTATTTGATTTACTGTTCTCCCTGCAGTGTCCAAGGAGTGCCTGGAATTGTTAATGAGGTACTATATAGTGTGATCCTCAAACAATAAATATTTGTTGATTAAATGACAAAACATTATTTATTTACTTCAACTAAAAAACAAGAGGAGAGTGAAAAAGTTGGCTTAAAGCTCAACTTTCAGAAAACTAAAATCATGGCATCTGGTCCCATCATTTCGTGGGAAATGGATGGGGAAACAGTGGAAGCAGTGTCAGACTTTATTTTGGGGGGCTCCAGAATCACTGCAGATGGTGATTGCAGCCATGAAATTAAAAGACGCTTACTCCTTGGACGGAAAGTTATGACCAACGTAGATAGCATATTCAAAAGCAGAGACCTTACTTTGCCGACTAAGGTCCATCTAGTCACGGCTATGGTTTTTCCAGTGGTCATGTATGGATGTGAGAGTTGGACTGTGAAGAAAGCTGAGCGCCGAAGAACTGATGCTTTTGAACTGTGGTGTTGGAGAAGACTCTTGAGAGTCCCTTGGACTGCAAGGAGATCCAAGCAGTCCATTCTGAAGGAGATCAGCCCTGGGATTTCTTTGGAAGGAATGATGCTAAAGCTGAAGCTCCAGTACTTTGGCCACCTCATGCGAAGAATTGACTCATTGGAAAAGACTCTGATGCTGGGAGGGATTGGGGGCAGGAGGAGAAGGGGACGACAGAGGATGAGATGGCTGGATGGCATCACCAACTCTATGGACATGACTTTGGGTGAACTCCAGGAGTTGGTGATGGACAGGGAGGCCTGGCATACTACAGTTAAGGGGTCTCAAAGAGTGGACACGACTGAGCCACTGAACTGAACTGAACTGAAAAAACTTAAACTCCTTATAAACTATGACACATAGTTTACTAGGATTGTAACACAAGCAGCCTGGCCCTAGGTCTACCTCACCATCCATATTTAACAGAAAGCTTTTTTAGTAGAGGTGACATGGGAATGAAGGGACAGACTGGGCTTTGTCGATTTCTCCAATGTATTAAATAGAATCCAATGCAACATTTAGCTCTTATAGAGCTTAAGAAATGCTAATGGATGCTGATGTATTTATCACATAAATGAAAGAAAAAAGTTACCAAGAAGCACAGTGGCTTAATGTGTTGCATTTAAATTTATTTTTAACAAGATGTCTTGTAAAAAGTGTTAATAATTACTGTTTTTTCTGCAAGTAAATCAACTATTCTTTTGATACTGTATTTGAATTCATTAAAAAATATTCTTTCTGAAGTCAACGTTTGCTTAATATATCTGTTAAATGTAAAAGAGTCTGAATCTGTCTTTCAAATAAATAGCATCTAAAATTAAAAAAAAAGAAATGTCATGTTAAACTTCAAGCTTTCAAAGTATAACTAAATTGATTAGCTAGAATGAGCACTGTCTTTAAAAGACTCAGGTGTTTTTTCTTAATTGATGCTGCATAAATGTGTAAGTTTTGAAGCTATAATCTTTGATGACATTTCTACTCAGTATCATTTCTATTTGGTATGTCCACGTTTTTGTGTGTTTCTTTTGTATTTTTTGCACATATTTTAGATAAATGAGTGCTGAATGCAAGTCGCTAAGTCATGTATGACTCTTTGCTACCCCCATGGACTATACAGTCCATGGAATTCTCCAGGCCAGAATACTGGAGTGGATAGCCTTTCCCTTCTCCAGGGGATCTTCCCAACCCAGGGATTGAACCCAGGTCTCCCACACTGCAGGCAGATTTTTTATTGGCTAAGCCACAAGGGAAGCCCAAGAATACTGGAGTGGGTAACCTATCTCTTCTCCAGCAGATATTCCTGACCCAGGAATTGAACCCAGGTCTCTTGCATTGCAGGCTGATTCTTTACCAACTGAGATATCATGGAAGCCCATTTATTTCAAATCCCTAGACCCAGTCAGCTGGGAGTAAATTATCAGTTGACACAATCATCTGAAATTTCCTAAGGTAGATTGTTTTATGGCTCACTAATCCTGAAAGATGCTCTAGGAATTCTGTTATCAAATATTTTTAGGAAATGGTGAAACCTATGCTCTTCATTGGTACTTAAGAAATTCAATAGTAAAGACCTCTGTGTTTACAA
This sequence comes from Oryx dammah, assembly GCF_014754425.2. Taxonomy (NCBI): domain Eukaryota; kingdom Metazoa; phylum Chordata; class Mammalia; order Artiodactyla; family Bovidae; genus Oryx; species Oryx dammah. The sequence continues at coordinate 56,960,491 of NW_024070192.1, read as the reverse complement.
TAGTCAAATTCATAGAAACAGAAAGTAATTAGTAGTTACCAAGGATAGGGGACTTCCTTATGCGGCTCAGTGCTAAAGACTCCTCCTGCCAATGCAGGAAGACCCAGGTTCAATCCCTGAGTCAGGATCCCCTGGAGAAGGAAATGGCAACCCACTTCAGTATTCTTCCCTGGGGAATCACATGCACCGAGGAGTCTGGCAGGTTACAGTCCACGGGGTTGCAAAAGAGTCAGACACGACTTAGCATCTAAACAACAAAGGGCAGAAAGAGGAGGAAATAGAGGGTTACTGATCCCTGGGTATGGAAGTTCACTTTGGAGGTGGACAGTGGTGATGACTGCTCGCACTATAATGCAAACGTGCTTCAGCTCAGTAATCTGTATACTAAAAAAAATGTTGAAATGGTACATTTTATATTGTGTATATTTTACCACATACATACAAAAAGATAACTCTTCTAACTTCCAACTCTTTTATGAGTTTTATGTGTTTTTGCACTTTAAATGTATTGAATTATACACTACATCTCTTTTTGAGTCTAGATTTTTACCTCAATGTTCTTTGTGAAATTCACCCATGTCATTATATATGATAGTACCCTGTTTTTTTTTAATACCTTTAAAATATTTGCTAATTTGAGTAAACCACATTCTTCTGTCAACAGGAAAAAAACAGTAAAGATTTCTGTTTATCTTGTTTGGTGACCATTCCCAAATGTACTTAGCTATGAAGTTTATTTTAACTATTTATTAACATTCCATAGATCACACTTTGGGATTGGTGGTCCATTTCAACTGTCAAGTTCAAGTACTTCTGATGTGCAGGTATACAAAGTAAATGTGTGAAACAGTCTGGTATCAGACAACAGGGAGTGATGTGAGCTGTGGAACAAGATTCTCCCTCTCCTAAAGGATTTCAAGTTCAAAGTACCAAAATCAAGTGAGAGGCTGAGGGAGAGAGAGAGATGAACAGAGAGCCAGAGATCTGTTGATCAAACAAAGCACATTCAGATGGAAGAGTCAGTCCTTGGGCCACCTGTTCTCAATTCCTGATCTCAGCCACCCCTCAACCAACAAATAAGAGCAAGAGTCTCAGTTATAAGGTATAACTTGCCCACTCCACACTAGGACAGTAGATACTTTTTCATTTTAAACTTGAGGATGCCTGTTGTTACCCCCCATACCTGCTATATAGCAGTCATTTTGTTAGGCACTTTTCATAATCTTAAAAAATATCTCCACAGGCAAAGGGTTATTGGATCCTATTTCACAGATAAGGAAAGAGATGGAAGATTATTTGATCTGCCCAAGGCAGGAGTAACAGAGCTGGGGGCTCTAGGCAAGATAGGGCATCTAGGCAATAAACTGAATTTCCACTGTTGTGTTGGAACTAACAAAGTAAACAGGCATTTTCCCAAAACAATCAATTCACAGGGAATACCAGAAGTTCAAGCTGGTTTTAGAAAAGGCAGAGGAACCACAGATCAAATTGCCAACATCTGCTGGATCGAAAAAGAAAGAGAGTTCCAGAAAAACAACTATCTCTGCTTTATTGACTATGCCAAAGCCTTTGACTGTGTGGATCACAATAAACTGGAAAATTCTTCAAGAGATGGGAATACCAGACCACCTGACCTGCCTCTTGAGAAACCTATATGCAGGTGAGGAAGCAACAGTTAGAACTGGACATGGAACAACAGACTGGTTCCAAATAGGAAAAGGAGTACATCAAGGCTGTATATTGTCACCCTGCTTATTTAACTTCTATGCAGAGTACATCATGAGAAACGCTGTGCTGGAAGAAGCACAAGCTGGAATCAAGATTGGCGGGAGAAATATCAATAACCTCAGATATGCAGATGACACCACCCTTATGGCAGAAAGTGAAGAGGAACTAAAAAGCCTCTTGATGAAAGTGAAAGAAGAGAGTGAAAAGCTGGCTTAAAGCTCAACATTCCAAAAACTAAGATCATGGCATCTGGTCCCATCACTTCATGGGAAATAGATGGGGAAACAGTGGAAACAGTATCAGACTTTATTTTTCTGGGCTCCAGAATCACTGCAGATGGTGACTGCAGCCATGAAATTAAAAGACACTTGCTCCTTGGAAAGAAAGTTATGACCAACCTAGATATAATATTGAAAAGCGGAGACATTACTTTGCCAACAAAGGTCCGTCTAGTCAAGGCTATGGTTTTTCCACTGGTCATGTATAGATGTGAGAGTTGGACTGTGAAGAAAGCTGAGCGCCGAAGAATTGATGCTTTTGAACTGTGGTGTTGGAGAAGACTCTTGAGAGTCCCTTGGACTGCAAGGAGATCCAAGCAGTCCATTCTAAAGGAGATCAGTCCTGGGTGTTCTTTGCAAGGACTGATGCTAAAGTTCCAATACTTTGGCCACCTCATGCGAAGAGTTGACTCACTGGAAAAGACTCTGATGCTGGGAGGGATTGGGGGCAGGAGGAGAAGGGGACGACAGAGGATGAGATGGCTGGATGGCATCACCGACTCGATGGAGATGAGTTTGGGTGGGCTCCGGGCGCTGGTGATGGACAGGAGGGCTGGTGTGCTACGATTCATGGGGTCTCAAAGAGTCGGACACGACTGAGCGACTGACCTGAACTGAATAAATATATAAAAATCGAGGCACTTGTAATCATGGCAGAACTACCACTATTAAATACTGGGGCCTAAGATCTTTTCACACTATTTCTGCAATCTCCTGTCACTAAAACACTACAAAAATCGGCATTAAATACATTTTTAAATTGAAAATAAAACTGAGCCTGAGAAAAGTTAAGTAAATTTTCTGGGTGACACAGATTTTAATAGCTGGAACTGATTGCCCTGTTCTTTCTTACACTGAGTTGCCTCTTATGTTTTATATCTGTGGTTTTGAAATAGAAAAGCAATTTTTTAATCCCTTCCTACATGTCAATATTAAAAAACCATCCTTCCCCTCAAATAATCTCTGATAGTTTAAATATTGCTCTAAAACACATAATCTCATTTAATCCTACTAATGACACTTTCAGCAGAAATGTAAATTTAAAATCCCTCACATTCCAGAGGAAAAAATTGAGTCCTGCAAGTCTGAGACTTCGTATAAGGCAGAGCCTGGACACAAAACCAGGTTGTCTGATTTTCATGATATTTCATGATTCCCAAAACACTGTACAGAAAAAAAAACAGAGGTCTGTTACTTCAGCTCTCATTTTGCATATGGAGGGAGGACCAGAAAAAAAAAAAGCACAAATCACAGGAAAAGAAAACCAAAACAGCAGCTCTATCTGAGATAACTGTGGCTGACAAAAAGTCTCTCAATTCCTCCAGACATGTCATATGTAATAATTATCCTCCAGAATCTAATGCAAAATTCCTTTAACAATTAGCCACCATTTCACTTTCTTTGGCCTCTATTTAAATATTTAAACTGTTACCAACTAAGACCTATTGTAGGAACAAAATAAACTTTTATGGACTGTTTAATGCCCTAATTATTGATACACAAGACAATTTGGATACATTTCAAAGCCATTATGCTGAATGGGAAAGAGAAGAATTTCAAAAGTTCTTATACTGTGTGATTTCATTTCTATAACAGTCGCAAAATGACAGAAATGGAAAACATATTAGTGCTTCCCAAGGACTTGGAATGGTGGATGGGGAGTGGTGGAGAGGCAGGATTGCCACGGATGTGCCTGTAATGGGTATCATGAGGAATTTTGAGGTGATGGAGCAGTTTTGTATCTTGGTTGGGGTGATGATAACAGAATTTCCATGTGATAAAATTGCATAGAGCTACCCACACACAGAAATGTGACTGTGACCTGGTAAACTCTGAATAAGCTCTGTGCACTGTACCAATGTCGGTTTCCTGGATTTGACAATTGTACTGTATAGATGGTGAGATGTTACTATTGAGGACAACTAACATCTTTGTACTGATTTTATAATTTCCTGTAAATCTACAATTATTTCAAAAAATAATTTTAAAAAATAAATCTCCTGATCTTAATGAGGACCTCATTGGTTCATCAGTATCTATGACATCACCAGCCAGGCCTTGGGCAAAGCTACTTTGCCATTGTTCAGTCACTCAGTCTTGTCCAACTCTTAGCGACCCCAAGGACTGCAGCACAGACTTCCCTGTCCTTCTGTCTCCTAGAGCTTGCTCAAACTCATGTCCATTGAGTTAGTGATGCCATCCAACCATTTCTTCATCTGTCACTCCCTTCTCCTCCTGCCTTCTATCTTTCCCAGCATCAGGGTCTTTCCCAGTGAAAGTGGCCAAAATGTTGGAGTTTCAACTTCAGCATCAGTCCTTCCAATGAATATTCAGGGCTGATCTTAGGACTGACTGGTTTGATCTCCTTGCAGTCCAAAGGGCTCTCAAGAGTCTTCTCCAACAGCACAGTTTGAAAGCATCAATTCTTCAGTGCTCAGCCTTCTTTAAAGTCCAACTGTCACATCCATACATAACTACTAGAAAAATAAATCTACTTTACCAAACCCAAAAGTCCCTAAGCAGGAGCTCTCAGGGCTGCTGTCAGATGTATCCCAAATCTAATAAAGTCGCTTCTGTTTTTAAAATACATCCATAAAATACACATACTTTATTCGAAGTTCAAATTCCTCATTGAGTATTACAAACAGGCTCATTGTAATCCGGATCCTTCTTGCTTTTCCAGCTTCACCATATGTCCCTCCTCCATCCCCCCCAAAAGAAATGCTTGTGGTTCTGATTATGCTCTTCCTTCTCTCTGGAATGACTAGACTCCTGGTCATTCCAGAGCAACTCAGCTGTCCATGCTCAGGAGCCCAGCAGTGCTGCAGGCAGCTAGGGAGGGAGTCTCTCAGGAGATCTCTTCCCTCTTCTGCAGACCCACGGTGTCTTTTGAGACAACCTAGCTCTGCTCCCAGCTGGCCTTGCATTAAGGAGCAGCATACAAGCATGAGCACTAAGTCGGTTCAGTCGTGTCCAACTCTTTGCAACCCTATGGACTGTAGCCCGCCAAGCTTCTCTGTCCATGGGATTCTCCAGGCAAGAATGCTGGAGTGGGTTGCCATGCCCTCCCCCAGGGGATCTTCCTGACCCAGGGATCAAACCTACACCTCCTGAAGCTCCTGCCTTGGCAGGCAGTTCTTTACACTAGCACCACCTGACTAGTCCCCAAAAGCAGCATATGGCAAGTCAAAGTTGGACTAGCCACCAGCTCCACTGAAGACACCTCACAGCCTCTCCCAGACAGGATTCTTAAAGAGTGTTGCCTTTGCCAAGTACTAAATCCACTCACCAGTATTTTGCAGCTAATCTCCTGTGATCGAGAAACAAAGTCTAACTAAATTACTCCAGAAGGGAAGCATGTAGACTGTCTCTAGCACAACTTCAGGTGTTTACTACCCAGCAAGGATCCAGAATTAACACTAGGGCCTGGCAATGATAAAAGGTAGCACTAAGACTCGATATTGAATCAATAAACCTGCTAGACTTTACCTACACGGGTCATCTCTGACAGGCTGAGAACAAACCATTTAATTTGCATCACACAACCCCAGGGTTTCATGGGCACCCGTTTTAGAGGAGAAAACAATATAGCAGAGCCACAACTTAAACCAGGCCCACCAAGTCAATCCAGTCCCATTCGTTTGTTTATCCTAAGGATTTCTGATCATTTCTGGTTCTTTCCACTCCTACCTTTCTGTCCCTGGTGACTAATCCATTGACAAGCAGTAGCACTCCTGAAGAGGTGCAGTTCAAACAGTTATTCTGAGAGATTATTGAAGAGGAGTGGAATATATTGATGAGGTTGATTCTTGTCCCACAGAGTACACATTTTTATCTAGCCCTGAGCTGATTTTTAACTAAGATGGACATTCTGATTAACCTTATCTTTAAAACCTCTTCTCATCATAACTGCACCAAACTTGCTGGATCACCAAGCAATACATATGGATAAGATAAAGAACTGTTGAGCCTTCTAAATAATTCAGCTGCACATTAATCTCTGTGAACTTTGGGGGGCTGTGTTAATGTCAGCTTTGCATTGGTTATCTGGGACCACAGAGTATTCAGGACACGTTTCTCACTTCAGCTAAAGGACTACAGAGGTTCTCGTTCAAGACAGTAATGTAGAAAGATCCTGAACTTACCTCCCTCTGTGGACACTCAGAATCTACAGCTATGTGATTCTGAATTTCCTCTAAAAAACATCCCAAACTACACATCAGGCAAATGAAGAAAAACCCACAATCAAGCAGGTAGGAGAGGTTGACACACAGTGTTGACATAAATCCCACCCACTTTCCTGGTGGCTCAGATGGTAAAAGAATCTGCCTGCAATGTAGGAAACCTGGGAACAATCCCTGGGTCGGGAAGATAACCTGGAGAAGAAAGGGGCAACCCGCTCCAGTATTCTTGCCTGAACAGCTACCCCCTCCAGTATTCTTGCCTGGAGGAGCTCACGGACAGAGGAGCCTGGTGGGCTACTGTCCATAGGGACACAAAGAGTTGAGTATGACTCAAGTGACTTAGCAGCACTAGCAGATGACTCACAATTGGAGAGAACTCTCTGCTTGAGAAGTGAAGGATTTGAACCTCACATTGGGCACCCCAACTTTTAAGACTTGCACCTAAAGAACATGCCTTCAAAACATCTGTCTTTGAAAGGCAACAGGATTGACGTCCAGGAGACCCACAAGACTCGAATGAACTGAGAAACAACTCTGAAACTCCTGCACTCACACTCACCCACCCAAGGGCCTCATGCAGAGGGACCTGGTTGAAAAGTGCCCAGAATTCCTTGAAAGGAGGCTCATTTGCTGAAATACTCTCCTGGAGGGAGGGAAGAAGGGAGGCAACAGCACCATATTCAAACTCCTCTCGGCCTCATCTAACTCACAGTCTCCAGAAAGGAGTTTGTACCCTCCTCTGATCCCCTGATTTTGGTGGCTGCCACCAGGGGCCGCCTCTGGATCACCCGGCTCTGGTGGCCAGCAGGGCTGACACTCAAGGGTCCCACAGGACTAATCTGAAGCCTTTGGCACTGGCCACAGCTGAGCATTCTATGAGTGGGGCTCTCTTCTGAAGAACAAGGACTGATTCTCCATTTTTTTTCTCAACCACTTTCCCTCCAGGCAGTAGAGCTTTGCCCATAATACCTAGCAGAAAAGAAGATATAGCAGTTGAATCAGAAGGTTCAGCCTAGTGGATAGAATGGTTCCTTCATTCCAGTCACCCAGAGCTATTTTGGCCAGTCCCAGACCACGAAAGTTACCTAGAGAGACATCACAACAATGTAGACAGATGCCTACAAGTTATCTGGTCAATTTTATGATCCAAGTTGAGATCTATACAGATCAAAATATCAAATATTGCAGAATCTGCTTAGAAACACAAAATCTCACAGCAATTTTCTAGTTTAAAAAAAATCACAAATATTTTGAATTCTAAATGCCCCAACTTGAAAAATCTGTATAAGGGCAAAGGCATGTATGTAGAATTCAACCTCTACTTCATTGCACAGTGCTAATTCCACCCATTTATTGAGTATCTGATCAACCACCTTAAATTAAAGAAAGTATTTCAGATGCTTGCAAGCAATTTAATCTAATTAATGGTGCAAGTATATGTCCCCTGGGAATGCATTCAAATGATAAGAAACCATATACCTTTTACAAAAGCAGTCTTCTACTCATTGCCTTCATAAAGAGTTGGCAGGCTATATGTTCAACTGGTATATCACAGAATATTTCTACGTTCAAATTTTACCGGATGGAGAATGTTAAGAGTTAGACATTTAGAAGAGTAAATTTATCTACTCTTTAGAAGGTAGGGCTGATCTGCCTGATAAGCAAAGATTGGTGCTATTATAGGAATTTCCAGAAACCCTGGACTAGAGGGTAGCAGCCTCTAGCGGTTCGAAAAGAAGCAGAAACATACATGCAAGCCCAAATTTACTGATGATGGCTGCAAGGAAGATGCCGAAAAAG